>NC_064824.1:103180682-103483713 GCF_024166365.1 Elephas maximus indicus
GTGGGATATACTCAAGGTTGCATTTTGGTTTTTGTGGACTTGTTCTAATTTTCTTTAGGTTCAACTTGAACGTGCATATGAGCAATTGATGGTCTGTTCCTTACTCAGCCCCTTGCCTTGTTCTGGGTGATGATGTTGAGATTTTCCATCATCTCTTTCTACAGTTGTGGTCAATTTGATTCTTGTGTATTCCCATCTGGTGAGGTCCATGTGTATAGTCACCATTTATGTCTATATTTCTCTGTGGTGCAGTAAATTACTTAATATGGCCCTCCTAGCCATAGTCTTTGTAACTCCCACCAAAAGACTTGGTGGGGCCATGCAAATGATGTGCTTGTGGCCCACCAAGGGGATTGGATAGCTTGTAAATAATGTAAATAAGATGAATGGCATCCTTGTGGAAGTGGTACCACACAAATAAGGTGTATGGAACCCTAACGAGTGGATTGGTCAGTTTTGCCATCCTGCTAGGCTTAAAAGGAGACACGGAAAAAGAGATGATCTCACCACCACTAAGAAAGAAGAGCCAGGAGTGGAGTGCATCCTTTGGACCCAGGATCTCTGTACTGAGAAGCTCCTGGAGCCAGGAGACCCAGAGACAGAGCTGTAACACTGAAGATAGCTAGAAGCAGTGGCAGAGAAACAGTACCAGCAGAGGCAGGAAACTGACAGGAGAAGGCGCAGTGGGCTTTCCGGTGCACAGAGCAAGAAAGCTGAGTGCCTTCCAGCAAGAGTCTTGCTGGCTTAGTAGGGTGCCTCCAGGCACTTTGTGGAGCTAGGTTTGCCAACCCACAAAGCTGGAACTGAGCGCCTTCACAGTGAGGCTTACTGGAGGAGGGGAGCACCTTTGGGTACTTACTGGCAGAGCTAAAAGAGCTTTGTAACACTTGCCCAAGCAGGGCAGAGGCTAGACTGAAAGACTGAGGGCCAGAGAGATTTGTCTGCAGACACAGCTGAGAAGAGGCTGTCCTGATCAAAGAACTGTATCCTAAGCATTCCTGAACCTGAATCATAACCTGTTAGTTTTTAATAAACCCTATTACTGTGAGAGTATGGCCTGTGAATTCCATGTGGCCATTGCAACAAATTATCAAACCCAGCAGAGAAGTAGAGAGTGCCACGGGAGGGACAGTTGGTAAAAAGTTTGAAGGGTGGAGGCATGTCTCATCTCCACCCGGTAGGAATCATCCTTGGGCTGTTGATCTTGATTCTCTTTCCCTCTTGTCAAGTTAGATGGGGTCAGATGCCCCAGCCATGCCATTTTTACAGTTGGTGTCAGAATTGCTACACATGCTGTACCTATATGTTTATCTCTCATTCTTTCTTTGACTCACTTCAATCTGGCTTCATTCTTTACTTGAAGTTGTGCTTTCCCAACTTGCCAAATCATTTCTCTGACTTCATCTTACTTGAATTCTCAGTAGTATTTCATATAGTTGATCATTTTTCCCTTTTTTCCAAAATACCATATACGCGTGGTTTTCTTTCTATCTTCCAGGTTAATTTTTCTGAATCTTTATCTACCTAATCTTTATTATTTGGAGTGCTCTATAGGGTGGAGTCGCTGTGAGTCTGAATCACCTCGATGGCAGCAGGTTTGGTTTTTTTGGTTTAGGTCTTCTTGTTTATCTAACTATTATCTCTAGGTGCGCTCATCCTGATCTTTGGCCTTAAACTCATATACTAATGGTCTCCACATTTATGTTTCCAAAATAGACTTCTCTGAACTCCTTTTTAACATCCTCTCTTGGATGTTAAACAAGGATCTCAACCTAGACTCAAAACAGAAAATGTTGTCAAATGTTCTGATTTTATAAAAAATCTCATAAAACTTACTGATTTTCATCCAACTTTAAAAATTTTTTTGACAGGGGGCCAAGATGGCGGACTAGGTAGATGCTACCTCAGATCCCTCTTGCAACAAAGACTCAGAAAAACAAGTGAATCGATCACATACATAACAATCTACGAACCCTGAACAACAAACACAGATTTAGAGATGGAAAACGAACAAATATGGGGAAGCAGCGATTGTTTTCGGAGCCTGGAGCCAGCATCCCAGTCAGCGGATTTTCTGGAAAAACTAGTTTCCCAGTGATGGCTCGGAGACAGCAGTCCATATCAAACCACATAAAGAAGCAGACCATGACAGCTTCTACAACCCCCCAAACAAAAGAATCAAAATCTTTCCCAAATGAAGATATAATCCTGGAATTATCAGATACAGAATATAAAAAACTAATTTACAGAATGCTTCAAGACATTAGAAATGAAATAAGGCAAACTGCAGAAAAAGCCAAGGAACACACTGATAAAACAGTTGAAGAACTCAAAAAGATTATTCAAGAACATAGTGGAAAAATTAATAAGTTGCAAGAATCCATTGAGAGACAGCATGTAGAAATCCAAAAGATTAACAATAAAATTACAGAATTAGACAATGCAATAGGAAGTCAGAGGAGCAGACTCGAGCAATTAGAATGCAGACTGGGACATCTGGAGGACCAGGGAATTAACACCAACATAGCTGAAAAAAATCAGATAAAAGAATTTAAAAAAATGAAGAAACCCTAAGAATCATGTGGGACTCTATCAAGAAGGATAACTTGCGTGTGATTGGAGTCCCAGAACGGGGAGGAAGGACAGAAAACACAGAGAAAATAGTTGAAGATCTCCTGACAGAAAACTTCCCTGACATCATGAAAGATGAAAAGATATCTATCCAAGATGCTCATCAAACCCCATTTAAGATTGATCCAAAAAGAAAAACACCAAGACACATTATCATCAAACTCGCCAAAACCAAAGATAAAGAGAAAATTTTAAAAGCAGCCAGGGAGAAAAGAAAGGTTTCCTTCAAGGGAAAATCAATAAGAATAAGTTCAGACTACTCAGCAGAAACCATGCAGGCAAGAAGGCAATGGGACGACATATACAGAGCACTGAAGGAGAAAAACTGTCAGCCAAGGATCATATATCCAGCAAAACTCTCTCTGAAATATGAAGGCGAAATTAAGATATTTACACATAAACACAAGTTTAGAGAATTTGCAAAAACCAAACCAAAGCTACAAGAAATACTAAAGGATATTGTTTGGTCAGAAAACCAATAACATCAGATACCAGCACAACACAAGCTCACAGAACAGAACATCCTGATATCAACTCAAATAGGGAAATCACAAAAACAAATTAAGATTAATTAAAAAAAAAATGCTCATAACAGGGAATCACTGAAGTCAATATGTAACACAATAATCAAAAAGAGGGTCTAAATACAGGAGGCATAGAACTGCCATATGGAGAGTGATACAGGGTGATAAAGAACAATACAAGTTAGGTTTTTACTTAGAAAAATAGGGGTAAATAATAAGGTAACCACAAAGAGGTATAACAACTCCATAACTCAAGATAAAAGCCAAGAAAAACGTAACAACTCAACAAACATAAAGTCACACACTACGAAAATAAGGATCTCACAATTTACTAAAAAAAATGTTTCAGCACAAAAAAGTATCTGGAAAAATGAAATTGTCAACAACACACATAAAAAGGCATCAAAATGACAACACTAAACACTTATTTATCTATAATTACGCTGAATGTAAATGGACTAAATGCACCAGTAAAGAGACAGAGAGTCTCGGACAGGATAAAGAAACACGATCCGTCTATATGCTGCCTACAAGAGACACACCTTAGACTTAGAGACACACACAAACTAAAACTCAAAGGATGGAAAAAAATATATCAAGCAAACAACAAGGAAAAAAAGAGCAGGAGTAGCAATATTAATTTCTGACAAAATAGACTTTAGACTTAAATCCACCACAAAGGATAAAGAAGGACACTACATAATGATTAAAGGGACGATTGATCAGGAAGACATAACCATATTAATATTTATGCACCCAATGACAGGGCTGCAAGATACATAAATCAAATTTTAACAGAACTGAAAAGTGAGATAGACACCTCCACAATTATAGTAGGAGACTTCAACATACCACTTTCGGAGAAGGACAGGACATCCAGTAAGAAGCTCAATAGAGACATGGAAGACCTAATTACAACTATCAACCAACTTGACCTCATTGACTTATACAGAACTGTCCACCCAATTCCTGCAAAGTATACTTTTTTTTCTAGTGCACATGGAACATTCTCTAGAATAGACCACATATTAGGTCATAAAACAAACCTTTGCAGAGTCCAAAACATTGAAATATTACAAAGCATCTTCTCAGACCACAAGGCAATAAAACTAGAAATCAATAACAGAAAAACTAGGGAAAAGAAATCAAATGCTTGGAAACTGAACAATACTCTCCTGAAAAAAGACTGGGTGATAGAAGACATCAAGGAAGGTATAAGGAAATTCAAAGAATGCAACGAGAATGAAAATACTTCCTATCAAAACCTCTGGGACACAGCAAAAGCAGTGCTCAGAGGCCAATTTATGTCGATAAATGCACACATACAAAAAGAAGAAAGAGCCAAAGTCAGAGAACTGTCCCTACAACTTGAACAAATAGAAAGTGAGCAACAAAAGAATCCATCAGGCACCAGAAGAAAACAAATAAAAAATAGAGCTGAACTAAATGAATTAGAGAACAGAAAAACAATTGAAAGAATTAACAAAGCCAAAAGCAGGTTCTTTGAAAAAATTAACAAAATTGATAAACCATTGCCTAGACTGACTAAAGAAATACAGGAAAGGAAACAAATAACCTGAATAAGAAACGAGAAGGACCACATCATAACAGAACCAACTGAAATTAAAAGAATCATATCGGATTATTACGAAAAATTGTACTCTAACAAATTTGCAAACCTAGAAGAAATGGATGAACTCCTGGAAAAACACTACCTACCTAAACTAACACATTCAGAAGTAGAACAACTAAATAGACCCATAACAAAAAAAGAGATTGAAACGGTAATCAAAAAACTTCCAACAAAAAAAAGCCCTGGCCCGGACAGCTTCACTACAGAGTTCTACCAAACTTTCAGAGAGGAGTTAACACCACTACTACTGAAGGTATTTCAAAGCATAAAAAATGATGGAATACTACCCAACTCATTCTATGAAGCCACCATCTCCCTGACACCAAAACCAGGTAAAGACATTACAAAAAAAGAAAATTATAGACCTATATCCCTCATGAACATAGATGCAAAAATCCTCAACAAAATTCTAGCCAATAGAATCCAACAACACATCAAAAAAATAATTCACCATGATCAAGTGGGATTTATACCAGGTATGCAAGGCTGGTTTAATATCAGAAAAACCATTAATGTAATCCACCACATAAATAAAACAAAAGACAAAAACCACATGATCTTATCAATTGATGCAGAAAAGGCATTTGACAAAGTCCAACACCCATTTATGATAAAAACTCTTACCAAAATAGGAATTGAAGGAAAATTCCTCAACATAATAAAGGGCATCTATGCAAAGCCAACAGCCAACATCACTCTAAATGGAGAGAACCTGAAAGCATTTCCCTTGAGAACGGGAACCAGACAAGGATGCCCTTTATCACCGCTCTTATTCAACATCGTGCTAGAAGTCCTAGCCAGGGCAATTAGGCTAGACAAAGAAATAAAAGGCATCCGGATTGGCAAGGAGGAACTAAAATTATCTCTATTTGCAGATGACATCATCTTATACACAGAAAACCCTAAGGAATCCTCCAGAAAACTACTGAAACTAATAGAAGAGTTTGGCAGAGTCTCAGGTTATAAAATAAACACACAAAAATCACTTGGATTCCTCTACATCAACAAGAAGAACATCGAAGAGGAAATAACCAAATCAATACCATTCACAGTAGCCCCCAAGAAGATAAAATACTTAGGAATAAATCTTTCCAAAGATGTAAAAGACCTATACAAAGAAAACTACAAAGCTCTACTACAAGAAATTCAAAAGGACATACTTCAGTGGAAAAACATACCTTGCTCATGGATAGGAAGACTTAACATAGTAAAAATGTCTATTCTACCAAAAGCCATATATACATGCAATGCACTTCCGATCCAAATTCCAATGTCATTTTTTAAGGTGATAGAGAAACAAATCACCAATTTCATATGGAAGGGAAAGAAGCCTCGGATAAGAAAAGCATTACTGAAAAAGAAGAAGAAAGTGGGAGGCCTCACTCTACCTGATTTTAGAACATATTATACAGCCACAGTAGTCAAAACAGCCTGGTACTGGTACAACAACAGGCACATAGACCAGTGGAACAGAATTGAGAACCCCGATATAAATCCATCCACGTATGAGCAGCTGATATTTGACAAAAGCCCAGTGTCAGTTGATTGGGGAAAAGATAGTCTTTTTAACAAATGGTGCTGGCATAACTGGATATCCATTTGCAAAAAAATGAAACAGGACCCATACCTCACACCATGCACAAAAACTAACTCCAAGTGGATCAAAGACCTAAACATAAAGACTAAAACAATAAAGATCATGGAAGAAAAAATAGGGACAACCCTAGGAGCCCTAATACAAGGCATAAACAGAATACAAAACATTACTAAAAATGACGAAGAGAAACCCGATAACTGGGAGCTCCTAAAAATCAAACACCTATGCTCATCTAAAGATTTCACCAAAAGAGTAAAAAGACCATCTACAGACTGGGAAAGAATTTTCAGCTATGACATCTCCTACCAGTGCCTGATCTCTAAAATCTACATGATTCTGTCAAAACTCAACCACAAAAAGACAAACAACCCAATCAAGAAGTGGGCAAAGGATATGAACACACACTTCACTAAAGAAGATATTCAGGCAGCCAACAGATACATGAGAAAATGCTCTCGATCATTAGCCATTAGAGAAATGCAGATTAAAACTACGATGAGATTCTATCTCACTCCAACAAGGCTGGCATTAATCCAAAAAACACAAAATAATAAATGTTGGAGAGGCTGCGGAGAGATTGGAACTCTTATACACTGCTGGTGGGAATGTAAAATGGTACAACCACTTTGGAAATCTATCTGGTGTTATCTTAAACAGTTAGAAATAGAACTACCATACAACCCAGAAATCCCACTCCTCGGAATATACCCTAGAGAAACAAGAGCCTTCACACAAACAGATATATGCACACGTATGTTTATTGCAGCTCTGTTTACAATAGCAAAAAGCTGGAAGCAACCAAGGTGTCCATCTACGGATGAATGGGTAAATAAATTGTGGTATATTCACACAATGGAATACTACGCATCGATAAAGAACAGCGATGAATCTGTCAAACATTTCATAACATGGAGGAACCTGGAAGGCATTATGCTGAGCGAAATCAGTCAGAGGCAAAAGGACAAATATTGTATAAGACCACTATTATAAGATCTTGAGAAATAGTATAAACTGAGAAGAACACATACTTTTGTGGTTATGGGGGGGGAGGGAGGGAGGGATAGGGTTTTTTACTGATTAATTAGCTGAAAAGAACTGCTTTAAGTGAAGGGAAGGACAACACTCAATACATGGAAGGTCAGCTCAACTGGACTGGACTGGACCAAAAGCAAAAAAGTTTCCGGGAGAAACTGAATACTTCAAAGGTCAGCGGAGCAAGGGCGGGAGCTTGGGAACCATGGTTTAAGGGGACTTCTAAGTCAATTGGCAAAATAATTCTATTAAGAAAACATTCTGCATCCCACTTTGAAATGTGGCGTCTGGGGTCTTAAAAGCTAACAAGTGGCCATCTAAGATGCATCAATTGGTCTCAACCCACCTGGATCAAAGGAGAATGAAGAACACGAAGGTCACACGACAACTAAGAGCCCAGGAGACAGAGAGGGCCACATGAACCAGAGACCTACATTATCCTGAGACCAGAAGAACTAGTTGGTGCCCGGCCACAATCGATGACTGCCCTCACAGGGAGCACAATAGAGAACCTCTGAGGGAGCAGGAGATAAGTGGGGTGCAGACCCCAAATTCTCATAAAAAGACCATACTTAATGGTCTGGATGTGACTAGAGGAATCCCGGCGGTCATGGTCCCCAAACCTCCTGTTGGCACAGGACGGGAACCATCCCCGAAGACAATTCATCAGACATGAAAGGGACTGGACAGTGGGTGGGAGAGAAATGCTGATGAAGAGAGAGCTAATTATATCAGGTGGACACTTGAGACTGTGTTGGCATGTCCTGTCTGGAGGGGGGATGGGAGGATAGAGAGAGTTGGAGGCTGCCAAAGTTTTCACAAAAGGAGAGACTGGAAGGGCTGACTCATTAGGGGGAGAGCAAGTGGGAGTAAGGAGTAAGATGTATATTAACTTATATGTGACAGACTGACTTGATTTGTAAACGTTCACTTGAAGCTCAATAAAAGTTAATAAAAAAAATCAAAAAAAAATTTTTTTTGTCTTCTTTAAGTTGCCAAAATACTCAAGATTCCACCCACTGCTGTCGAGTCGATTCCGACTCATAGCAACCCTGTAGAAATAAATTCATTAGTTGTTCAAAATCTATGGATTTTGCTTTACTTAAGGTCTTTTGGGGGTGATGCTACATTTTACTCGTCCTATAAATTCATGCAGACTTTTTAAAAATTTTGAAGCTCTTGGAATTTATTTTCTAGTTTAGTTACTTTGGGTGCTTTGATGAAAGAAAGCTTCAAATAAAATTCTGCCATATTATAAGCATATTATTTCTCTTAAAAGCTAAGAACTCTGATCCAAATTCCAACGACATTTTTTAATGTGATGGAGAAACAAATCACCAACTTCATATGGAAGGGAAAGAAGCCCTGGATAAATAAAGCATTGCTGAAAAAGAAGAAGAAAGTGGGAGGCCTCACTCTACCTGATTTTAGAACATATTATACAGCCACAGTAGTCAAAACAGCCTGGTACTGGTACAACAACAGGCACATAGACCAGTGGAACAGAATTGAGAACCCCGATATAAATCCATCCACATATGAGCAGCCGATATTTGACAAAGGCCCAGTGTCAGTTGATTGGGGAAAAGATAGTCTTTTCAACAAATGGTGCTGGCATAACTGGATATCCATTTGCAAAAAAATGAAACAGGACCCATACCTCACACCATGCACAAAAACTAACTCCAAGTGGATCAAAGACCTAAACATAAAGACTAAAACGATTAAGATCATGGAAGAAAAAATAGGGACAACGTTAGAAGCCCTAATACAAGGCATAAACAGAATACGAAACATTACTAAAAATGCTGAAGAGAAACCAGATAACTGGGAGCTCCTAAAAATCAAACACCCATGCTCATCTAAAGACTTCACCAGAACAGTAGAAAGGCCACCTACAGATTGGGAAAGAATTTTCAGCTATGACATCTCCGACCAGCGCCTGATCTCTAAAATCTATATGATTCTGCTAAAACTCAACCATAAAAAGACAAACAACCCAATTAAAAATTGGGCAAAGGATATAAACAGGCACTTCACTAAAGAAGACATTCAGGCAGCTAACAGATACATGAGGAAATGCTCTCGATCATTAGTCATTTGAGAAATGCAAATTAAAACTACAGTGAGATTCCATCTCACTCCAACAAGGCTGGCATTAATCCAAAAAACACAAAAAGAATAAATGTTGGAGAGGCTGTGGAGAGATTCAAACACTCACACACTGCTGGTGGGAATGTAAAATGGTATAACCACTTTGGAAATCGATTTGGCACTTCATTAAAAAGCTAGAAATAGAACTACCATACGACCCAGTAATCCCACTCCTTGGAATATATCCTAGAGAAATAAGAGCCTTTACATGAACAGATATATGCACACCCATGTTTATCACAGCACTGTTTACAATAGCAAAAAGATGGAAGCAACCAAGGTGCCCATCAACGGATAAATGGATAAATAAATTATGGTATATTCACACAATGGAATAGTACACACTGTTTAAGAATAGTGAGAAATCTGTGAAACATTTCATAACTTGGAGGAACCTGGAAGGCATTATGCTGAGTGAAATTAGTCAGTTGCAAAAAGACAAATATTGTATAAGGCCACTATTATAAGATCTTGAGAAATAGTTTAAACTGAGAACACATCCTTTTGTGGTTATGAGAGGGAGGAGGAAGGGAGGGTGGGAGAGGGGTATTCACTAATTAGATAGTACTTAAGAACTACTTCGGTGAAGGGAAGGACAACATTCAATACAGGGGAGGTCAGAGCAACTGGACTAAACCAAAAGCAAAGAAGTTTCCTGAATAAACTGAATGCTTCGAAGGTCAGCGAAGCAGGGACAGGGGTTTGGGGACCCTGGTTTCAGGGGACATCTAAGCCACCTGGCAAAATAATATCTATTAAGAAAACATTCTGCATCCCACTTTGAAGTGTGGCATCTGGGGTCTTAAACGCTAGCACGGGGCCATCTAAGATGCATCAATTGGTCTCAACTCACGTGGATCAAAGGAGAATGAAGAACACCAAGGACACAAGGTAATTACAACCCCAAGAGACAGAAAAGGGATACATGAACTAGAGACTACATCATCCTGAGACCAGAACTAGATGGCGCCTGGCCACAACCGATGACTGCCCTGACAGGGAACACAACAGAGAACCCCTGAGGGAGCAGGAGAACAGTAGGATGCGGACCCCAAATTCTCATAAAAAGACCAGACTTAATGGTCTGACTGAGACTAGAAGGACCCTGGTGGTCATGGCCCCCAGACCTTTTGTTGGCCCAGGACAGGAACCATTCCCGAAGCCATCTCTTCAGACATGGATTGGACTGGACAATGGGTTGGAGAGAAATGCTGATGAGGAGTGAGCTACTTGTATCAGGTGGAAACTTGAGACTATGTTGGCATCTCCTCTCTGGAGGGGAGATGGGAAGGTAGGGGGGTTAGAAGCTGGCAAAATGGTCACAAAAAGAGAGACTGGAAGGAGGGAGTGGGATGTCTCATTGGGGGAGAGTAATTGGGAGTACATAGTAAGGTGTATATAAGTTTATGTGTGAGAAACTGGCTTGATTTCTAAACTTTCACTTAAAGCACAATAAAAATTACTTAAAAAAAAAAAAAGCTAAGAACTTACAGGGGAAAAAAAAGTCCCTTTGGGGAGTTGTATAGCTAACAGTTTCAAAAGCAAAAATTGTAGAAGTCACACACATGAGGGTGTCTCTCATCTTTGGATATGTATCCATTCTTTTCATGCATTAAAATATTTAAGCTTATTTTAAGGAAACCATTGCTCTTCTGTGGTTATCACTGGCCAATTCATCACTTCTAACCACTTTTTTCTCTACCTCCATCTCCATTCACATTAATTGTAGGGCATGCTCCCCAAAGCTTTCTTAATGCAAAGTCATGCATATATGTTGGCATTCAGATAGGTAAATCCTTGCCTCTTCACTGTTTACTGTTTGTATCACAGTCTCCTATTGACCAGCTGGCACATATGTAGTGTCTAAGGGTCTGTGACTTGATTTATTTTACAGCTTCTTAATTTGTACACATGATGCCACTGCTGTATATAATAGGGGCAGGACCAACTCTTCTATAAATTATGAAATCAGTTGGAAAACCTGATTGCCTGCTAGTGAATGTGAGCTCCAAGAACATTAATCCACACACCGGGCTGCAGTAAACAAAGTCCTGGCACCTGGCCAACCCACCGGCTTTGGAGCACTTTTGGCTGCAAGTCAGGTTCACCCAGTTGCACAAGTGTGGAAGAGGGCTCAAAGAGCAGCTCCCATAATCTGGGAAGATGCAAAAGACAGTGGTAACTTTCAACTGAAGAAACTCAAGAAGGAATCAGCAGAATATCTTCAAGTAGACCATGACAACTGAGAAGCAGCAGCAAAAGCCAGATCTTTCTGGCATAGACGAATCAGAGATAGAGTGGCAGAGAGATCATGAAAGGGAAGCCAAGGGGAAAACAGCTTCAGGTCTGTAAAGAATAGGGGTCTGGGAAACAAGAACTAGTAAGTTTGGGACATGCATGGTGTACACATTAGACCTAGGTGTGTACGTGTCCATGCATGTGTGCATGTATGCTCGGATACACCAAGCAGAAACAAGGCCAGCTTCCTTCCACAGCTACTCCATCTGTCAGTGGTATCATCACTTTTGAAAGTCCTCTATAAATCTTAAGATTCTATCTTTTAATTTGCTATAAAAAATATATGACCTTTTACAAATTTATATATATACACACATACACATAATTGTACTGAAGAGTATAAAGAATATAACATGAAATGCAAAGCCCCTATTTACCACCTGTTGCCCAAATCTACTCTTTAGATGTTATCACCATGAACTAAAAGCTCTGTCAAGTTTTCTCTTACCTCTTACCTTCTTCAAAGCATTCCTTTTGTTGTCTTTCTCCAAGACAACAGCATGCCTCAAACTCATACCCTCACAAGCTACTGTCTGTAACTCAATCTCTGCATTCACCCATCCATGCAGCCAGTATTAGACTATTCTTCCTAGAGCATCATTTCCTCTTAAACAAACCTGTAAATAAGAGCTTTCACAATTGCAACCACACCGAGTGCAGACCTCTGTTGTCTATCCTCTGCCCTCATCATCCTACCACACTCCCCACCCCTTTCCAGTCTTTAACCTTTCATCCAGGTAGGCCTGCCTCCCCCATGAACCTTTTTCATTCTTTCTTTGGGCTTTTGCCCACACTGTTCCTCCACCTGAGACACTGTCACTACATACCCATCCCATCCTCCCCTCATCCTTCTTTGCTCATCTCTTTCCTTCTTCTTCTTCAATGCCCACCTAGTACCCTACTTCCTCTCTAAAATATCCCTACTTCTCCAGTCCAGCAGCTCTCCCCTTCCCTGAATGCCTATTGAGCCTCATGGTTTAGTATTTATTGTTTTCTAATTATCTCAGGAGTGATTATTCTCTCTCTTTCAATTAGAAAGAAATCTCTTGAGGTTAGGAAACTCGCCTTAACATTTCTGTTGTCCCCACAGAACCTGGCATTGTGTCTGACACTTGGGAAAACCCAGTGTCTAATAAATGCATAGGAAATGGCCAGATGACACGGAAAGTTTACTTTTCACTTAAATACTTATCTCCCCACTATTTTGTATGTAGGACTGGCTTTCACTTTTTGGTTTATGACCATATAATGATTCTCTTTTATGTGGTCATTAAAACAGAGGTGAAATTACCTTCAGGGCAAGGTAAGGAATAAGCCTGGTAGATTGACTGCACCTTTCCTTTCGGGGATAAAAAAAAAAAAAAAATTCTTTTAATATGGCCTAGAAATTCAGAAAGATACTCTCAAAAAACAATCTCTTAGAAAGCAGGTGGTTAAGCCCTACCTAAGCTTAGAGACCCCTCGGTTTTAACCTTAAACACTTAGCCCATATGCCATTTTAGCAAGTCGTGAAGTGCTTTCTTTTTCTCTTTTTAGTGTGAAGAAATCTTTCAACAAAAGGGTAAAACTACTGGTGTGTGGCATATGGAGGTCGAGATCTTACATAGATTTCCAGCATTAAGACAGAACAAATGAACTCCGAGGTTACAAAGAAAACAAATTCAGAGCAATAACCTTTTGAGAACTGCCAAATTGCTGGCAAGATGGAAATGGGGTTGCATTTGAGAAATTATGCAGTGCTGTGCTTTTTGGAGAAACGTACAGCACAGAGGAGTGTATGTGTTTTCTTTCAAAACTCTATTTTTAATATTCATAATGACACCAACTGAAGCAAATCTGACCGTATGTAGAACATCCAGTAAATGGTAAATGTGGTGGCGAGGGGGTGGGGAGTTAACTGCAAATAGAAGCTCTGGTGAATCAAGTATATTTTTGAAATACCAGACAGACACATTCAGCCTGGATGCTGAAGATCACTATGCAGGGTGAGAAAGAAGTCGAAAACTTGCCCAGAAAAAGTCTACAAGAAATCACAGCAAACAGAGGGCTGGATTCTCAGCAGCGTTCAGGAAAGGAGTATAGGAAAGAAACTGTCTCTCTGCATATCATAAAAACAGCAAAATTCCCAGCATATGCTGCTATTTTACTTTTTCATTTTGGCAGACCATTTGTGACAAGTTCTGGGTGTGGTTGTTCTCACATCTATGTTTCAGCCAAGTATGATGAATGCTCAGACTATTTTTCCTGACCTTACACGTGTCTAAACCAAAACCAAACCCAATGCTGTCGAGTCAATTCCGACTCACAGAGACCTGATAGGACAGAGTGGAACTGCCCCATAGAGTTTCCAAGGCTGCAATCTTTATGGGAGCAGACTGCCCCATCTTTCTCCCGTGGACCGGCTGGTGGGTTCAAACCACTGACCTTTCAGTTAGCAGTCGAGCACTTTAACCACTGCACCACCAGGACTCCATTAATCTACTCCTTTTTTCTTCCTTGTGTGCCTTATCCTAGTGTTTGTGATCAGATGGGGTTGCCAGGCATTTCCATAAAGGATCATATCCAAGATGTATAGAGTAATTCCATTTGGATGTAAAATTGATCCGTTTCTCAAATGTGTTCTCTTATTTCCTTCATTGTTTTGTCGTGCACTCAACTCTTACATCCATCACTTTTTCCCGGGCTTAAAACAAATTATACATATAGGTTTTTCCACGGTTGCAATCAGTGGATATGTATTATCTTGGGCTCTATTTTATTTTCAGATTCATTTTTCCACTCATGTATTTCTACATATTAACAAACCTCGCATGCTTCTTAGTGTTAACATCTATTTGATGGTCCATGTTCTTCACATTTCATTTGTTTATCTGTTTCTTTTTTGTAGTGCATCTGAGTTATCAAATTTTCACTATCGTGTACAGCAATACTGCCAACATCTTTTTAAGCTATGACCTACTTATTTCTTCTTTAGGTTATTTCCTTTGCAGGATTTTTCCTAAATTGGATTTTTATGAAAGCATAAAAGGGAAATACACTATGGTTGGGATGCTCCCATAACCTACTTCTAGACATTCTTCGAGAAAGCTTCAGTCAATTTGTTGTGCCAATAGCCATTGAAAGTATGTCTGTTTTTCCATTTATTGTTGTTGTGTGCTGTCGAGTCAATTCCAACTCAGAGTGACCCTACATGACAGAGTAGAACTGCCCTATACAGTTGCCTAGGCTGTAATCTTTACAGGAACAGATCATCAGATCTTTTCTCCCATGGACCCTTCACATAAAATAAAGCTTTCTCACATTTATTCATATTTGCTAGTTTAAAAAAGTTTAATGGTACTGTGAATGTATTTTCATTCGTACTTCTCTAATTACAAAAGAGGCTATGCTTTTTTATGTAATTACTTATTGAATTTATTTTTTCATGTGGCACGGTGGTTAAGAGTTCGGCTGCTAACCATATGATCGACAGTTTGAGTCCACCAGCAACTCCTTGGAAACCATATAGGGCAGTTCTACTCTATAGGGTCACTATGAGTTGGAAATGACTTGATAGCAACAGGGTTTTTTGTTTGTTTGTTTAACTCTCTGTTCATCTCTTCTGAATATCTATTAACTTTTATGTTTACCTGAATGTATACATATTTTTGTAACAGAGACAGTAGAGACTAGAGATTGAAATTATGGCTCTGGAGCCAAATTCCTGGGTTTGAATCCAGTCTCTGCCACTTACTAGTTAGTAAACTTGGGCAAGTTACTCAACCACTCTGTACCTCAATTTTCTCATGTGTAAAATGGGGATAATAAGAGTTGTTGTGAGGACTAAATGGGTTAATGTACGTAAAGCGCTTAGAACAGTGGCAGGCGCATAGTCTACGCAAGTGTTTGTTTACTGTTAATAAGCATTTGATTTTAAGATTGCAACTTATTTTTCCCATTCTCTTATTTTCTTTTTGATATTTACGCTATGACACATATTTAGGTATATAAGTATATCCAAGTATACATTTTTTATTGCCAGGAAAAGTGTTGTTTTATAACAACCATTTGATGATTTATAGTTTATTGACTATATGGTAGTAAAGCATGTTTCCAATTAGAGGTACTATCCAAAATATTTAGCAACTGTTTTAAAAAGCAATAAAAATAGTTAACAATTGTTTTACAAATCAATAAAAATATTTAACAATATTTAACAGTTGTTTCTGCAACCAATCAAAATCTCTAACAATTGACAGGAATCAATCAACCAGAACAAGACACCCACCAATCAGAACAGGGCCCAGCAACCCAGAATTTGGCTGAATATCCCTGGGCTTCAGTTAATTCTTCCCTGTACTGTTAATCAGTTACTCTAATAACATGTATTTATGGTAAATTCTTTCAAGCATGGTGTTATTTCTGATTTCTAATATACAGGTAGTCCCCGACTTACAACGTATTCAAGTTATGATGAACCGTACTTACAACAGTCTTTTTTTTTTTGCACATCTTTCCTTAGTAATATGTACTAAATACAACATTGCAGCCTGTAATTTGCTGATGTTATCATTCTCAGATGTTCACTCAAAGATGTTCAGAGACAAATAAAGATCGGATTTATAAAGATATGGACAATAGAAGACAATAATAATGACCACTTAAAAAAAAAGAGGTATTTAACTAATATCAGAACCGACTTATGACAGAGCCATTGGAACAGAACCACATGTTGAGAATACCTGTAGTCATTCCTCCTTCCAATAGGGATATTTAGGTGGTTTAATTGTGCTCAAAATATCTGTCCTTTACCTTCTACTTAAAACACGTAGCTATAGTTAATATACTAGTACCATAATAATTCAAAATAATGCCAGCTCTGGTGTAGTGGTTAAGAGCTCAGCGGCTAACCAAAAGATCAGCAGTTTGAATCCACCAGCTACTCTTTGGAAACCCTATGGGGCAGTTCTACTCTGTCCTGTAGGGTCACTGTGAGTTGGAATCGACTGGACAGCAATAGATTTGATTCTAGTTTTATAGTTAACCTCAGTAAACCAAATCAAACTGTTGCCATTAAGTCGATTCCAAGTAATAACAGCTGTTAACCAACAGATTGGAGGTTTGAGTCTACCCAGAGGCACCTTGGAAGAAAGGCCTGGCTATCTACTCACAAAAAAAATCAGCCACTAAAAACCCTATGCACAGCTCTACTCTGACACACATGGGGTTGTCATGAGTCAGAGTCAACTCAATGGTAACTGATAAGGTAAGATAAGGTATTATTGCTCGATGCATTTAATCGTGAATATCATTCTGTTTTGATGATGTAGTGACAAAAGTGAACTCCTGAACATCATGTGCCTACCTACGTAGGTTTGCCTAGTAGGATAGGATATGCTAATCTAAATTAACGACCGCCCAGAGAAAGTTAGAATCTTCATGGAAATTAATATTCTGGCTTATACATCATTTTGTTATGAGTTTGCCTAGTACCACTCTTTCTGAGGAAATAACAAGATCTACTTCGGGAACTGCAAAACTGAAATTCTGACTTTGGATAGAGGTGAATCCATTACGATACTAACCCTTTGCAGCCTTCTGCCTGGATGACAAGAACACTACAGCAAAGTACAATCATATCCTCCAGGAAATTACTCCCGGAAACCTGGTGAGCCTGGGTGAGAAAGTTCTAACAGAGACAAAAGGAGACCGGTTGACTTCTGAGCACACCCACTCCTCAGGTCAACATCTGCAGACCAACAAACATCTCAGGCTGCACAGTAACACAATAACAATAACACCTCTGGACCTGAGAATCAGATAAACATATACAAAAGGACATGGAGCCAAAGTGCTTTACTGTTAGCATCCGTTGCTGCTCAAGGAATTGGTTATTCCAGCAAAGAGGTGGTATCCACAAAAATACACAGCGCTTTTTGTTCTATTAACAGTATTTAAATAATTTATTTTGTTGGATCATCTGTTACTCTACAATATTCACTGAGTGGCAACAATTTGACCAGCATGGCAGTATGTCTACCAAACACCCCATGGGTCCCAGGGAGTCCTAGGAAAGAAAGGTCACTGAGTCGGCTGGAGTCCTGCTGGAATAGTGAGGCCGGTCTTTGCTGAAATTTTTGTAGGAAACCTCTACTGGGCAGATATGTTTCCTATGGTCTTATTAGTTTAACGTTTAATAGTTTTTCAACATCTATTGCTTTGACAACAAGACCCCATTAGAAAAGCAAAAAAAGTAAAAAATTTCCCTCTTGTGTTAAACTCTAATACTTTTACAGAACTCTATTGTTTGAAAGCAAATGCCAGGACAATGATGCTGCAGCTGGGGAAGCAGCTGGCTAAACTCCAGGAAAAGGGCCTGAATGGCAACCTTGCTCCTCAAACACTTAGGAATAGCAGAAATCGGCTCCCATTGCTGGAGCCCTCCTTGTGTTTCAAGTGCTGTGCTGAGAGCTTTATGTTCATTACATTCTGGGTTCCTTCTGGACAAAAGTACTTTGCTCAGCCACCCAGCTTGGGTACAAATGAGCTCTTTCAGGCTCAGTTTTCTCATTTGTTAAATAGGAATTATAATATCGACTTGAAGGAGCCGTTGACAGGACTGGATGAGACAGCGCATATAGTGATCAGCACGACGCATGACTCATAACAGAAAGCCTTTTGGTTTCCTTTCCTGTTATCTCCGGGTGCCCCAGTGAGGCCACTCATTCATTCCTTGAGCAATATTGTTGAGAGCCTTTCCTGTGGCAAGCACCCTGCAAGGTGCTGAGGATTCTGTCCTAAGAGCCAGAGTGCTGCCTTCATCTCATGTACAGCATAGGGACACCTGGCATTCTTTCAAACCCTTAAAGACAGCCAATTAATATGTCTCATACTAAGTCCTTTTCCTCTTCAATTAAACATGTGTAATTCATTTATCATTCCTCTTAAGAAATGTTTTGAGTTCCATCATCATCTTTGTAAGAATTGCCCAGAAGACCCTCTGAGATGGTCAAATTTACTCACAGGTTCTCTGGTTTGGGTTCGGTTTTTAATCTGAAAATATGGCTGGATAATCTACCTAGATATCCCAACCTCTCAACTATCTTGGGGCAAACTAGAAACATATAAAACCACTAAGGCAGCCGTGGCTAAAGCACTTGGCTGTTAGCCAAAAGGTCAGCGGTTCAAACCCACCAGCCGTTCCACAGGAGAAAGATGTGGCATCTGCTTGCATAAAGATGTCTAAGACCAAAACCAAAACCCAAACCTCTTGTTATCAAATTGATTCCTCCTCATAGCTACTCTGTAGGACAGAGCAGAACTGCCCCATAGGATGTCCAAGGAGCAGCTGGTGCATTCAAACTGCTGACCTTTTGATTAGCAGCTGTACCTCTTAACCACTGTACCACCAGGACTCCAGTCACATTAATATTTACAGCCTTAGAAACGCTAAGAAGCAGTTCTGCTGTGTCCCACAGGGTTGCAATGAGTTGGAATGGATTTGACGGCAGGGAGTTTGGTTTGGATTTTGGTTAATGGATTCTTACACCAAGACCAAGACTAATGGATTCCCAGACCTGCAATGCATAGTACTGACCTTGGCAACAAAGAGAAAGGGCTGTATCCATCTTACAATCACCCATCAAAGTTGTCAGGAGGTTATCTTTCTATGACTGCTCCAGGTGATGGTCAGAAAGGCAGCCATGTGCCTCCATGACCCAAATTTGACAAAGTGATCGAAATTCCCCATGAACTTGTCAAACTTGGGACAGAGCAATGTCTTGAGAGCCTTTTTTTTCTTTTTTAATTATCAAAATACAGAAGTTAAACGTAGAGGATAATAAAAATCAGAAAGGACTGATAAAACCGCCAGCCCCCTCTCCCCTCCAAACTGTATTTTGGCAAAATTCTATTTGTTTTCTTGTGGAAAGAGAAGACTATCAGATTTAAGAACCCAAACAAAAAGGTGGCCATGTTAATTGAAAGAATTATTGTAATCAATGTTTGAGTACAAAATGACATCCTTTGTAATTTTACACTTAAGTGAAGTGCATTTCTGTTCATGTTTGGAAAGACAGAGAATTTTTCTCATGTCTGACACATCAAATACCAATAACCCTGCCATGCAGTAAGCAGAGAAGATTGGCTGAGTCTGAAAGCTTTTTCATTCTAGTGAACATCAAGATGTGAAAAATGCATTGTCACTCCATTATGTAGGCATCTAGGTGTGGGATAATTGATCAACACCCCCTGAAAGTGTGACCTGAGACAACAAGGCATATAAAAAGAAACGTGTTAAGTCTAAATATATTTATATATATGAATATATATTTACAGGATTAAAATATTATGGTATGTTATGCTATGTGAAGGAATTCAGACCCAAAAGGTCACGTACTTTATCTTCCATTTACATGAAATATCCAGAATAGATAAATATATAGATTTAGAAAGCAGATTGGTGGTTGCCAGAGGCTGAGAGGAGGGGAAACAGGGAGTAACTGCTTTGGAGTTTTCTTTTGGGGTGACAAAAATATTTTGGAACTATCTAGAGGTATTGGTTGCACAACATCATGAATATACTATATACCACTAAATTGTTCACTTAAAAATAGCTAAATTTTACATTATGTACCTCAATAAAAAAATTATGTAAAATATTATGCTAGAAAATAAGCATCAGTTAACTGAATTCAGGCACAATTGATGAAAGTTACTCCATTTACTTGTGACACAAACATGACATAGAGTCTTAGCGTCAGAGAAAAAATAAGACACTGCTTGTGCTAAGTCACCATAACACCTCTTTTTTAAAAAGTCACTGGTAGATGCAATCTAAATATAAAATTCCTCATATATCAGGACTAAGTAATACAATAAGGTACCAAACCCGCTGCCATCGAGTTGAACAGAGTAGAATTGCCCCATAGGGTTTCCAAGGCTATAATCTTTATGAAAGCAGACTGCCACATCTTTCTCCCACAGAGTGGCTGGTTGGTTCAAACTGCCAACCTTCCAATTAGCAGCTGAGCACGTTAACCACTGTATCACCAGGGCTCGTTGATGGGAGTCCCAGGATTCCTTAAAGTCAATTCTCCTTTACTGATGTATTCAGCATTGCGTAGCTATGTTTCAACCAGCCCTGCATTATATAGCAGCAAATCACTTCTAAGCCATCTCTATCCTGTCACTCAGTTTCTCCTATGACAAATAACTTCTTATGCTTAAGATGCAAAGATGGCATGGTAATCAGAATGTAACCAGGATGTGCACTTTCTCCATTAAGTTAAATAGCCAGTGTTCCTCAGGGGTGGATTACCCAATAAGCCAGGTAAGCACGGGCTTGTTTATGCTCACTTATCTGTAGTGAACAATTTCACATGGTTTTCACCACATCAGCTGGGTGATCTGTCCCTGTAGGAAGGTGCTGTGGGGTTGAGAAAGAGACAGATGCCAGCTGTACCTAGATGCAGAATATCTGATGTGGTAAAAAATGTGAAATTGTTCACTACAGATGATCTGGGAAGCACCATAAGCACTAAGTTTACTCTGACTATTGGATAATTTGCCCCTGATGTTCCTCAAAGTGGAGTTCCAGACCACTGGCACCAGGATCCCCTCCCTGAAGGGTATCTTGTTAGCAAACGGGATTCCTAAGTCCTGTCCGAGAGCTAATGAATCAGCCTCTCTGACTCTGGGGACTGGGACTACATGTTTTCACAAGCCCTCCAGGTGATTGTCCTAGACCCTAAATCTGAGAAACATCACCTTAAAGGACTTGCACCTGGGACTTTGCCGTTGGGTAGACTCCAGCTCGTGGTGACCCCACATGTATCAGAGTAGAACCACACTCCATAGGGTTTTTGACGTCTGATTTTTCAGAAGCAGATCCCCAGGCCTTTCCTCTGAGGCACCTGTGGGTGTACTTGAACCACTAATCTTTTGGTTAGCAGTGAGCTCATTAGCTTTTCTGCCTCCCAGGGACTCCAGTTAGTTCTATGTAAATCGACTCTTCACAGCCCAAGCTGCACAATAGAATCATTGGGAGAGATTTAAAGCTACAATAACCATGTCTGTACCTCATCCCCAGAATCTAACTTGATCTGCCTGAGGTGAGACCCAGGCGATTTATATTGTAAAAGCTCCACAGGTTATTTTGATACATAACTTGGACTGAGAACCTCTGTACCTACCAGATACAGGTGAAGCAAACCAACTGCCAAAAAGAAAATTGAGTATGTCACTCCCTTACTTACAGTGATCAACCCATTCCTCAGTCCCCACTGAAGAAAGGCGAAGTCCTTACCATGGCCCAAAAGGCCCCCTATGATTTGGCCCTGGCCTATCCACTCAATCTCGTCTCTCAACACCACCCTACACCCTATACTGCAGCCATAACTTTAAACTGAGCTACATGCAATTCCCTGAATACACCATACGGATCCACACATCCATGTTTTTTCCACATGCTTTTCTTCCTCTCTGCAATGCAATCTCCTTTGCCAAATATCCCTGGCAAACTCCAGCTCATCCTTTAAGGCAGTTGTGTCAACCGTGGGTGCACATTGAATCACCTGGAATGCTTTTTGAAAACAAGGATACCTGTACCCTCCCCTAGACCAATGAAATCAGACTCTTTCAGAAGTGGGGAATGGGCAGCAGTAATTTTTGAAAAGCTCCCCACGTGGTTTTAAGTACTACTGGGGCTGAGAAGTACTTCTTTGCTTGCTACTCAATGTGTGGTCTGCCTACCAGCAGCCTTGACATCATCTTGCAGCTTGTTAGAATTGCGGAATCTCAGGCCTCATTCTAGAGCTACTGAATCAAAACTCACATTACAGCAAGACCCAAAAGTGGCATCCACGCACACTCTCTCTCATCTCTTTCCATCTCCACTTTGCCCCCACCTGATGACTGACCTTCTCCCTCAATAGGAATTGAAGTTGTGTTTAGAATTTTGTTTTAATTGTCAAATGCCTTTTCTGTTTCTAAATTTCAATGTCAGGTCAATTAACTTTCTTAGTAGGTATTTAACATTTCTGATAAGTCTTTTTCTAATAGGATTTGAAGTGGGTTATAAAGTAAAATTTGACATAATTTTAATTAAAAGTACAAAATGTTATTGTTACTTCTGTTTTGATTTGTTTTGAGCAAAAGATATAAAGTAGAAATCTATATTAATTTTTTTTTTTTTTTTTTTTGCTAGAGAGCAGGGCTCAAAGGATAAAACTTGTCTGTCTGTTGCCCTGCAACAGAAAAGGACCAATCCTGAACCACCTCTTTTGTCTCCTATATGTCAAATACCAGATAAGTAGAAACATTGATGTGAGGAACTAAATGTTTTATTTGTCTAAATGTCATGTATAAACAACCACCCTCACTGAAAACTGTACCTAACTACGTAGTCCGGTTTATGAATACATTTTTTGTTTTGAAAGAAGAATTTTTTTTAAAAAAAGAGCATTTTAAAAAACTTGCTAAGAAAAACCAGTAATAACGTTAACCTAAGCAAAATGTCAAGAATGAAAAACTCCAAATTTAATATAGAACAATGATTCGTTTGTAGGAATAGACTCTGAACAGAAAAGAAATAACACTGTGATATATAGCCTAATATACCCAAATTTAAAAAAAAAAAAAAATTTAGTTTTTTACTGGGTTTTATATCCAAATAAAGATTACCACAATATTTTATGATAGCATAGTTATTTTATGATGGGCCAAATGGAATCAAATCACTGCAAGGCTGAGTCTCCACAAGGTCCAAATAACAAACTAGCAATGATAATTCAACCCCAAACAGTACTATGTCTTAACATACAGTAGAAGCCATTTGAGTATCTTCTCACCTATACTTCTTGGTGAGAACTGTGTTCACTGACTAGGGTCATCAACTTGTCCTGGTTTGCCCAGAACTTCCCTCATCTTATCACTTAAAGCCTCATGCCCCAGGAAATCTTCAGGCCCAGACAAATCAAGATGACTGGTCATTCCACCTGGACGTCATGTTTATATATGACCACACCCCCTGTGGTGTGATGAGTTCCCTTATTTGGCCTTTGCTCTTGGTTTTGGAAAAAATAATCTTAGGTGAGTTTCCAAGTAATTAAGGTGTATTGACTACACCTGAGGATTTGCTGGGTGCTCATCTGACTAGAGAGCTCACCTGGTGGCTGATAGTGAGTATATGGACTGATTGAAAAAAGCCCTGGAACACAGGGCCAGGAGAACTTTTCTGCTCCAAGAGCTGACCCAGTTGGCAAAAGGAGAAGCATGCTCTCCTTGGGAAAATTGAAGCTCCACTTTGGAAACCCTTCCAGACCTTGCCCATATACCCCTTCCTGATACTATTATCCTTTTCTCCTACGTTGCATCCTTTTATCCTAATAAACCACATAACTGTAAGTACAATCCATGAGCTTTGTGAGACATTGCAGCAAATTATTGAACCCAGCAGAGCAATGGGGGAGGGGCTTGTATAGATAATGGAGAAGTAGGAAAACAGAGACTGGATTAATCTCTACATCTTGCGGACTGGACTCCTGGTGGTCCTTATCGGAGAACTCCCCCACTCTAGATGCATTATAGAAGTCTGAGGCAAATTGAGTCGGTCAGACTCTCTCTACTGGTTAGTCTTCCTATTTTGCTGAATGTTTGGATAAAGGAGATGTAAACCGGGGCTGGAGCAGCCAGGGCGCTGTACACAGTAGTGCAGTTTGCATGCTGTACCAGGGCATCACATCTAATGGGGCCCCATTCACATTGTAGGTGTTAGGATTGTGCAGGTTCATTTTGACAGTTCTTGCAGCAGTAAAGAATCTTATTACTATGAAATCAAAATATTATGTCTACTTCCTGACTGGTGGAATTAAAGTGTATTGAGGAAGGGATGACTATTTCTAATTAACATGTAAGTGCTATATGGGCTGGTGGCAGCTCTGGAATCGGCCATGTTTGGTAATATGCATTAGGGGAATGAAGAAAGCCATTTTGCAGATGGAGGGGAAGATAAAAAAGCCAAGCAGCATAAGCAAGGATGAGAACTCATGTGTCTGAAAGGCAACAAGATTTACTCTAGCCTTTCACTCCTAAGGCTTAACCATTTCCTTAGGAAGATACTTCAGAGACTTTATAACAAGATTATCTTTTTTTCTTAAACCAATTTGAGTGTAGTCTGTAACTTGGAATTAACAGAGTTAATTCTGTAACTTGCATCCAAAAGTCAAAGACATGAAAACAAAACAAACATATTATCCAACAAAGTTGTTCATTTTATTTATTTTTTCTTGAAATGACCAAAAATTTCAATGATAATAGTTAATCTTCATGCCATGTGGGCATGTTGTTATTATTTTGTTCAGTCAACTCAGAGATTCAATTCTAACTCAGAGAGACCCTATAGGATAAAGTAGAACTTCCCCACAGGATTTCCTAGGCTGTGATCTTTACAGGAGCAGATCATCCGGTCTTTTCTTCCTCGGAGATGGGTTCAACCACTGACCTTTAGCCTATGCAAAAAATTTACTAGAGAAACTATAGCTGGGAAACTGAAGGCATGGGCAAAAAACAAGGCTCCAGGAATTGACGGAACATTAATTGAGACGTTTCAACCAATGGATGTAGTGCTGGACATGCTCACTCTCATCTATGCCAAGAAATATGGAAGACAGCTTCCTGGCCAACTGATTGGAAGAGATCCATATTTATGCCTATTCCCAAGAAAGGTGATCCAACCAAATGTGGAAATTATAGAGCAATATCATACATATCATACACAAGCAAAATTTTGCTGAAGATCATTCGAAAATGGCTATAGCAGCATATTGACAGGGAACAGCCAGAAAGTCAGGCAGGATTCAGAAGAGGATGTGGAACCAGGAATGTCATTGCTGATGTCAGATGGGTCCTGGCTGAAAGCGGAGAATACCAGAAGGGTGTTTACCTGTGTTTTATTGTCTATGCAACGGCATTCGACTGTGTGGATCATAACAAATTATGGATAACATTGCAAAGAATGGGAATTCCAGAACACTTAATTGAGCTCATTAGGAACCTGTATGTAGATCAAGAGGCAATTTTTCTGGATAGAACAAGAGATACTGATTGGTTTAAAGTCAGGAAAGATGTGAATCAGGGTTGCATCCTTTCACCTCAATCTGTATGCTAAGCAAATAATCTGAGAAGCTGGACTATATGAAGAAGAACGGGGCATCACGATTGGAGGAAGACTCATTAACAACATGCATTATGCAGATGACACAACCTTGCTTGCTGAAAGTGAAGAGGACTTGAAGCACTTATTGATGAAGTTCAAAGACCACAGCCTTCAGAATGGATTACACTTCAACATAAAGAAAACAAAAATCCTCACAACTGGACCAATAAACAACATCATGATAAATGGAGAAAAGATTAAAGTCGTCAAGGATTTCATTTTACTTGAATCCATAATCAGCACCCATGGAAGCAGCAGTTAAGAAATCAAAAGATGCATTGCACTGGGCAAATCTGCTGCAAAGGACCTCTTTAAAAGTGTTCAAAAGCAAAGTCACCTTGAAGACTAAGGTGTGCCTGACCCAAGCCATGGTGTTTTCAATCACCTCTTATGCAATTGAAAGCTGTACAATGAATAAGGAAGACCAAAGACAAATTGATGCCTTTGAATTGTGGTGTTGGCAAAAAATAAAGGATATACCACGGACTGCTAAAAGAATGAACAAATCTGTCTTAGAAGAAGTACAACCAGAATGCTCCTTAGAAGCAAGGATGGCAAGACTGCATCTTAAATAATTTGGACATGCTGACAGGTGGGATCAGTCCCTGCAGAAGGACATCATGCTTGGTAAAGTAGAGGGTCAGTGGAAAAGAGGAAGACCCTCAACGAGGTGGATTGACACAGTGGCTACAACAATGGGCTCAAGCATAACAAGGATTGTAAAGATGGCGCAGGACTGGGCAGTGTTTCGTTCTGTTGTACATAGGGTCCCTATGAATCGGAATCGACTCTACAGCACCTAACAACAACAACATAGCTGGGAAGACCATTTTGAGTATACATTGCCAAACACATTTTGCAAAAGGTAATAAAAATATCTGGGAGTACAAAATTAATAGTAAGTACCCTTTGGATTTCTGTAAATAGATATTATTAAATCTTAGTGCAATGGGTAAGATTGTGTGTCAACTTGACTCGGCCATGATTCTCAGTGTTTCGGCAGTTGTATAATGTTGTGATCACCCCCAGGATGGAATCTGCTGAGTGGTACCAGTGGGGGTGGGGCCCGTGGTGGCTCACTCTCTCCTCAGCCTTCATCTCTCTGCCTTCCGCTGCCTACTCCTTTCCTGCTCTCCTTGCAAAGGTTGTTGGCTTGTTCTGGATCCAGCAGCTGTCTCTTGCCTGACCTCTGGTTCTTGGGACTTGAGCTAGCAGCTTACCTGTCCATCCTGGGATTCCTTGATCTTCACAGCCTGCGAACAAGAGTCTTGCTCCCCGACCTGCCTATCTTGGGTTTGCCAGCCCTGCAGCTACGGGAATTAGGAGAAACCTTGTGGTTTTACTTGCTGACTTTGGGGATTCCTTGACCTTCACAGCCTGTGAGCAGTAGCCCCGCTTTCCAGTCTGCTCATGTTGAGTTCACCAGCTTCTGTGGCTCTGTGAATTGGGAAAGACCTCTATCCTGATCCAAGGACTTGGGACTTTCCAACCCCTACAATCACATGAGCTGTTTCCTTGATATAAATTTCTCTTTTTTTTTTATATATTTATATGCTTTACTAGTTTTGCTTCTCTAGATAACCCAGCCTAAGATACTTTAGTAAGCTAGTAAACTCTGTATTACAACTTAGGCTGATGGGTAAGGATGTTGCCACTGGAAAAGATGCTGAACATGAGCACCAAATTTCTTTATCTGTTCCTTTTAGTGTTTGGCATATAATGTCATCCTTGAGATAGTATAAGGAAGGAAGTCTTCAATTAAACCTTTGATAAGATTCTGCAAAATATCCAAGCCACTTCAAATTCATTTTTATAATTGTCTTGAGTTCAATCACATGTAATATCTAGAAACCACCACGTGAAATGTAATTCAGTTGTGGGACTGCAAAGCTTCTATGCTATGATTTCACTAATAATGATAATACTGTACATTTCTAGATTAGCTTTTCTTTCAAAGTGGTTTAGAGAATTGCCTTGATCTGTACCTGTGAGATAGCAGCAGAACGAATGTTGTGCACAGGGAAAAAGAAACATTTCTAATGTGTTCCGTAGAAAGCCACTTTCCTCAAACCTTTACTTATCAATATTACACACTCTGTAGCAAAACAAATTGAGCTCCACATCTCCTGGCATAATCGAAAAGCTTATTTTTAAATGCCATATGTCGCCATGATTCATGCTGTGTTTTTAATGATTATTGCACATGCAACCAAAATGCTGTATTAGTTTTATATTCTTGTAATTCCTGATTATCACGAACACACAAAACGAGAGACAGGAACAGTATTAGGGTGCTGAAGATGCAAAGAATCTCAAAAAGTTCTGTAATCTAGCATCTCATCTTTATATACAACCTAGCTTAAGTCATTCAAGACAAATGGTAGCGTTTCCATTTCAATTTTTTAGGTGTTTCAGGGAGATCCACAATATGACCCGTTATGGTGAATAAAAGAAAATTTGAAGAAACCCAACTCTATCCCATCCTGGAGGATTTTATATGATCTTTGTGCAAAGAGGAATGAAATAATTAGAAAATAAATAATAGTGTAACTGTTGTATCTATCTTGGAATGGCATACAGAAGTAGTTCTTCAAGTTTTAGCATAAATCAGTATCCCCTGGAGAGCTTGTTAAAACAAAAATTGCTAGGGACCGCCCCCACCCACCCTCCCACACACACATACATACCTTCCAGGTTCTAATTCAGTTGGTCTGAGGTAAGGCCCAAGAATTTGCATTTTCAACAAGTTCCCAGGTGGCATTGATATTGCTGCTCCCCAGACCATACTTCGAGAAGCACTACAGTAAAATATACAGGTTTCAAATGCAGGCTCTGAACTTCAAGTTGTGGTTTGGATCCTGCCATTGCTCTTTTCTGGTTGCATAATCTTGAACAAGCTCATTGCCTCAGCTTATTCGCCTGTAAAATGGAAACAATGATAGTACTTACTTCCTTGTGTTATGTGAGAATTAAACAAGATAAAGCTTGTAAAGCAACAGCGCAGTTCCTGGCACACAGTAAATTAACAATAAATGTTAATTATTAATGATGCTTTATATTGGTAATTCCCAAACACCAGTTCATGGAAAAATGCTGGTGTGTGAAAAAATAAGAATAACTATAAAGGTTAACACAAACCTACAAAATGTTGTTTTCTTGGAAAGAATTGTTCTTTGCCCTGAGAGAATATTATTCCTAATTTTGAGTGTTCAATTATGTTTATGTCTATGAAAACAATGGTGATAGAACTAGCATTAATTTACTTGAATAATAAAACTTTGGTAATATCATGGAAACCATGGTGGTGTAGTAGTTAAAAGCTATGGCTGCTAACCAAAAAGGTCGGCAGTTCGAATCCACCAGGCACTCTTTGAAAACGCTATGGGGCAGTTCTACTCTGTCTTACAGGGTCGCTATGAGTCAGAATCGACTGGACGGCAATGGCTTTGGTTTTGGTTTTGGTAATAGCATAACTGTTAGCTTCCCCCATTATAATTTGGAGTCAACATAGAGAAAATAAGTGGGAGAAAGGACCAGGAGCTTCTCAAGAGGGCCATAATGACTGTGCCATCCAGATTGTAATACTAAGAGACCCATAGATCTCCGAAAAGGGGTAGAAGGGCTCCTATAGGACAACATTCAGTTGTGGCAAGAATAGCAGCTGTGGGTAAGGAGAGCAGCAGGCAAGAATTAAGCACATAAAATACAGTGCTGGCTCTGTTTGACTCACTGATGTAATAGAAATTGATGTAACAAAAGAGCTGAGATGTGCCTGGATGGCCTTCCCTAATGGGTCAGTACACTCACCCATCTTGCCCTAGCAACTTCAAGGCACCTAACCTAAGAACCTAACCTGAGAAGTCAGGGGTAGACCCTTAACCTGGCAGCTTGATTGCTGACTTTTATAATAAAGGGTTCAAGATAAGGCCAGACTTAAAACTCAAAACTCATTCTATTCTACCATACTGGGTGTGCAGGTCAACGCTGTGGTTCAGGAGATGGGCCTGGTATGGCAGTCAAATATTTCTGCCCTTGCTATGCTGGCCTGTGTATTTATCGCTCAAAGATAAATACAGTATCTCAGTGGATATTTTGGCTGGAGAAGTCCTGGTGGCACAGTGGTTAAAGCGCTCAGTGTCAAACTGAAATGTCAGAGGTTTGAATCCACCAGGCATTCTGCTGGAGAAAAATGTGTTAATCTCCTTCTGTAAAGATTTACAGCCTTGGAAACCCCATGAGACTGTTCTATTCTGTCCTATGTGGTAGTTATCCGTCAGAATTGACTTGATTGCAATAGGTTTGGGTTTTTTTTGGCTGGATGGTTTTGGTCCTAATTAACCATTTTCTCATATTAGTGTAGACAGAACAATTCTAGGTAAAGATTTTGAAGAAACATTTTGTTAAGGTCCATTTGAACCTTGTTGGGTGGGGGTCAGGAATAGGAAATTAGAAAGATAATAGAATTCAGGAGAGGGCTAAGAGTTAAGGATACCTTTGAACCCCGCTAATAGGTAATAGGAGCCCTGGCTGCACAGTGGTTAAGAGCTACAGCTGCTAACCAAAAGATCAGCAGTTTAAATTCACCAACTGCTCCTTGGAAACCCTATGGGCTAGATCTACTCTGTCCTATACGGTCACTAATGAGTCAGAATCGACTTGACAGCAACAGGTTTGGTTTAGTTTAATGGGTAATAACCAACTCTTCTTATGATTTGATGCTCCCATTTTGAGCATAAAAATGGCTAACAAAATCAGCGCCAGCAAAAGGACCACAGTTTCAAGGTACACAGAGTTTCGGTAACTAAAGGTGGTTGAAAAGCATTGTCTTAGTTAGGGTTTTTCCAAAAGCTAGCCCTGAGATAAGGATTTGGGCACAAGGAGTTTATTTGGGAGGTGATCCCAAGAAGAAGTGCAGTGAGGAAGTAGAAATTACAGAAGAAAAACCAATAAAAGTAGGTTAGTACAATGAGCAACTGTGGCTCAGTCCTATTAAGGACTTATTGAGGGATTGTGTGGAACACACCTCAGAACTGTCCTTGGAGGAGCTGGGTGTTTATCATCTAATGTGCCTCACATTCTTCTGGCAGTGGAACAACTACTACTGGGAGCTAAGGGCCCAGCTGCACGCTCAGGAATCCATGTCTGTGTTTGTACTGAAGCCATGCCTTCCATGGGCTGTGCCCCGCCAATGACCAAGTGTGACAGGGCAACTAAAGACAACCTGGGGACTCTTTTCTTGGTGCCCTTTGGCTCAAGCACTCCCTGCTAGCTTTGCCGAACCTTTCTTAGACTTCACAGCTAGTGTAGGAGGCAGCCAATCAACATTTTCTCCTTCTTCTTCCCTAGGGTCAGAATTGCACCATGGCCTGACAGTTCCCCCAGCCTTCCTTGGCTGTCTTCCTATTTCCTTTCACTCAGGAATTTCTCCTGTGTGCTCGTTTAATCTCCTCTTAGTGTCTGCTTCTTGGAGGAGCCAGACTGACCTATAACCTCCTCCCACCTCTCTTCAGGCTACTCCTGGGAGCATTAATTCTCCAGTACGTCCAGCCTGCCCTACACTGGTCCTGTATGGTCCCAGGACCAAAGGACAGCCTTAGGCAGAAAGATGTGAGAATGCTTCTGTAAGAAAACTGTTAGTGGTCCCTGGGTGAGCATATGGGCAGAGCAGCAACAGTGACAGTAACTGCTATGAGCATTATGGTTTGGATAGCTGCTCACACATGCAAATAGATTGTTGTGCTCTATTAATACGATCAGGAGAAAAGAAGGGCTTCAGGCAATGATATTCCCAGGCCTCTGTTAGAAAAAAAAAAAAAAAAAATTCTCCACAATTACATTGTTTTTCTTTACCAGCGTACCTGGAGCTTCATTTCACCTTCTTCCAATCCCTTTTCTCATCACTTCCCAATTTGATTGGCTGTTATTAAGACAGGAAGTGTTTTGTGCTTAGAATATTTACATTTCCTGTTAACAAAAAGATGCAAAAAGACTCTGAAAAGAAGCCCTTATAGTAGACATTCGATAGCGTTAGTTTCCTTATAAGTTAACACCCCTGAAGTTGAAGGGCCATGAGTATAACAGGTAAGGTGCTGAGAGTCATACCCCTTACGTGGTGGTCATAAACAGGATCAAAATGAGATAATTATATGAAAGCACTGCTGTAAACTGTAAAGGGCAAAGAGGAGTAACTTCAAAATATTTGCAACTCATTTTTACACTGATTTAGATAAACCACAGCCAGGGCAAATCCTAGGAAGCAGGATATCTGCAAAGAGGAAAAACTTCCTAGAACATGGTTAATATATAAGTCCTTCCAAATGTATGTTCTACTCTCTTAGCTTACTTTAAACACAACTTAAAGCTCCTTTATGATATTCAGACAACAAAAGCAATTTTCAGCTATTGAGAAAACATTCTGTTCCATATGTTAGACAACATACCATTTGTTGTAATTCCAGCGTCCCTGAATGTTCCACATTTATTTGTAATTTAATATAATCAGTCTTCCGCCTTTGGGATATAATAGGGCAATTTCACGTGTACCATTAAAAACATAGTTGATATATTCCACAACCTGACTTAGCTGCAAATGTAGAGAAATTCTGGACGCTGCATGATAAAAATGAAGAAACATGAAGCCTTAAAAAAATGAAGACTCTAATTTAGAAGAATGGAAAAGGCAGAGATAAAATCAGGACAGAGACTGATCCAGCACCACGCACTAATACATCTTTTATACTTTCTCTTCTTAAGCTGAATAATAGAGGTAGGTCAGAATATGCATTGGTATGAATCACTCAGATCAAGAGATAGAAAGAAGGAGACACATACATTATCTGGTCAATTTTAACAGATACAGTTCAATTGCTCAAAAGTCCATCTGTCTTTTCCAAGCCAGATTTGAACAAAGGTGACCCTCAGAACTCGTTACAAGACCTTGTTATTTGAAAAACATTTTATTATTGTATTTTCTTGAAACAACTTCAAAGATTAATGTCTAAAATAAACTCAGCTGTTGAAAAATTTTAAAGATACAATCAGAAAAGTAATTCAACATGTCCCCAGTGCTTTTAACTCCGGTGATGAAATTCTAATCTTTACAAACTTGGAAAAAAGCAACTACAATACTCTTGAGTTTTCATACCTCCTTGTATATGTTTTTTGGCTAACAATTTTAGCTTCAATTTCATCTAAGGCAAATTAAATTAATTTCTCTAGGATCCTGTAGACATCTTCCTTCTCTCCTAATCATTCCAAGGAATACAGGTGACACAAAATTAAAGGATTAAAGATATCTCAGCTTTATCAGGACAATATAGTGTTATTTAGGGGAAAAAAGAGAGAGGGTTGCTTGACTAAAAGTCAGTTCTATCCCTGGATCTGCTATGCATTTGAAGTGTGACTTCTGTTAGCCTAAACTTACTTCTTTGTAAAATGAGGGGGTTTAACTACCATTGAACTCTGAAATACTTTGTGTATGCTTTGTCTTGTAATTACTTATTGATTTACCAGTCTCATCACTAGACTCTAAGTTTTTTGAGGACAAGAATGGAATTTTGTTATTTTGTCTAGCCAAGGACCCACCACATACTAAGGATTCAATAATTATCTTTGAGTTAATGAATAATCACATATAAATAAATATAAATACATATCTCCACTTAGATGGATATTTTCACTCAGTAGAGACTCTAAAACAAACGTGAATCTCTTAAGATTGGATAAGATCGATAACTTGTGCAACCAATGGCCACAGATGCCCCAAAATTCATGTGACCTCAAGAAACAGAGTGTGATAATATGAGATAAAAGGCATGCCTGACGTCCAGGTAGTAGTATCATATCCTTTCCTTAAAAAAAAATAATTTTTTTTTTTTTTTTACATAGCAACAAATTCAAGGGTCAGATGGAGAAATAACATGAGAATTTCTCGCTTTGATGTTTCTGGAACAGAAATGCTTCCTACTGAGTGTAAATATACAACTCTTTAAATTTTGAAGGGCTGACTGACTCCACTAAATCGTCAAATATTTAGAAATACTGCATGCTCCTTAGGAAAGGACTGTTCAGGTGCTATATCTTGAATATCTAACTAGACATCTTGTTGTAACATCAGAATGCTGTGAGAAGTCACCATGTGCTCTTTGGGAACAATAAGTTGATAATGAGATTGAGCACTCCAGAAGAATTTCCAAGTTTTATTAATGTGTATGGGAAATGACAGAACCCTGGTGGTGCAATGGTTAAGGGCTTGGCTGCTAACCAAAAGACTGATAGCTCAAGTCCACCAGCCACTCCTTGGAAACCCTGTGGGACAGTTCTACCCTGTCCTACAGGGTTGCTGTGAGTAGGAGTCAACCGGACAACAATGGGTTTGTTTTTGTTTTGGAGGGAAATGACAATGAAGTCCCACAAAAATGTATTCTAAAGTAAGAGAAGTATGGCCATATGATAAATTAAAATATTTGGTCTTATTTTGGGGTCTCTTGTGCATTATATACTTTCTGTCTTTGAATCTGAGTAAGTTAGTCTCACAAAAGGTGTTAAAAAGTGATTTGAAAAAATACTATTGGAGCTATCCCATCTGGAGCCATCAATTCAACAAATTGCTGTAGCAACTATGGGCAAAGTAGTTTATAGCATGAGTGATGGTTATATCCAAAGGTAATGATGATTGATGATGTAGCATTTTGATATAAAGTCCTTTGTTGTCTCCAGACCCTGGAAGTAGAATACAAGAAGTATTCACAAAGACCTACATTAATCTTCAAGAAGAAGTCTTTTATTTTTTACGTTATGCTTAGCTCTGCCAAATTCTACATAGCTAAATGATGGAATAGAAGTATGTGCTTATAGTCCAATTCTTATTGCATAGTATCTTGGAAGTTATAAAACAAAAAAGTTATCACAATAAAGCAAAGTGTCACAGCATAAAAAAGCTAGAAGGAACCAAGAAGATGACTCAGGTCAGCCCTTTCACCTTAAGCAAGGAATATAAAACTCAAAGATACATCCTCTGTGACAGGAAAAGCCCTAGGGAAAAATTAATCTCTGGTCGAATTATAGGATAATTGAGCTATTCTGGAGCAACAGATTAATATTTATTGTAAACACTGTGAAGTTTATAGGCAATAACATTTCCCTCTTTGTTTTGGCTACAAGAAAGCTTAGCACCAGATTCGTGGCCCATGTCTAGCAGTTTATAGGTTAAACCTTACTCTTGACTGATCTTGCTTTCTTACTCATTTGTGCTATTTTTTGACTCATTGCTATCTTACTGTATTGAATGTGAGGTGGGAATATCTGAACTGTCCATTTCCCAGCTCACCCCCTAATTTTCATCACTCTAGTCAGGGAGAAATGTGTGAATTAGAAGAAGAAATTTAGAAAAGTGGTGGTTAAAAGAGAAATTATTTTAGAATGGTGCTATTCATCCTAAATGACCCAGACAGAGAGCATATGGTTCTTTCTCAAAATAAGGCCAGTGTTATCATGCATTCCTCTTGAAATGAAACCAGAGTACACATACCCCCATGTGGTAAGCACGATGATCTATTGATGTATGGGAGGAAAACACTGTAACCTTTATTTTTATTGATTTTTATTTAAGCTCTACTAATAATTTAATATGAAGATGACCGTGGCAATATCAATCAGTCCATATTTCAAGTCTCTGGTGTTGCTAAAGGATTCATGAGGAATTCAGAGTGAGCAGTGGTAATTCCATAATTTGTTATTCATTCTTCTTGTAGTTTACATGTGCCCTGCTTATTAACTAACTCTCACAAAAGGAACAATATCTGTAATGCACAGAGTCTCCTTACGATTGACAAGGAAAACACCCAATAGCAAATGGGCCAAAGATATGAATAGGCAATTCACAGAAGAGTCAAATCCAAAAGCCAATAAACATATAAAAAGAAGCTCAAAATTACAAGTAAGTCAGGAAATGCAAATTAAAGTAACAACGAAAAAGCGTGCACTGATCTGACAAAAAATAAAAGAGCCATAACACCTTGGGCAAAAGAGGATTCTTGTGCATCACAAGTGGAAATAAGAACTGTTACAAGCAAAATGCAGGGAATTGTGTGTGTTTCCATATTCAGAAACCAACATAAAAAAACCCTCTTTTCCTATGTGGGTTATGTTTAGTACATACGTGCTTAGATGTATATGAGCATGAAGAAGCACATATAGAAGGATATACATCGGGTTTTTAACATGAATAACCTTTTGTGGTGAAGAGGCCTACTATAGATGGAGTAGGAGGAGGATAGGAAAGAAAACGAGGAAAGATTACACTAAAAATAGCATGTATAATATGAATACATTTTGAATTAGTGCATAATTTTATACGAAGGAACTTAAAGTGGAAAATAAAACTTAATAAAAGTTTCATCAAATCAGTGTGTCTTTGCTCTGGGGAACTACAGGAGAGGTATTCAGGAATACAGGCACTGCTTATTTCTTTGCTGATTATTTGACAGAGTATTCCTAAGACACAGGCTTCTCCCGGAAGAATGACCATTCTCCCCACCCAAGGGTAGCAGAGTGAACATTTATATGTATTAGATACGCATTTTATAAAATGCACTAAGTCCTTCTGTGATCAAGTTGGGAATATGAATGAAGAAGTTCATGAATAGTCTAGAACACAAAAGTGGCTCCAACCACTCAACATCAACACCAAAATTGGGTTCTAAAGCCACTGAATTACAGTTGTAAAGTGCTCTTCAGTTTTGGAACCTAACCTCTTATGCAGGGCTAATAGTTTCTTCTAGAGCTTTGGCAGTGTTAGCACCATCTCCTCCTGGACATCCCAGTCTGCACAGCACTGGGGGCCTCCTGGAACTCCCTCCCATTGATTTAGTTCTGCCCCATGGAGTGAAACACAACAAGCCCATTCTCACTTCTGCACTATAACTCTTCAGAGGATGAAAGACAGTAAAACTATATTCATGGCTTGTCATTTCTCTAGACCAAATATCCCCAGATTTTGAAATGATTCTTCTCACCAGGCATAGTTTCCAGACTCTCATCTTGGGTGCCCTCCTCCGGAAGTGCTCTGGCTGTCAGTATGCTTCTTTAAATGGAGTTCCAAAAACAGGCCTGGGTTTCTAACTATAGTCTCACTCCTTCAGTAAATAGCCGGGATAGAGTGGCTCTGTTTCCACGAATGCAGCCCAGGGTTAGATAAACATTAATTTGTTTTTTTAAAGAATTATACCGTTAGCTCAATCTGAAGTTGTGATCAATTCTAGTTATTTTAAATTTCACTGCTCCCTTATTAGGAATTGAACTTGTACAACTGATCTTAAGAATCTGAAACAGGAACTGTTTCAAATTTTTCTTATTAATTTTGGCCTACCATTCTAAACTATTATGATCATTTTACATATCAATTTTGTTATCTGTCCCATTAGCTGGTGTATTCATTATCTATTCCTGTGTAACAAATCACCCCAAATTGAGCTGCTTAGAACAACAATTAACATTTATTGTCTCACACAGTTTCTATGGGTCAGGAATTTGGGAGCAGTTTAGTTGGATAGTGCTGGCTCAGGATCTTTGGTGAAGTTGTAGTTAAGATGTCAGCCAGGACTGCCGTCATCTGAAGGCTTCCCGGGGCTGGAGGATCCACTTTGTAGATGGGTCACTCACATGGCAGATGTTGATGCTGGTTCTTGACAGGAGTCCTCAGGCCGTGTGAACCTCTCCATAGGGCTGCTTGAGAGTCCTCATACAGGGTGGCTGGCTTCCCCCAGAGTGAACAAACTGAGAGAGAGAGAACAAAGAAGTAGCTGCAATATCTTTTATGACTTGGTCATGGAAGTCAACAGTCACTTCTGTCAAATTCTATTTATCTATTTATTTATAAATGAGTTACTAAGTCCAGCCCACAATCAACTGGAAGAAAACTAGGCTTTACCTCCTTCTGAAAGGAGGGGTACCAAAAAATTTATGGCCCAATTTTAAAACCACTTCAGCTGATTTTTGTACAAACTAATGAAAGGAGGAGAAAAGTAAAAAGGTCATTAAACATAAGATAGATATTCACTAAGCTGCTGTTATATACAAATTCAATTATTTGGTAGAATTGTTAAAAGCCAGAGCACTGTGGTTTCAAGAAAAGATCACCCTGCCATGTGTCAGAAGATTGGGGGCAAGAATGTGGGGCTCTGTCCCTCTATGACTGGGGTACCAGGTTGAATGTTGAGACAGGAACTTCAGCATAAAGAAGCAAGACAGAAACCTGGTAACTAAAACTAGGGCAAGAGGTAAAAGGGGCAGAGCCCATCGAAAAGAAAAAGGTATTCATTAACTTTACATACTGAGTAAATTTTGGGTGCACCAAATAATTTATGTTTAAATTTTAGACACCCTTTAAAATTTTACTGAAAAAATATTTCTGAAAGATTAAGATATTGAAAATTGATCTGTATTCTTTAAATGCATCAGAGTTACATAAATAGGGTGAAAATTTTAGAAATAGCAAGTATTTTATTGTCTTTTGCGCTCATTAAGATACATAAGAATTGCTATAATCCTTCAGCTATGTGAAATATTTTGTAGTGTAAGGTTAGTTTCCTTTTTTTTTTTTTTTTTTGATTCTTAATAGGAAAATATATATATAAACAAGGGCATTGAATAAGCAGTAAATGAACTTTACCGTGTCAACAAGAAAAATCTAAAGTTAGATATTCTATAGTTGGTTTTCCTCATTTCTGTGCAATTCTCTGCATCTTCAAGGTTTCTTCTGAACATGAACCAATCCTTACGACACCCCAGGACACAGAAAATATTATTATCCCCATTTTACAGATGAAGAAGCTGAGACACCAAAACCAAACATATCTCAGTTTCTCATGAAATTAGAATTTGGGACCCCATTTGAAATTTGTCTTGGCCCCTGCCACGTCGACCAGGCGGCTATTATAATGTCATGCATTGCAAAATAATTTTGCATATTCCAGCCACTTGACAAATGAAAATGAAGGCAATAACTCTTGCGTGCTTTGCAATATCCAAACTCACAGGCCATTACCTTACAGTTAAAAAGAAAAAAATCACTGCCACCAGATTTATGAAGGCTTTCTTAAGTCTACAAAAAGATATGTTGTGTTCCAACCCAAATGAAAACGCACTCACTTTCTTCTATGCAAGACTGGTTTTAAGTGGGTCCAAACCCGTCCCCATGGGTTTGACAGAGGCCTGCCAGCTCTCTGGTCTTCATACACTGTCTCTTACTCATTGATGGCTCAGCATTCACTGTGGTAACAGATCATCGTGACAATGTTTGGCAGTTCACAGTTCAAGGCGGCACTGTGATCTGAATGATGGCGTTTACGATATCTGCATGGTTATGATTATAAAATGGTGCATGGGCCAGGGAAAGAAAATAACCCAGCAGAGTATATTTCAGTGCACCCATTAGAGGATCAGCATGAGACACCATCAGTAGCGGAGGAATTCATCAACTTCACAGGCACCCAAGCAGTGTTAAAAGCTTTAACTTCACTAGAAATATAACAAGTAATAAAAACAGACAAGATTTGAAATGGTCTAATGGACCTAGCACAAATGTGGCAGGAGATTAACAGCACTAAATTCTCAGGCGTAGAAACTTTCTCCAGCATTCAGTAAGCAGTTTCTTGAAATTCAGGGCCTTTAGTACGAATATTTGTGTCAGCATAAATTGGTTCCGGGATGGTCAAAACTTCTTTGGTGTGTATAGTCACACTGAATTTGTATTCTTAAACACTGTAGTCAAGTTTTAGGGTCAGGCCTTTTACCTTAATATACTACTGTGAATCCTTCTAAATCCATTTATTTCTCCTCATTTTCTACTATTGGTGAAAATATTTTCTGTCTTAGGGGTCATGCTTGGATCTATGGGCATCTACCAGGGCCTGCAAGAGAATTTTTTTTTTTAATACAATGTATTTTAGACATATAGAAAGGTACACAAATAATATATTAAGTTCTGTCTCACTCACTCACGTCACATCCAACTTAAGATTTAAAATACTGCCAGTACATTTTACGCCCTCTGTAAACTCTTCCCCAGATGCACTCCTCCATTTTATCCTCAGCAATAATCCCTCTCCTGAATTTGAAGGTTTTCATTCCTAAAGCCCAGCTAGATGCTGATTAGATACACTATATCAATACACTGTGTGTGTGTCTCTAAGTAATGTTTAGTAGTATCTTACACGTTTTTAAATCGTATATAAATAGAATGGTCTAAGTATACTATAAATATATACTTCTATAAGTTGCTTTTTTGCTCAAAACATTATTTTTGTAAGACTCATCCAGAGGGTGGTATCCCTGGCTCTAGTACATTTGTTTTTATCCCTATGTAGTATTCCTTCGTATGGTGATATCACAATTTATATAACTATTCTTTTAAAGATGTTTTCTGTTAAACAGCTTGTGATTAACACATAAACTATGGGCACATATTTTATAATTTGCAATGTGCATTAAAGTTATTGAATAAAGAGAGCACACAAACGTCGGTGGGATTGGTTTCTCTGCTGGCAGACTCTGAAACAAATACTGCCTGTTTTTGAATGCTTGTGACTTTAACATTTATTTGACTAAGCATATGATACCTGAAATTATCATATTTATTACTACTATTATTATTATGATTATTTTGTTCTGAATCCCTAAAAAGTTAGCCTATGTATCTGTTAAGCCCAGGGTCATTGTTTGGACATCTTGACTAAAGATAGCTACAGAGGAGAAACCTTCCTCTCTACAATTTAAGCCGGTTATTAACTAGTCCAACATGAATTATAAGAGAAGACAAAAGGCAAGCGAAAAGAACGTAGATGAGTCACACACGTAGTCTGAATCTAGTTTTCATTTACTATATCAAATATTGAAAATTATATTTTTCAATATTTTAATATTTCAAAAACTGGCAATATACCACAATCTGCCTTTCCTTAGGTGTTTCAAAGCTAAAACTTAGGCTTTTGTAGGTGGCAAGGGAATAGTATACATGAAAACTGTTTAGGCAGAGACAGAGAGTAATCATAATCCCAATTCACAATAAATAACTTAAACAAAAGTGGTACAATTGATGTGTAGCTACATAGACATAAATGATTCCTGTCCACCAAGTTGCTCATTTGAAATCAAATGTGTTTTCAATCAATAGGTGAAGTGTACATTATCTTACAATGCCTCCAGGTGAACAAAGCAGAAATTTGAAAGCAAGCCTTGGCAACCCATGGCATGCAAGCTCATTGCTGCTACTGTACTTCTCTTTCCACACTTTTTTTAAAAGGAAGATTTGTTTTATTTTGTGTAAAACATTTTTTTTTTTTTATTGTAAAGGTGCTACATACTTGTCTTAGTCATCTAGAGCTGTTATAACAGAAATACCACAAGTGGATGGCTTTAACAAAGAGAAATTTATTTCTTCACAGTAAAGTAGGCTAAAAGTCCAAATTCAGGGTGTCAGCTCCAGGGGAAGGCTTTCTCTCTCTGTCAGCCTTTTCATCCATCTTTCCCCACAGTAGGAGCTTCTTTGCTCAGGAACCTCCTGGCTCAAGGACATGCTCTGTTCCTGGCACTGCTTTCTTGGTGGTGTGCGGTCCCCAACTCTGCGTGCTTTCCTTCTGTCTCTTAAGAGATAAAAGGTGGTGCAGGCCACACCCCAGGGGAACTCCCTTTACATTGGATCAGGGAGATGATCTGGTAAGTGTGTAACAATTCCACCCTAATCCCCTTAACATAAAATTACAATCGCAAAATGGAGGACAACCACACAGTACTGGGAATTATGGCCTAACCAAGTTGATAACACACATTTTGGAGGGATGTAATTCAATTCATGAGTACTGATTTTGGAAAATTTTAACAGTCCCAAAAAATCAAAAAAAGAAAAGAAAAATTCAATTCTAGTTATTTTTTACATATAAATACTGCTGAAGTTTTTATATATATGCATTCTTATCTATGCATATATATTCATGTTGTAAAAAAAGATTATATATAGAAGCTAATTTATGACTTCCTTGTGGTTTTTTTTTGGTTTTCACTCAGCGATATATCATGCATATTTTTCACATCATTAATCTTCTTTTTCTTCATTTTCAGTGATTCCAAGTTATTCCGTCGTATAGATATGTCATAATTTATTCAGCAAGACTCCATGGTTGAAAATTGTTTCCTTTTTTTTTTTTTTTTTGCCCTTATCAGCAATGCTGTAGTAGGTAAGCATCCTTCTTGGAAAATCCATGTACATCTATGGTGATTCACGCAGGATAAATTCTTAGAAATGGGGTAGCTGAGTCAAAAGCTACAAACATGAATAGGTTTTTCTTATGTGTTGACAAATTGATCTCCAGAAATTTTACATCAATTTCGACTCCCACCATCACAGCGTAAGAATGCTCATTTCTTCCAACAGCAGTGTTAGCATATTGCATTAATAACCTTAGGTCTTCGCTACCCCTTGCATCCACACCCTTTGCCATGTGACTTTGGAGTGTCCTCCTCCTGTGGCTGGGGCATAATTGCCTGTCCCTGAGCTTGACCATGTGAAATTTCTTTGTCCAATGGGGTATTTGAAGACATGCTACATGGAAAGCCCTGAAAAGCCCTTATGTGACTGGGCTTTCACTCTTGTGCGTCTGCCATCGCTGTGCGAAGACATTGCCCACTAGTCCCAGGATGACAAGCAGACAAGCAAAGCAAAACCAGCCTCCGGCCAGCTCACAGGTATGTGGCTAAGCCCAGTGCAGACGAAAAAAATCACTGAATTGAGATAGCCTAGATTGGTCAGCTGACCTAAGAATTTGTGAAAAATAATAAACAATTATTGAGTTTAGTCACTGAGTTTTGGGGTAGTTTGTTATGGAGCAATAGCTAGCTGATACAGTTGCCAATGCCTCTTCTCCCACAGTTTCTACAGTTTACAGATTGCAAAGCATTTTCATTATCTTTCTTCACATTTTATTAACACAATTTTACAGATCAGAAAGCTAAAGTTCACAAAGATAATGATTTGCCCAAGTTCTCTGAGACCTTATAATCATGCCTTTCTTCTATTCCAGGGATTGGAAAACTTTTTACTGTAAAGGACCAGATAGTAAATATTTTAGGCTTGGAAGACCATAAGTCTCTCGTTACAAATATTCAACTCTTATATTCTAGTGTAAAAGCAGCCATAGACAATACATGAATAAATGGGCATTCCTGTGTTCCCATAAACTTTAGTCACAAAAACAAGCAGAAGGTTAGATTTGACTTATAAGCTGTAGCCTGAAGTCTTCTAGTCTACATTACTGCTCCTTTTATTTTTTTATTTATTTTTATTATTTATTTATTTTTTTGAGGTTTTTGGTGAAAGTTTACACAGCAAGGTAGGTTCTCATTTGATAGTTTCTGCACAAATTTTCCAGTGACATTAGTTACATTTATCACAATGTGTCAATATTCTCTTTGTGTTCTGTTTGTTTCATTTCCAGTACTCTAGTTTCCCTACCCCATTATCTTCTCTTCTTTGCTTTTTAGTAATTGTTGATCTTTTGGACTCATACAGGTGGTTTTTAAGTAGAGCTCCGATCTTGTGGATAATATCCTTTACTTTGTGTGCCACTCTGCTATTTCACTAAAGGGTGATCTCAAGGAATAGGCTTGGTTCTAGGTTTAAAGAGTGTATCAGGAAGATAGTCTGAGGGAGTCTTCTGTTCTCTACTGTTCCAGTTCGTCTGGCTTTTTATTTTAAATAAGAATTTGAGCTCTGCTCCACGTTTTTGTCCCGTTCTGCCTGGGACTATCTGTCATGATCTGTCAGAATGGTCAGTGGTGGTAGCCAGTTACCATCTAGTTCTTCTGGTCTCAGGGTAGATGAGGTTGTGGCTCATAGACTTGTTTCTTCTCGAGCTTTTGGTTACCTTCTTACTGTTTTACTTCTGGTGAGTAGAGACCCATAGTTGTGTCTTAGATCCCAGACTCTACTTATTACAGTAGGGTACAGATCGACTCCTTTTACTCATGAGAACCATCTTGACCACCCTACCAGCAATGTTGGTGGCTGGTACTTCCACCTCTCATGTCAATGGCTAGCAACTTTCCCATCAGTACTAAGAAAAGATGATGAAAGTTGGCTACCTTGTTTGCCAAGATGTACAGACCACCTATCTAAATATTATACATATAATAGTATGTGTATATAAAAAAAAACATATTGCTGTTGAGTAGATCCTGACTCATAGCGACCATATATATATATATACACATACATACTTAAATACTATATATATGCTCTATATATGTTAAAAAGCAAAGATATGACTTTGAGGACTAACGTGCATCTGATCCAAGCCATGGTATTTTCAATTGCCTCATATACCTGCAAAAGCTGAAGAACGAATAAAGAAGAATGAAAAAGAATTGATGCATTTAAAATATGGTGTTAGTGAAGAATATTGAATATGCCATGGACTGCCAAAAGAACAAATAAATCTGTCTTGGAAGGAGTACAGCCAGAATGCTCCTTAGAAGCCAGGATGGCGAGACTTCCTCTCACTCACTTAGGATGTGTTATCAGGAGGCACCACCAGTCCCTGGAAAAGGACATCATGCTTGGTAAAGCAGAGGGTCAGCAAAAGAGAATCCATGAGATGGATTGACACAGCAGCTGGGACAATGGGCTGAAACAGAGCAATGACTGTGAGGATGGTGCAGGACTGGGTAGCATTTCATTCTGTTGTACATAGGGTTGCTATGAGTTGAAACTGACTCAATGGCACCTTACAACAAAGTACAGATATATATCCCTGGTGGCACAACAGTTAAGCACTCAGCTGCTAACCGAAAGGCTGGCAGTTCAAACCTACCCAGTGGCTCTGGGGGAAAAAGACCTGGTAATCTGCTCCCGTAAAGATTACAGCCTAGAAAACCTTATGGGGCAGTTACACTCTGTCATATGGGGTTGTTATGAGTTGGTATCAACTCGATAGCACCTACCATAACAAATATATATATTTGTTTATATATGTAAAACAATGCCCTGGTGGTGCAGTGGTTAAGCGCTAAGCTGTTAACTGAAAGCTCGACAGTTTGAACCTACCAGCCGCTCCATGGAGAAAGATGTGGCAGTCTACTTCCATAAAGATTTATGGATTTGGAAACCCTATGGGGCAGTTCTGCGCTGTCCTATAGGATCTCTATGAGTTGGAATCAACTCAATGGCAATGAGCTTGCTTTATTTGGTATATATATATATATATATATATATATATATATATATATATATATATATATATATATATATACACTGAGGTATTACAGATTCAGAAGTGACATAGATTCATCTTGTTCAATTTCAGTTGAAAATGGAAGCTACCAGGAAACTGCAGTGAAAAAAACAAAGGGTAATATACCCCCTGGAAAGCAATCACAGGTCAAAGGCCCATGGCTGCAAAGGAGATGATGGTTGGAAAAATGTATAAACGGCTGCTGGTCAATCATGAAAACAGAAAATAACTGAGCAGAATTCATCAAAATAGATGATGTGTGAAAATGAGAATTTCCCATCTTGGTTCACAAAGGAGCGATTTGAAATGAAAACCCGTGAATGCATGAATGAATGAATGAATGAGTGATTGAAGAGGAGCTAATGTCAACCCAACCCCATCTCAGTAAAGGTTAATTGTGACAAGGCAGCTGTCTTGTCTGCTGGGGGTGCAGCCCATATTGAGAGGCTTGGAAGCAGTGATGTTTTGCACAATTTTAAAGCGATCAGAGCCATTTTCATTGATCTCAAGCTTTAGAAGAGCTCAGCTTGGGGGCCACAGAGTGTAGAAAGGGGCAAAAGTCACACCAAATTTTAGGTTTGAATCCCAGCTCTGCCACTTACTAGCTGTGTGACCTTAGGGATGTTATTTAGTTCCTACAGAGCCTCTCTTTAAGAATATGTAAAATGAAAATAATAGATGCTACTTCATAGGATTGTTTTGCAGGTTAAATGAAGCAGTGCACTTAATATGTTTAGCAGAGTGCCTAGTCATTTGGAAGACTTGGATAAATATAAGCTATATTTGCCAAGTTCAGTGCTGGGTGCCCTTAAGGAACTTAAAGTCTAATGGGAGACCAAACCAAACCAAACCTAACCTGTTGCTGCTGAGTCAGTTCCAATTCATAGCGACCCTACAGGACAGAGCAGAACTGCCCCACAGGATTTCCAAGGCTATAAATCTTTACAGAAGCAGACTACCACATCTTTCTCCCATGGAGCAACGGGTCAGTTTGAATGCTGACCTTCGGGTTAGCAGTTGAGCACTTAACCACAGTGCTGCCAGGGCCCCTCAGTGAGACACACAAACATATAAATAGACAATTACAAAAAAGCATGAGAAGTTCCATACCAAGAGCATTTATAAGGAGTCTTAGGGAAAAACAGTGAGCAATGGCAAATTCTATCTGCTGAGAATCAGAGGTAGTGTGTGTGTATGTGCGTGCATGCACACAATTTCTTATCAATGTTGTTGTTGAGTTACCACAATAATAAATTTCAATCACTATACCCTAATCTTTTTGAGGGTAACGATTAAAGACTACACCCCTACCCAGCCCAGTCCTTCCTTGGGGAAATCATGCTTTGATGAGTATTTGTTGATTTTTAGATTTTGCCAGTTAGTACCAGTTACCGTCAAGTTAGCTCTGGTTCACACAAACCCCATGTGTGTCAGAGTAGAACTGTGCTCTATAGGGTTTTCAACTGCTGGTTTTTTGAAAGTAGATAGCTAAATCTTCTTCTGGGGTGCCTCCGGTAGGACTCTAACTTTCAGCCTTTCAGTTGGCATCTGAGATCATTAACAGTTTGCACCACCCAGGGACTTTATAGATTTTAGTAGAAGTTACCTGTATCTGTTGCCATCAAGTTGATTCCGATTCATGGCTACCCTATGTGTGACAGAGTAGAACCTTTAGGTTTGCAGTCGAGCACAAAATGTTTACACTACCCAGGGACCTTTGGTAAAGGTTAAAAGCTATAATTCAGTGTTTGAACAGGAGAAGTAATCTAGTCTCTGCTGCCCTTATCCTCAAGTTTTATAATATTTTTTAGGCTCCATTGAGATTATGTGTTGCTATTGATGAGAGATTTGGAAGTAGTCAATCTGGGTTTGTATTTCCATTCCAGGCCAAATTTACTGTGAGTCCTTCAGTAAACTGTTTGACTCCTCCAGGGAAGTTTTTTTTTAATGTGAAAAATGGTACTTGGCGTAGGGGATAAAAGTGTGTCTCTGCAACCAAGCTGCAGGGGTCCAAATCTGGCTTTGCCAACAATTAGCTACACACTCATGGGCAATTTATTTAATGTCTCTTAGTTTGGGTTTTCCCCAAAGAAGACCCTTAAACAAGAACTTGGTATAGGTAGGTAACTTGGAAGGTAATCCCAAGCATCACAAGTGGGGAGTGGGGAGACAGAGGAAAGGAAAAGCCAAAAAAAAAAAAAAAAATGTGTTAACGAGCAAGTTATTGCTGGGGGATATTGGGGCTCAGCTTCCTCTAAGACAGCGTGAAGAACAGGTCTCAGAGCTGTTTAACCAGGGCATGAGGAAGCTGGGATAATCATGTACTGAATTGTGAACTTGATTGATTAAGAGGTATCCCCCTGGGTGATGAAATCCCCAGCTCTTCCCCACTACCCTGTTGTAGGCTCAGCAAGCTCCCTCAGCTCTGGAGAAAGCCTGGTGGCAGAGAAGTTGAGAGACCATAGGTACAGGAGGCAAGCAGCTATCTTCATACAGTAAATGTCCACCACAGGCACAGGAGACATCGCAGCTGCAGGTGAGCCATGGGAATCAGGTCAGGGTACTACAGTTTCTGCTGTACACTCTAAGCCTTTATTTTTATCTGTATGTTATAAATAAAAAGAGAATCTATAAGTGAGACTTTACAAATGACAGCTAAATGCAACGTATGGTCTTTGATTAGATCCAAGATTAAAAAAAAATACTGCTATAAAGGACATTATTGGAATGACCAAGGAAATTTAAAGATGGTCTGTATAATAGGTAGTAACATTGTGTCAATATTAAACTTCTTGACTATGATCATGATATTGTGGCTATTTGGGAGAAGGTCCTCATTCTTAGGTGATATATGGTAAAGTATTTACAGACAAAGTAGCATGATGTCTACAACTTGCCTTTAAATGTTTCAGAAAAAAATACACGTACATATTATTTTTACACAAATAATGCACGCATCCTATGTTCATTTGCCAACCACACCTCCCTGCCTCTCCAGATATTTTCCTAAATGTGTGATGCTAATTTTTTTTTTTTTTTTACAGCAACATGTAAAAAAACTGGTATGTGGGGCTTACAAAAATACCTTGCGGAGGGACGGCACAGTTGGCAAACAAAAGTAGACCTCGAGTGTTATTCGCCTAAAAATATGCTATATACAGGGAGAGAGAAAGAGGGAGCATGGCAATTGTGGCAACATTTGAAAAATTGGTAGATCTAGGCAAAGGTATGCAGGTGTTCATTATATTATTTTTTTGACTTTTCCATAGGTTTGAAATTCTTCAAAATAGAGTTGGAAAAATATGTAGAAAGTAGAATATCTCACCAACGCCCACTGTGAGGATTAATTGGGGATCCCACAAGTAGCAAAGTATAGTGTGGTTAAGAGTTATAGTAAGACTTGGTTCAGGCTGCTTTGAGCTCATACTCTGGCTCTCCCAATAGTTAGCTGGGTGATCTTGGGCAAGCAACTTACTTTGGGTGCCTCCGTTTCCTTGCCTACCAACCGGGACTAATAAGAGTGCACTCTTCTTGAGTTTGTTGAGAGGATCAAATGGGATAACATATGAACGGAAGTAGGAACAGGGCCTGGCACAAGGTAAATGTATAGTCAATGTTATGTATCATCATCATCATTGCCACCAGTGACCATTATCCCAGTTTCTTATTGTTCTCTCAAAAGGGCCCCAGCTTGGGCAATAAATAATGTGATCATCCAATCATTATCTCATTGAAATGCTGGAGGGTGAGGGATGTTAAATAAAGTTGCATAAGCACAGTAACAATTTCATAGTTGGTGCTATTAGTTCTCTTCTTTGTCCTTCCCTGAGGGCTCTTTCCCTCTTAGCAACAGGGCAGTGTGGAACTAGATATCAGGCTGGGTTTCATTAAGGAGATGAACGCATGTCTCTAGTTACCAAGTGCTTCTGTAACAAAAATTATCACAAGTGGGTAGCTGTAAAGAACAGAAGTTTGTTGTTTCATGGTTTTGGGGCCTAGAAGTCCAAATTAGGGCATCAGCTGTAGGGGAGAGTCCTTCCTTGTTGGTATCTCTTGGAGTTTCTTAGCATTCCTTGCCATCTGTCTCCTGCCTATGTGTTTCTTCATTTTCATTCCACTCTTTTTATAAGATGCCATTCACAAGTGATTTGGTTTAGGACCCAGCCTGCTCTAATATATCCCATTAGCATACCAACAGAAAAACACTATTTCTAAACAGGGTCATATTTATAAGTACAGGGGTTAGGACTTCAATATAACTTTATGAGGGACATAATTCAGCCTCAGAACAACAGGTTCTAAACTATGTAGATGCTGGGCCACTGGGCAGGAGCCAGGCACATGGTGGGGGCAGGGGGATAGTTGGGGACTTAATTACTGGAAATTCTGTCAGATGGTGAAGATTTGGTCGAAGGAGAACAAGGCAGATAGTGCAATTCATGGAAAACCAGAGCAGATCAAGAGAATGATTATTAATGTATTTAAGTTTCCAAGGCTTATACTAGCCTGGCCTGGGGAGAGGCCTGTTTCAAAATGCTACCATAGTATTGTCCAGAGGTAGTGCGGTGAAGGAAAGAGCCCTCAAGTCAGGAGTCCTAGCTCTCAGTCCTAGCTCTGATACTAACTTAATGAGCCATCTTAGGCAAATACATTCATTCCCTCAGCCTTAACTTCTTTATTTATAAAAATGCAGCATCCATTTCCAGATCTCTTCCCACTCTGTAGAGGCAGAATGATTAAGAGCACAGGCACTGAAATCAGAGCTGGTTTCACTCATCAACAGTATAATGGTGGGCAATTCATTTGACATCTGTACGCTTTCATTTCATTGCCTGTTCAATGTTGACAATAGTTTTATTTTATGCAGTAAAGGGCTAGCTTAGGGTACTCAAATTCTGTGCATTCTTTAAAAAAAAAGAAAAAGACTAGTCCTTTAGCAGTTCCTGGGAGATAATCTTTAAGACCTGGGAATATCCTGCTTGATAAGAGTGCTTTTGTATATTTGAGAACTTGGGCCATGCCAGATAGTTTATGCTAATAATGTAAAGTATGATGAACTTTTGTTTTTGTTTGTCCTTGACCCTGGGCCATACTGTATCAGATTGACCTCTGAGCAACTGGAGACTGAGTAGTTAAAGTCAGTTGCACAGGTGCTCCAAGGCTACACGACTGACTTTCAGTAAAATCCCTGGACACCAAGGCTCCAGTAATCTTCCCAAGTGGGCAACTCTTCACACGCGTTGTCACATGTAGTTTCTGAGAGAATTAAGTTCTGTGTAACTCTTCTAGGAGAGGCCAACTGGAAGCTCATGCCTGGTCTCTCCTAGAGTTCAGACAAGCATCTTTTGCCTTTGCTGACTTTCGATCTATATCCTTTCACTGTAATAAACTGTAATGGTGAGTATAACAGCTTTTCTTAGTTCTGTGAACACTTCTAGTGAATCATCAAACCTGAGGGTAGTCTTAGTGAGCTCAGTGCATGGGTGTTGTCAAAATTAAAAGGCACAAAGCGTGACTCATTGTCTATGACAAAAGCAAGTAACTGAAAAACACCAAATAGCAATGGTTTTAAGAAACAGAAGCTTATTATCTCCAATACTAAAGAAGTACACAAGTGTCAGACCAAGTGGTGTATGCCATCCTAGAGTGTGAGGGATTCAGGAACTTTCCATCTTGTTGTTCTATACTGAATGGCTGCCTTTTCCAAGATAATCCTGTGCTTTCAGATGAACGCTTGAAAATGTCATTTTTATTCTGGGCAGCCATCAACTAAAAACTACATTTATTACCATGAAAAGAAAAGAAGAATAGATAATTTGGGACAATTAGTCATATATGTCACAACTCTCAAGAAGTGTTAACTGCTATAATATATTATTATTTGTATTATTATTATTAATGTTTCATTCTACAAATGAAAATTAAATGGCTCCAGCAACTCCAATTAAATAGATTAAAATACCAGAACCAAGGAGATTATTATAAAAGCTTATTCCCATTGGAGTTTTGCTTTCATTCAGATGCGGGAGAGTTTAAGGACAAAGAAATACGTATCACTCTGGTATCTTATTTCATATTCATAACAATGTGCAAAAAATGGATTACGTCCTAAAATGATTGAGAAACTATGACTTGGTTGATGAACTATAGATGATATAGAAGAGAAATCAAGCAACCATAAGGCCCTTAAATGTCTGGGAATAGTACATTTATTTTAATAGCATAAAATGGAAATCAATTCCAATTTCAAATGAAGAATGTATGTGTGTTGGAATTAAATGCTTTTAAAATGTTTACACTCCATTTTGGCTCCAAAAGGAAGAAAAACATCAAGAAAAGTATGTGATCTAAGAACAGCTATATTAAAAAATAAGAACTCATCCTTCAGTGTGAATTTTTTCCCCCTGTTGGCACCATAGAGACCAACAAGACACATGCACTATAATAAACTAGAGATTAGAAAGCTGAGAAATAAACAATAAAACTACCTCCCTCTAAAGATAAATTTTTTAAAGATGGCAAAATACGGAATGTATATATTTAGCCTCTTCTCTCAAGGTATGTTTAATGTTATTTTAAACTTTCCATTTGCTAACATGTACATGAAACCTTAAACACAAGATTGAAACTGATAGCAAAAGTCTCCAGAGATATGACAGACCCTTAACCTTTTTTTTTTTTTTACTTTTTTGAGTTCCTAATCTTCAATTGTCATGATATACCTTTTTTTTTTTTTGGTGTGATTAATCATTTCTTATCAGTCTTTTCTCCTGTATAATCTAAATACAGCAAGAAGGTTTGCAGGAAACTCCTCACTTCTGTAGAGAGTCACCTTCGCTCCTGTGCATCTGCCTGGCAGGGTACTAACATGCCATTCAGGGACGGCTAGAAACTCAGGGAAACATCAGTGTAATTAAATAATGTCACAGCCTCTGCAAGTGTACTCCCAACTGTGCTGCTCAACATGAAAGAGCTTTTAAACATAGATCACCTAGAGGTCTAGTGTACAAATCTAACTTTTCCCCCTTGCCTTCTATTAGAACAGCTAAAACAGGAGATAGCATTTGGGAGGCAAAGACTGCAGGATTTCTATCTCAATAATTTGAAGCTAATTTTGCAAAAACACCAGCTACTATTTATTTCTATATGTGTTAATATCTGTATGGAAAGTGGAAAATTTATAGAAATGAGTTGAGTAGAGAGCCTAATCACCTATTAAGAATCCAACATTCGGTTTCTGCCTTGAGCTAATAGTGCATTTTATTGCTTGACTTCATGCAACTAGAACAGCCAAATCCACTCAAGTTGTCTCTCCCTGGCTTCCTAATTTGTATCGACACTGGGTGCACCTGCACCTGAAGCAGACTTGTAACTTAAGTGCTTCTCATATTTATGGATCCTCTAATTCTAGATTTCTTTTGGACTTAATAGCTTTAATTTTAATGGCAATGGACAGTGTTATGGATTGAATTGTGTCCCCTAAAAATATATGTTGGATCCCCAACCCCTATATCTACGGACGTAATTCCATTTGGAAACAAGGGTTAAAAAAAAACCAAAACAAACCCACTGCGTCAAGGGGATCCCGACTCATAGCAAACCCTATAGGACAGAGTAGAAGTGCCCCATAGAGTTTCCAAGGAGCGCCTGGTGGATTTGAAATAACGACCTCTTGGTTAGCAGCCGCAGCACTTAACCACTACGCCACCAGGGTTCCCAAATAAAGGTTATGGTATGTTAATGAGGCCGTATCAGTGTAGGGTATATTTTTAACCCACTCACTTTTGAGATATAAAAAGAGCAAATTAGACACAGAGAAGCAAGCACAAAAGAAGGAAAGATAGATGCCACATGGAGATTTCAAAGGAACACCAAGAATGCTAGAAAAGCCAAGACAAGGATTTTTCCTGAGAGTGGACAGAGAGAGCCTTCCCGTAGAGCCAGAGCCCTGAATTCTGACTACTAGCCACCTAAACTGTAAGAAAATAAATTTATGTTTGTTAAAATCACCCTCTTGTGGTATATCTGTTATAACAGCACTAAGAAACTAAGACAGGTGGCCTTGCCTTCTTCTGTGCTTTTTTCTCCTCCTTTTAGCCCTTTTTCCTCCCTCTTGTTCGCCCACCCTGGTTCTGTCATTGTCGGCATCTCTACCTCCACACACTGCCCCTCTCATTTTTTCCCTTTCTTTGGTGGTGACACATATTCATTAATATTCTCTCCTGTTGTTTCTCCCAATTTCGTGGCAAGCTGCTGGAGTTAGGGCCTTGTCACTGGATAACTCTACAGAAAAACACAGCTCAGGACGTGGCCCCACTCTGTGAGCCACAGGCCTGAGATAAGCATGAATCGCGTTTTATGGGAAGGCTAATAATGGTCAGAGTCTTTTCAGGGGAAAAAAAAAGCTGATGCGTGGGGGTGAATTCTCCTAGCTCCTTCCACCTTTCTCAACCTAAACTGAAATATTCAGTTGCCTGTATCAGTCAAGGTCCTGGCATGCAGCTACTGGAAAACTTACCAGAGTTAATTTCTGAGCCTCAGTTTCTTCCTCTATAAAGTTGGAATAGTAATGTTAACAGAGCACAGATGTTACAAGAATTAAATGAGACAATGTATACGAAAATTTTTGTTAAAATTGCAAAAACCTACTTCCATCTTTTTTCATGTGTGTAGATGTTTGGCATCATGCTGGTATAACCTCAAGAATGCTTTGATGAAATCACTGTGCAAATGCATTTTTCAGCAAATGAAGTGAAGTCTACATCTAAAAGGGTTATTTCTCAGTAACTCTTTCAGATATAAGTTCAATAAGTTCTTCTGAACTTAATAGTTCTCCTTTATCAATTCAGCTACAACTTTAGACACAGATTTCCCCTTTCTGGGTGCTGCCATTTTCCCACCATTAACCTAGAGGATTTGGGCATGTGCTCAACCTGCTCCCTTGCAGAATCTTCCAGAAGGTGTGATTTCAGACTATCTAGATGCAAATCTTGGCTCCACCACTTTCTAGCTGTGTGATCTTGGGAAAATTACTTATCTTCTTTGAACCTCAATTTCCTCATCTGTAAAATAGAGGCCAACTCAATTCCAACACATGGTAACCTCGTGTGTGCAGAGTTGAACAGCTCTATAGGGTTTTAAAGGCTGTGATTTTTTGGAAGCAGATTTCCAGGCCTGTTTTCTTAGGCATCTTTCAATGGGTTTGAACCTTCGACTTTTCGGCTAGTAGTCTAGTGCTTAACCGTGTGCGCCACTCAGGGACTCCTAAGTGGAGGGTAGTGCTGGTTACTGTCCATCCCCTCCACCCCATACAAAGTCTATACTCCTCCTTTCTCTGCCCTGGAGTCCGACCCCCCTACAGATGGAATCACTGAGACTGTCTTGGGTTCAGCCAATGATTAGGCCCTATTGGGTTCAGAGTACAGAAGAGAGAGGTTGGAGTATTTCTTCATCTTCCCATTGCCTCTCAGCACTGCAGATGGAACAAAGGCTACATTCCTGCAAGACCAGCTCTCAGATGTGGCTTTCCCTCCATGGGCTCTGGTAACACTATTTCTCCCTTTGTCCCTTCAGCCCTAGGGCAGCCCAACTATTGTTAGTTCCTGGTACCTCAGCGACCCTATTGGTTCCCTTATCCCTGCCCACACTCCTGTAAATAGTCTCTTCCTAAATTGTTTTCATGATCACATCTGAGTATGCCTTCGGTTTCCTGGCTGATATAGGGATTTAATAATAATAGTCTCTTCTTAGGATTCTGAATCGAGGATTAAGCAAATAATATGGGTAGAACATTTAGAACAGGGACTGAAACATAGGGGAAGGTCAATAAACATTATCATCTTCCTCTCCACCCATTCATGGGGGCTTAAGGTGTTCCAACTTGCTTTCTGCCCCAGCCTGGGATTTAGCCTTTATCTCCTCTTCTCCCAAGCCTACCCATGGTCCATTCCCCTCAAGGCCCAGCTGCTGAGACCAGGTTTCTGGCTTGTTCAGTAGAGAGAATGGACAAGACCAAACTTCTTAAAAACAGCTTACTCACACTATTAATCAAAACCATTCTAAAAAAATTACGCACACGATTAGAAAATACATTGAGTGACCATAACATTAACTTTCATTCATGAATTATAGCTTTAGTGTATGTATGCAGCTGAGTAACTTGTGGAGAAATAGATGAAAAACTAATTGTTAACCTCTTAACAGGAGATCCATCTTCAGTAAATCATAAAGGGAGGAACAAAACTGGGATAGTAACATAGACTAGAGATGGCACTGGTGGTAAATTGCAGCTTGTCAGATTAATTAAAGAGGCTCATAAAATACCAATAAAGTTCAGTTTTAAAAATAGCTATAAGATGTTTAATGTTTTTCAGAACTGAATAAACAAATATAAAACTCTGATTTTGGCAAAGTGTAAAATCTACCTTTAAAAATTAGTAAAGAAGTTTGGAAAATATTATAGAGAAAAAGGGCCAAAAATAACTTTTAAAAAAACAAACAGTGAAAGTTCCAATGAGATCATTTCCAAACCTAGAGTTACATAATTTTAGGGATGGCTTTCATAGACATGTCAGCACTGTACCAATCTAGGATTGATCAGAAAGACGGAGCTCTCAAGTCTGGGAGTGAGTGGCTGGCAGCCTGCAGCTGGAGGACTGGAGAAACAGTCACAAACTACTTCCCTTATGTACTAGCATGGATGGAATAACTAGAACTCACAGCAGAGTCAAAGAACCCGTGAACATCTTGCCACCAAAGTAGAACCATGACCTAGGATTGCAGTGCAGGATCGCATGGAGAAGTCACATAGAGGAAGCACCTTGTCAGATCCTCACTGACAAACTGTAACCCAAAACCACACACGAAAAGGAGTTCTGGGAATGGAGTGGTGATGCTGGTGACCAGTTGACAACAGACAACCCAGTCAATGTACCACCAGTCACCAACATAATTGCTTTACAACCACTGTTTTCTCTAATACTAACAAGAACCATATATAGTATGTATTCTCACTGTACACATAAGGAAACAGAAGGTAACTTGTCCAAGGTCATTCTAAAAGACAAGATTCATACTCATATTTGTCTAGCTTTCCATGATAACATCCTCCTCTATATGAATTATGAAAGATCACGTTCCTTTTATCTTAAAAAACCAAAACCAAACCCTTTGCCATCGAGTCAATTACAACTCATGGTGACCCTACAGAGCAAAACAGAACTGTCCCATGGAAATAGAACTGTTTCTAAGGAGAACCTGGTGGATTCTAGCTGCCAACCTTTTGGTTAGCAGCCATAGTTCTTAACCACTATGCCACCAGGGTTTCCATTTGAATCCTCCAAATAGCTATTAACATAGAAACATTTATTTTCTATGATAAAAAAAAAAGTATATGAGAATGATAAGTTGAGTTAGGATGAACCATTTTTGCCAATAAATGCCAAAAAGTTACCAGGTTCTCTTTCTTCAGATTAGTGCTCACCATGAAAATGCAATTAGGATGCATTGATAATCACTGGTGGTTGGAATGCGAAAGTTGGAAACAAAGAAGAAGAATAGGTAGTTGGAAAATATGGCCTTGGTGGTAGAAACAATGCTGGAGATCAAATGATAGAATTTTGCAAGACCAGCAACTTCTTCATTGCAAATACTTTCTTTCACCAACATAAACAGCGACTATACATGCGGACCGCGCCAGGTGCAACACACAGGAATCAAATTGACTGCATCTGTAGAAAAGATGATGTAGAAAGAGATGATGAAAAAGCTCAATATCAACAGTCAGAACAAGGCCAGGGACCGACTGTGGAACAGACCATCAATTGATCATATGTAAGTTCAGGCTGAAACTGAAAAAAACCAGAACAAGTCCACGAAAGCCAAAATATGACCTTAAGTATATCCCACCTGAATTTAGAGGCCACCACAAGAATAGATTTGATGCATTGAACACTAGTGTCCGAGTTGTGGAATGACATCAAGGACTTCATCCATGAAGAAAGCAAGAGGTCATTGAAAAGACCGCAAAGAAAGAAAAGACCAAGATGGATGTCAGAGGAGACTCTGAAACTTGCTTAGGAACATCGAGCAGGTAAAGTAAAAGGAAGACATGATGAAGTAAAAAAACTGGACAAAAGATTTGAAAGGGCAGCTCAAGAAGACAAAGTAAAGTATTATAATGACATGTGCAAAGAGCTGGAGATAGAAAACCAAAAGGGAAGAACATGCTCAGCATTTCTCAGGCCAAAAGAACTGAAGAAAAAATTCAAGCCTCGAGTTGCAATAGTGAAGGATTCTATGGCAAAAATATTAAATGACACAGGAAGCATCAAAAGAAGAAGGAAGGAATACACAGAATCATTATACCAAAAAGAATTTGTCAATGTTCAACCATTTCAAGAGGGAGCATATGATCAGGAACCAATGGTACCGAAGGAAGAAATCCAAGCTGCTCTGAAGGCATTGGCAAAAACAAGACTCCAGGAATTGATGGAATATCAATTCAGATGTTTCAACAAATGGAAGCAGCGCTGGAAGTACTCACTCGTCTATGCCAAGAAATATGGAAGACAGCTTCCTGACCAACTGACTGGAAGAGATCCATATTTATACCTATTCTCAAGAAAGGCAATTCAAATGAATGTGGAAATTAATATCAGATGTAAGCAAAATTTTGCTGAAGATAGTTCAAAAATGGCTAGAGCAGTGTATCGACAGGGAACTGCCGGAAATTCAGTCCGGTTTCAGAAGAGGACGTGGAACCAGGGATACCATTGCTGATGTCAAATGGATCCTGGCTGAAAGCAGAAAATACCAGAAGGATGTTTACCTGTGTTTTATTGACTATGCAAAGACATTTGACTGTGTGGATCATAACAAATTATGGGTAACATTGTGAAGAATGGGAATTCCAGAACACTTAATTGTGTCCATGAGGAACCTTTACATAGATCAAGAGACAGTGGTTCTGGGTAGAACAAGGGGATACTGATTGGTTTAAAGTCAGGAAAGGTGTGTGCCAGGGTTCTATCCTTTCACCATACCTATTCAATCTGTATGCCAAGCAAATAATCCGAGTAGTTGGACTATATGAAGGAGAATGGGGCATCAGGATTGGAGGAAGACTCATTAAAAACCTGTGTTATGCAGATGACACAACCTTGCTTGCTGAAAGTGAAGAGAACTTGAAGCACTCACTAATGAAGATACAGTATGGATTGCACCTCAACATAAAGAAAACAAAAGTCCTCACAACTGGACCAATGAGCAGCATCATGATAAATGGAGATAAGACTGATGTTGTCAAGGCTTTCATTTTACTTGGATCCACAATCAACAGCCATGGAAGCAGCAGCCAAGAAATCAAACGATGCATTGCATTGGATAAATCTGCTGCAAAGTACCTCTTTAAAGTGTTGAAAAGCAAAGATATCACCTTGAAGACTAAGGTGCGCCTGACCCAAGCCATGGTATTTTCAATCACATCATATGCATGTGAAAGCTGAACAACGAATAAGGAAGACTAAAGAAGAATTGATGCCTTTGAATTGTGATGTTGGTGAAGAATATTGAATATACCATGGACTGCCAAAAGAACAAACAGATCTGTCTTGGAAGAAGTACAACCAGAATACTCCTTAGGAGCAAGGATGGCAAGATTGCACCTTACATACTTCAGACAGGTTGCCAGGAGGGATCAGTCCCTGGAGAAGGACATCATGCTGAGCAAAGCACAGGGTCAGCAGAAAAGAGGAAGACCCTCAACAAGGTGGATTGACACAGTGGCTACAATGAGCTCAAGCATAACAACGATTGTAAGGATGGTGCAGGACTGGGCAGTGTTTCGTTCTGTCGTGCATAGGGTCGCTATGAGTTGGAACCGACTCGACGGCACCTAACAACAAGAACAGCATGATCTCATACTCTTCAGTGGCTCAGATTGCAAAATAAATCCAACTCCCATGAGCTGACTTAGTACTGAGTTCCAGTAAAATAGTACCTTGTTTTTCAGCTGTTGGAAGGTGATTTAGTTCTACCAAAGGAGAAGAGTAATGAATAAAAATTAGACAAAGGAAAGAGAACTTCTAGGAATCTAAGCCCCAAAATGAAAGGAGTGTTCTCTTATCAGAACCAGGGTTTGATTTCTACCCACTGACCACAAAGCACGCCGTGGGCCTGACTCAGACTCTAGGAATTGCCTCAGAAGTTAACTGGCCTCCCAGGAGCAGAGTTATTACAAATAACATGGACCTTCCAAAACAGCTACATTCTAGACATTCTTCTTTAAATTGTGTGCTTCTCTACGAGGGAGATGAGAGGACGAAAATTTTCTCCTTGGTATTCACCTAACTATGAGAGTGGAGATATACAAAGGCTAAACATATGGTAGAAGCAGCTGGCCAGGAAAGTAAATTAATTTTTAAAAAAAGCAGTGGGTTGGGAAATAGAAATTGAGAGACTAAGGTTCAAGTGCAGATAAAAAAAGGGGAAATTTTTTAAAAAGGGCAGGAAGGGTGAAAACTGAGTCGTGGTCAGAAGGGAATTTCAGAGGCTAAGAGCTTTGAGAGGAATCAATTTTAAATGATGTTGAGTAGGTGTCTGAGCTCAAGCTACCTTGAAGGCGATTAGCAATTAGGAAATTCAGGAATGGATTGGAAGGGGCAATAATATTGAAGGTGAAGTAACTAGTAGATCCTATTGTTAATTGTGCCAACTATACTCTTCCCAAGATTCTCTAGTCTCTGGTTCCCCTAACTCTCTCTTTACCCACCTTGCTAATTCCCAGATTGCTGTTAGAGAAAACTACATGACTATCTGATGTACTTCACTGGAAATGTATGGTTTTCAACTCCATTGAATCTTCAGTCCTGCTTGGCAATCTCAACTTGATCCTAGTTGATTCATCTTTTTATTCACAACAATAGCTCTTTAAAAGTCAAAGCCACCTACTCTTCTTGCTGCCACCCTCACTCTCAGCAGACATCTTTATCTCCTACCTCATAGGGAAAGAAATAATAGAGGCAATCAGGCATGAACTTCTTTAAAATTCTCCTTTTGTATTCAAACTTACCCATCAATTTATCCATCATTAGCTTGTTCTGCTATTTGCTTAATCTAACCTCTTTCCAACTCCTGTTAAGAATTTGCTGCATGAATTAGCTCCCCTCAATTGTATCAACAATCTCTGCTTTTCTACTGGCTCCTTCACCAGCACCTATAAATGTGAGTAAGTCTTCTCAGCCTTAAAATGCATATGATCACTTGAGATGTCACTGCATCTTTTTCTTTCTTTGATAGCCACATTTTATGAAAGCCTGACTTTCTCCCTTTCTCACCAACCATTCACTCCTACAATTCATTGAAACATGCAGAAAATACACATTACCAATAAACTCGGGTTTATGCATCCACCAGTAAATAGAAACTCTCCCTAAAAAAGACAACTGCTGGCGTATTGGCCAAGTTCACTCCTCTTCCTTCTAGTCCCTGTTAGACTTTTGTCACCAAACCTCTTCTCATTGCAATCCTCTCCTACATTAACCTCAAAGGCATCCCTCTCTTCCTGATCTTCTCTTACCTCTCTATCCATTCCTTCACAATCTCCTTAGGGACTCCTCTCTCTTCTCCCTCCTTTTAAATGTTGATGTTCCCCAAGATCTATCTTCTTCTGTCTTCTTGTTTATATACTCTCTCTTACTAGTTACATCAACTCCTGTATACCCATGATTCCAAAACCAATACTAAGCCCCAATATCTACCTTGATCCAATTTTCCCATTTGCCCCCTAAACATTTCCAACCATTTGTTATATAAGGACTTTAAACTCTGCACATTTAAAATAAAACTCATCAATTCCACCCATACTGGATTCTTCTCCTTTGTTATAAAATTCCTCTCCAGAAAGAAGGAGGAGAGGCAAGGAGATTGAAGGGTGGAAGGCAAGGGCAAGAGGTTAGCCGGGTCAATAGGGGTTCCACAGGGTGTAGAAACTTGGCTTAGGAAGACTCCTTTTCCTACAGCTTTGGGTAGAATAATTACATTAACAATCTATAGCATGGGGAACTGGAGAGGAAGGGGGCTAAGGTTAGTTACAATTATAGCCAATATTTACTGAATGTTGATTATATGTCAGGCACTGTGATATGCATTTTTCTTAGACATCCCATTTATTTATTATCTTTTGTGATTTCACAACAACCTAATGAGGTGATGAAGTAGTCAGAATAATGGTCTCCTGAAGATGTCCATGTCCTAGTGCCCAGAGTACTGGTTGCAGAGTGGTTAAGCGGTCAGCTGCTAACTGAAAGGTCAGCATTCTGAACCCACCAGTCACTCCATGGGTGAAAGAAGCAGCAGTCTGCTTCTGAAAAGATTTACATCCTTGGAAACCCAATGGGGACGTTCTACTTTGTTCTATAAGGTGACCAATGAGTCAGAATTTGACTTCACAGCAATGGGTTTTGTTTTGTTTTATTTTTTTGGCTGGGTCCTAATACCCAGAACCAATGAATATGCTACCTTGCATGGCAAAAGGGACTTTGAAGATTTGATTAAGTTAAGGATCTTTAGATGGGAAGATTACCCTGGATTATCTGGGTGACCCAACGTAATCAGAGGGTCCTTATAAGAGGGAGGCAGGAAGTTCAGAGTCAGAGAGGGAGATGTGAAAATGGGAGCAGAGCTTGAAGTGATGCAGTCATGAGCCAAGGAATGTAGGCAATCGCTAGAAGCTGCAAAAGACAAGGAACAGATTTTCCCCTAGAACCTCCAGAAGGAACGCACCTCTGCCAACACCTTGATTTTGGCCACATTAAATCCATTTCGGATTTCTGACCTCCAGACTGTAAGATAAATTTGTGTTGTTGTAAGCCACTACAGTTGTGGTAAATTTTTACAGCATCAATAGGAAAATAATGTAGATGGGTATTATTACTAACCCAGTTCACACATAAGGAAATTGAAGTTCACAGAATTTAAATAAATAAAGTCACATAACTAGTAAATGCTGAAGCTGAGATTTAAATGAAATAGGTTTAATTGCTACCACACATCCATCAGTTTATCGTCCTGTGGCGGCTTGTGTGTTGCTGTGATGCTTGAAGCTATGCCACTGACATTTCAAACACCACCAGGGTCACCTATGGTAGACAAGCTTCACTGGGGCTTCCAGACTAAGACAGACTAGGAAAATTGGCCAGTGAAAACCTTATGAATAGCAGCAGAACGTTGTGTGATATAGTGCCAAAAGATGAGCCCCTCAGGTTAGAAGGTATTCAAAAATACCACTGAGGAAGAGCTGCCTCCTCAAATTAGAGTTGATCTTAATGATGTGGATGTAGTAAAGCTTTCAGGACCTTTGTTTGCTGATGTTGCATGACTCAAAATGAGAAGAAATAGCTGCAAACATCCATTAATAATGGGAGTGTGGAATGTGCAAACTATGAATCTAGGAAAATAGAAATCCATCAAAAATGAGAAGGAATGTATAAAGATTGATATCCTAGGCATTAGAGAGCTGAAATGGACTGGTGTTGGCTATTCAAGATCTGTCCTGAAATACAACGCTGTCAGTGATAGGGTAATATCCACATGCCTTCAAGGAGGACCAGTTAATATGACTATTATTCAAATTTACAAACCAACCACTATTGCCAAAGATGAGGAAATAGAAGATTTTTACCAGCTTGTGCAGTCTGAAATTGATCAAACATGCAATCGAGATGCATTGATAATTACTGGTAATTGGGATATGAAAGTTGGGAAAAAAAGAAGGATCAGTAGTAGGAAAATATGGCCTCATTGATAAAAATGATGCCAGAGATCACATGACAGAATTTTGCAAGACCAATAATTTATTCATTGCAAATACCTTTTTCAACAACATAAATGGCAACTACACACATGGACCTCACCGAATGGAAAACACACAAATCAAATTGACTACATCTGTGGTACTACATCTGTGGAAAGAGATGACAGAAAACCTCAATATCATCAGTCAAAACAAGGCCAGGGACCAACTGCAGAGCAGACCATCAATTGCTCATATGCAAGTTTAAGTTGAAAATGAAGAAAATTGAAACAAGTTCACTAGAACCAAAATATGACCTTGAGTATATCACACCTTAATTTGGAGACCATCTCAAGAAGAGATTTGATGAGTTGAATGCCAATGACTGAAGACTAGACAAGTTGTGGGAAGACATCAAGGACATCATACATGAAGAAAGCAAAAGGTCATTAAAAAGATGGGAAAGGAAGAAGAGACCGAAGGGGATGTCAGAAGAGACTCTGAAAGTTGTTCTTGAGTGTCAAGTAGCTAAAGCAAAAGGAAGAAATGTTGAAGTAAAAGAACTGAACAGATGTTTTCAAAGGGCGGCTTAAGAAGACAAAATATTATAATGAAATGTGCAAAGACCTGGAGTTAGAAAACCAAAAGCAAAGAACATGCTCGGCATTTCTCAAGCTGAAAAAACTGAAGAAAACATTTCAAGCCTCAAGTTGCAATATTGAAGGATTCTATGGCAAAATGTGGAGCCCTGGTGGTATAGTGGTTAAGAGCTATGGTTGATTACCAAATGGTAGGCAGTTGGAATCCAGCAGCCACTCCTTGAAAACCCTATGGGGCAGTTCTACTCTGTCCTATAACGTCGCTATGATTTGGAATCAACTTGATGGCAATGGGTTTCTTTTTATGGTGAAAATATTGAACAATGCAGGAATCATCAAAAGAAGATGGAAAGAATACATAGTCACTACCAAAAAGCCTTGGTAGAAGTTAACCATTTCACCCATGAACTAAACCCATTGTTGTTGATTCTAATTCATAGGTAGAATATGATTAAGAACCGATGATATTGGAAGAAGTTGAAGCTGCACTAAAGGAATTTGAGAAAAACAAGATACCAGGAATTGACAGAATACCAACTGAGATGTTTAAACAAATGGATGCAGTACTGGAGGTGCTTAGTCATCTATGCAAAGAAATTTGGAAGACAGCTATCTGGCCAACCGACTAGAAGAGATCCATATTTGTGCCCAATCCAAAGGAAGGTGAGCCAACGGAATGCAGAAATTATAGAACAAAACCATTAATACCACACGCAAGTAAAATTTTGGTGAAGACAGTTCAAAAACAGTTACAGCAGTACATTGACAGGGAACTATCTGAAGTTCAAACTGGATTTAGAAGAAGACTTGGAACAAGGGATCCCATTTCTGATGTCAGATGGATCTTGGCTGAAAGCAAAGAATGCCAGAAAGATGTTTACTTGTGTTTTGTTGCCTATGCGAAGGCATTTGACTATGTGGATCATAACAAATTATGAATAACATTACAAAGAATGTGACTTCCAGAACATTTAATTGTGCCCATGCGAAACTTGTACATAGACGAAGAGGCAGTCATTTGAACAGAACAAGGGGATACTGTGCGGTTTAAAATCAGGAAAGGTGTGAGTCAGGGCTGTATCCTCTCACCGTATATATTCAATCTGTATGCTGAGCAAATAATCCAAGAAGCTGAATTAGATGAAGAAGAACGTGGCATCAGGATTGGTGGAAGACTCATTAACAACCTGTGGTATGCAAACGGCACAACCTTTCTTGCTGAAAGCAAACAAGACTTGAAGCACTTACTAATGAAGTTTAAAGACCACAAACTCCAGTATGGATTACACCTCGATATAAAGAAAACAAAAATCCTCACGAATGGACCAATAAGCAACATCATGACAAATGGAGAAAAGATGTCAAGGATTTCATTTCACTTGGATCCACAATCAATGCCCATGGAAACAGCAGTCAAGAAATCAAATGACATACTGCATTGGGTAAATATGCTGCAAAAGGCCTCTTCAAAGTGTTCAAAAACAAATACGTCAGTTTGAGGACTAAGGTGCACCTGATATTTTCAATTGCTTCACATGTGTGCAAAAGCTGGACAATGAACAAGGAAGACTGAAAAAGAACTGATGCCTTTGAATTATGGTGTTGGTGAAGAGTATTGACAGCACCATGGATTGCCAGAACAAACAAGCCTGTCTTGGAAGAAGTGCAGCCAGAGTGCTCCTTGGAAGTAAGGATGGTGAGACTTCATTTCATGTACTTTGGACATGTGATCAGGAGGGACTAGTCACTAGAGAAGGACATCATGCTTGTTAAGGTGGAAGTTCAGTGAAAAGGAGGAAGACCCTCTAAAAGATGGATTGAAACAGTGGCTGCAACAATGGGATCAAACCTAGCAATGGTTGTGAAGATGGTGCAGGACCAGGCAGTGTTTCATTCTGTTGTACACAGGGTTGCTATAAGTTGGAATGGACTAGACAGCACCTAATAATAACAGTTGTTGTTGACCAGGCTGTACTCTTAACAACAACAATAAACCAAAAAGATTTGTCTAAACTAGCAACCCAAACACGGTGGCAGTCCAAATGTGGCCTTCAAAAGCCAAAGAAAGAGGAATTGGAGAGCGGGGTTGAAGCAGGGTGCAGTGTATCAGCAGTGGTCCTGGATGAATATCTGTAACCATCCCTGTTGCCCAGACTGATTTATATGCACTCAACGCTTTCACTTGCACAGAGTGCTGACTTTGTCTACAGCAGAGGGTCAGGGTAGCTTTTGTTTCTCTCTTAATTTATGACATCCCCCACTAGCCAGTGTGCAAGCTAGAAACTTTGGATTCCTTTGTTCAACAATTTTAATGAGCATTTTTTCTTTGTGCTAGATGATGTACGAGTCCTAGAAATACAAATGAAAAAGTATGTGGCCTTCTCTCTTCTCTACCCCCTCCTCCGCAATTAATGTTTTCTTCCTCTGGGCTGCTCTCCCACATTATTTATAACTCTAATATTGTACATACCGTAGTTTGTTGCCCATTATTCTACATGATGATAGCAAGCAAAGTTAGATGTTAGAGTGACTCTCTTCACGAGGTAGGGCTTGGAGATACAGGCACTCCCATACACTGCTGCAGAGGGTGATTTGGCATATATATAAAGAGCTCTAAAGTGTTTAGTCTTAGTAATTCTACTCCTAAGAATTACTCTACGAAAACAATCAGATTCACATATCATAGTTGCGGTTTAATATTTAATATGATGCATAACAGTGAAAATAATCTAAATGGTAACATTAATGGAATGGTTGCACAAATCTTCGTGCATCCAAAAGATGGAAATCAATGCAGCCATTAAAAAAAAAGTTCAAATAATATTTAGTGACATTAGTAAATGCTTATGGTACCACGTTAAATACAAAATGTAGAATTCACAGCTCTACAGGTAGTATGTTAATAGGAGCTAACTTTTGGTAATAGGATAGTAGGTTATTCTTACTTTCTTGTATATGGTTCTCTGTATTTTTAAAAAATTCTACATGAACATATATTACTTCTATAATCAAGGTTAAAACAACCAGTAAATGTTATTTTAAAAAAAAGAACAGTAGAGGAGTATGTTTGTGTTGATTATTCTCTTTGCTTTTCTAGATCCTTTGCTTATAGAGAAGTCAACCTCCAAGATTACGTCACGAGGACCTTCTTGTTTTGAGGTTACAGGCTGAATTTGGCCAATAAGAGGCTCTGGCAGCAGAATAGAGGACAGGGAAAGAGAGGAGTTGGGCTATCCTTTCTCCCAGTTTCCCTTCTGCTAGCCATGTTTCACAGATCTTCTCAGGCCACTCCTCTCCCATAGCGGCTCTCTTCACGTCAGGTACCCACCCTCTCTCTTACCTTTTCAGGCCTCTGGGTGGTAGGTTTCTTGCTTGCTAATCTCTGAACACCATCTTTGCCAACTCTCTTCACCCTGACTACACCTCTGCATATTGTCCCTGCCGATACCTCTGCGTATTGTTCCTATGTTAAACATTCTTTGATTAATCCTTTGAGTGTACCATCTGTCTCCTGCTCAGCTCTTGCCTGGTACAATGTTTAGGGAAAGTATGCAACAGCTGCAGGAAATTAGAGAGGGTGACATAAGCAGATGGCTGGTGTTCAAAGAGCAGAGGTAGTTGTGTGGTGGCAAGATTATGGTCTGGGAAAAGCAATGGAGAACAGAATCTGGGGACACAGTGACTTGGTTTGAGACTTTTTCAAGGAAAGTGATGATATTAAACAAAAGCAAGGGTTCGGGCTGGGTAGCGTTATGGAAGAAGTTGAGCTTACAACATCCCAAATACAAGCTTTGTTGGTAGTTTTGCAACTTCCGGTAAGAAATATGGTGGAGAGAGTGAGTTGATGGTTCCAGTTCAGAGAAGCCCATTCTTAAGGCTTATGAGTGTGGAGGTGCATTTCTGGGGGTAAGGCCATTAATTTTTTTTTTTTTTTTAATGTGCTTAATTAAGATGGAGTTCACAGAACAAATTAGTTTCTAATACAAATATTTATACACAAATTGTTTTGTGACATTGGTTGCAATCCCCGCAATGTGGCAGCGACTCTCTCTGTTTCCTCCCTGTGTTCCCCATTTCCATTCATCTAGTTTTTCTGACCCTTTCTGCCTTTTCTTCTTTGCTTTTGGGAAGGTGTTGCCCATTTGGTCTCATATACTTGACTGAACTAAGAACGTTTCTCACGTGTGTTATTGTTTGTTTTATCGGCCTGTCTAATCTTTGGCTGAAAGGTGAACTTCTAAAGAGGCTTTGGTTCTGAGTTAGAAGGGTGTCTGGTGGGCCATAGTTTCAGGGGTTCCTCCAGTTTCTGTCAGACCAGTAAGTCTGGTCTTTTTTGTGAATTCAAATTTTGTTCCACATTTTTCTCACTCTGTCTGGGACCCTCTATTGTGATTCCTGTCAGAGCAGTTGATTGGGGTAGCTGAGCACCATCTAGTTCTTCTGGCTCAGGCTGGTGGAGGCGATGGTTCATGTGGTCATTTAGTCCTTTAGACTAATATTTTCCTAGGTTTTCATCATTCTCCTTTGCTCTGGATAAGATGGGACCAATAGATATATTTTAGGTGACCACTTGCAAGCTTTTAAGATTCCACATGATACTCACCAAAGTAGGAAGTAGAATATTTTCTTTACTAACTATGTTATGCCAATTGACCTAGATGTCCCCAGGGACCATGGCCTCCAGCCTTCAGCCCCAGTAACTCAGTTCCTCACGGTGTCTGAATGTGTCTAAGAAGCTTCTATGACTGTGCACCCTTTGTGCTCTATTATATATATATGAATATACATGCTGTATATATAAATATATGTATGTAAAAAATCCACAGCCTAACCTATATATGTACATAGGTATATTCCTATATGCCCTCCTTCCCCAAATCAGCATATGTATCTTTTTTATCTGGTATCTGCCTATGTATCTTCCCGTCCATGAGCGTGGCATGTTTTTCCACTTATGATAGTCCATTTATGAAAGTCTCTATTGGTTTCTTGCAATAGTATTTTGTAGTTCTCTTTGTATAAGACTTTTATGTTCCTAGTTAAGTTTATTTCTAAGTATTCTCTGTTTTGGGGAGCTGTTGTAAATGGCATTGTTTTCCTGATTACCTTTTTGGAGTTCTCTTTGTTAGTGTAGAGGGATTTGGTTGATTTTGTGTGTTGATCTTGTACCCTGACACTTTGCTGCATCTTTCTATGAGTTCCAGTGGATTTCTTGTGGATTCTCTGGGATTTTCTATGTATAGGATCACAGCATCTGTGAATAGGGATAGTTTTACTTCTTTCTTACCAATTTGGGAGGACTTTATTTCTCTTTCTTGTCTTATTGCTCTAGCTAGGACTTCCAGTACAATGTTGAATAAGAGTGGTGATAAAGGGCATCCTTGTCTGGTTCCCATTCTCAAACAAATGCTTTCAGTCTCTCTCCATTGAAAATAATGTTGGCTGTTAGTTTTGTGTGTATGCCCTTAATTATGCTGAGGAATTTCCCTTCTATTATTATTTTGGTTAAAGTTTTTCTATCAGGAATGCATGTTGTACTTTATCAAATGCCTTTTATGCATCGGTTGAGATGATCACGTGATTTTTTTCCTTTGTTTTATTTATGTGGTGGATTATGTTCATTGATTTTCTAATGTTGAACCATCCTTGCATACCTGGTATGAATCCCACTAGGTCACGATGCACTATTTTTTTGATATGCTGTTGGATTCTGTTGACCAGAATTTTTGCATCAGTGCTCATGAGGGATATTGGTCTATAATTTTCTTTTTTTAGTGGTATCTTTGCCTGGTTTTGGTATCAGGGTTATGCTGGCTTCATAGAATGAATTAGGGAGTATTCCTTCCTTTTCTGTGTTCTGGAATAGTTCAAGTGGTTTTGATGCCAACTCTTCTCTGACTATTTGGTAGAATACTCCACTGAAACCATTCAGGTCAGGGCTTTTTTTATTATGATTATTGCTCTTGGTAGTTTTATTATGACCTCTTCCATTTCTTTTTTTGTTAAGGCTCTGTTCAGACACCTCAATTTGTGTTAGTTTTGGTAGGTGGTGTGTTTCTGGAAATTTGTCCATTTCCTCTAGGTTTTCAAATTTGTTGGGGTGTAATTTTTCATAATATTCTGTTATCCTTTTTATTTCAGCTGGTTCTGTTGTGATGTTGCCTATCTCATTTCTTATTTGGATTATTTGCATATTCGCCTTTTTTCTTTTGTCAATTTGGCTAGTGGTTTTTCTATTTTATTGATTTTTTCGAAGAACCGGCTTCTAATCTTGTTGATTATTTTAATTTTTTTTTCTGTTTCATTTATTTTTGCTCTAGTCTTTATTATTTCCTTTCTTCTGGTGGCTTTGGACTTCTTTTGCTGCTCTTTTTCGATTTGTTCAAGTTGTAGGGTTAAGATAATGATTTTGGCCCTTTCATCTTTTTGATGTTTATGTTTATTGCTATAAATTTGCCTCTGAGGACTGCTTTTGCTGTGTCCCAAGGGTTTTGGTATGTTTTATTTTCATTCTCATTTATTCCAGGAAATGTTTTATTTCTTTTTTAATTTCTTGTATCACCCAGTTGTTTTTGAGCATGGTGTTGCTCAGTTTCTAAGTATTCGATTTTTTTCCTTGTTCTTCCTGCTATTGATTTCTAATTTTATATCTTTGGGATCTGAGAAGATGGTTTGTATTATTTCAATATTTTTTAATTTATTGAGGCTTGCTTTGTGGCCTAGGATATAGTCTATTCTAGAGAATGATCCCTGTGCACTGGAGAAGAATGTGTACTGTGCTGCTGGGTAAAGTGCTCTGTATATGTCTATGATGTCAAGTTGGTTGATTGCATTATTTTGACCTTCTGTATATTTGTTGAGCTTTTTTTCTAGTTGTTCTGTTCATTATTGCAAGTGGTGTGTTAATGTGTCCTACTATTATTGTAGAACTGTCTATTTCTCTTTTCGTTTCTTTAGGGTTTGTTTTATGTATTTTGGAGATTTGTCATTGGGTGTGTAGATATTTACTATTGTTATGTCATCTTGATGGATCAATCCCTTAGTAATTACATAATGTCTTTCCCTGTCTCTTATGATGGAGTTTAATTTAAAGTCTATTTTATCAGACATTAATATTGTCACCATTGTTGTTGTTGTTAGGTGTTGTCTAGTCAGTTCTGACTCATAGTGACCCTCTGTACATCAGAACAAAACAGTCCCATTTCTGTACATTGTTGCAGCCACCGTGTCAATCCATTTCATTGAAGGTCTTCTTTTTTTTATTACTGTTTTTACTGTTTGCTTCCTATATTTTTTCTGCCCTTTAATCCTCAACCTCTTTATATATTTGCATCTAAGGTTATCTCTTGTAGGCAACACACTGATGGGTCATTTTTTTTTATCCATTCTGCCACTGTCTGACTCTTGACTGCTGCACTTAGCCTGTTTACATTCAGTATAATTATTGATAGATTCAAATTTACGGGTGTCATTTTTCTTTTCTTCTTTTTCTTTTTGTGGTGACAGTTTCTTCTGGTTAATCTTCTGTGCTCAGTTTTTTTTGTTCATGTATTGTCTTTTCAGTTCTTTAGCTTTTGTCTATTTCGTGTTTACTGAGTCTTTCTGACTAGCTTCTTTTTTTTGGTAGATAAGTTTGTTAATTTTCTTTGTGGTTAGATTTACCTTTATCATCCTATGTTTAAAACAGTCTGTTATTTTTAGATATCACCTTGACTTCCTCTCCATATGGAAGTTCTATACCTACATTTGTTCCCTCTTTTTGTTTTGAAGTTGTCATCAATTTCAGATTAACATCCTTGGTTCCCTGTTTTCAGTTCTGTAGTTAATTTCACTTTTGAGATTTCTCTGTCTGGATTGGTATCTTGGTGATGTCATCATGTGGCTTACTTTCAGGTTGTTGTCTACTGTCATTGGTTCTCTATCTGAAGGATTCCCCTTATTACTTCTTGTAAGGATGGTCTGGTTTTCACAAATTCCCTTAATTTCTGTTTATCTGGAAATGGCCTAATTTCACATTTGAAAGACAATATTCCTGGGTATATGATTCTTGGTTGGCAATTCTTTTCTTTCAGGTTTTTATATATGTCATCCCATTGCCTCCTTGCCTGCATGGTCTCTGCCAAGAAATTAGAGCTTAGTCTTATTGGAATCCTTTTGTAGGTGATATTCATTTTCCCCTCCTGCTTTCAGAATTCTTTCTTTATCTTTGTACTTTGAAAATTGGATTATGATAGCTCTTGGTGACTTTCTTTTGGGATCTATCCTGTATGGGGTTCATTGAGTTTCTTGGATAGGAATCTTCTCATCTTTCATGATATTGGGGAAATTTTCTTCCAGCAAATGTTCAAAACTTTTCACTGTGGTTTTCTTGGTTTCTTTCTTTTTTGTGTTTGTCCTGTTCTGACTCCCATCACATGTAAATTATTCCTCTTCATAGTCTTCCAAACATGACCATCAGGGTTTCGTCATTTTTTTAATTCCTTTTTCTGGTTGTCTCTCAAACAAATTGGTATCAGGGAATTTGTCCTCTATTTCACTAATTCTTTCTTCCATTGTTTCAATTCTATTCTATGCCCTTCCATTCAGTTATCTATTTCTGATATTTTATTGTTAATCTTCTAGATTTCTAGTAGATGTTTTTGCATAATTTCTAATTGTCTTTGTCCTTTTGTTCCTGTATTGTTTTTCCGAATTCTTCCAGGGTTCGTTCGTTTGTTCGTTCTTTCTTTCTCTCTTTCTTTCTCTCTCTCTTTCGCTCTCTCTTTCTCTCTCTCTTTCTCTCTTTCTTTCTCTCTTTCTTTCTTTCTTTCCGTGTTTTCCTTGATCTCTTTGAGGACACTGAAAAATTAAAAAAAAAATTTTTTTTTTTAATTCCTTATCAGGAAGTTCCATTACCATCTCTTCCTCAGGAAGGTTTTCTGGGGCCATTGCCATTTTAAAAGTTGTAGCCTAAATTTATTTAGACTTGAGGAACAAAACTGCAGTGTCTTGCCACCACTCTAGCACTAGGTGACTTTGCTTTAGGAGTAGCCCCAGCCTGTTTTGTGCCCCTATGCAACATGTACACCTCCTGCTGTATTAACCAGATATCTAATCCTCCTTCTTAGCCAGTATCACTTTTACTCTCTGAACTATACTTTGACATCCTGCCCTAGTTATCACCTTCCCTGCAGTAATCTCAGGGCTGGTAACCTTTTTGGGCTTCATCCTGCCTCTAACCAGGTTAGGCCAGATGACAGACACACCTCTGCAAATGGACTTCCTCAAAGACTGGATTTTGGCCTTGGAGTGTGAGCCCTTGGGCAAAGTGATTTGAGCAATAAAATCTTACATGTATGCAGCATACTTTTTCCAAAGATTTTCAGCTCTATCTCACTTAAATCTGGATTTTTCCCACCAGGATCAAGGGCTGGTAAAGAGGCTAAGATGCTGCCCCACAGCCAGATCCTATTCCCTTATTGCCTCCAAACTTTGTAGAGTGGGATTGTAGAAATTTGCCTTAGATAAGCAACTCCAGTGAGGGCAGTGGTGGTTCAATGACAGAATTCTTGCCTTCCATGTGGGAGACACAGGTTGGATTCCCAGAAAAGGCACCTCATGTACAGCCACTATACCTCCTTCTGTGGAGTTTGTGTGTTGCTATAATACTAAACAGGTTTCAGCAGAGCTTCTAGACTAAGGAGAAAGTCCTGATGATCTACTTCCAAAAGTCAGCAATGGGAACCCTGTGTGTCACAATATGCTATCCCCAGCTGGTCGTAGCAATATTTGTGAGACCAGACCATTGCATCGAAACATAAAATCTTTTCAGTGCCCCCAAATGACAAAGTCTTGGGGAACAGAATCAAGACAACTGAATTCTAAAAAATTGTAGTATAAACCAGAAGGCATTGTAGTGAGTCTTTTATGTCATTTCTCACAATAATCCTAATTCTAAAAGGTTACCTTATTAATTTGAGGAAACTAAGTCACAGAAAAATTGAGTAACTTGTCCAAGATCCTATAGGTAGTAGCAGAGTCTACTTTGGGACCCAGGCATCTAGCTCAGTAGCCTGTGCCCTTAATCTCTACACAAGGCTTCAAGGTGGGACTTAGACTAGATATTTATGACGTGGTGTTTGGATCTCACATTTTCTCCCTGAGACAATGTGGAAATTCAACCTACAGTTGAGATTACTTCATGAATTTTAAGAACAAACAAAAGGGAATTAGGTTTTCTTAATGAAGGATTCTTCAGCTAAGACTGCTTGAAGTATATTCTTCCTCTACTGAGGAAATCATCAGGTAAATGGATGACTGAGGTCTTCTGGTCAGGGCGCTTCCTTCTTGTTCAGTGCTAGGGGCAGACAGGCCAAGTACTAAGTCCCCTCTGTTTCCTCAATGAGCCATTCAGGGGGCTTTCTGCTAATACTTTCTTCTCTTAGATATGTTAATGTTATTGACTTTGCCACAGCTTTAAACATGCTAATTGCCAGGCTTTGACTGCAGGTATTCTCTGATCTCTTGATTTGAACTTAATCTGGAAGCTCATTATCCAGCCCTTCTTCACATGTTATGATTCTGGGGTTGCTTTTACTGATTCTGGCCTCACCCTTCTGGGTCGGTTTGCTTAGTTTACTTCTGAGATGCTTTACTATGTTTCTTAAATATATTCAAAATTCCTTTTTAAAGTTGAATTTTTTTATTTCCCTTTGAAATACAGGTGAATTTTCTACGTTAATGGTCTTCATAAACATATCCCATTTGGAAATGGAAGAGGCATCTAGACCTTTGGTACCTTATTTTATTCAGATTGTTTTGTTCAAAGCTCTCTGAGATCAATTGTACAGATATAAAGGGTGTTTTCCTGGGGATGTTAGAGAGAGGATGAATATTAAAACTCTGGGGCACTTCTGTGCTGAACAAAATGTTATTTGCAGAGGCAGCATAACTGATCCTCCTGAGCAGTCTTGAAAAGTAGCACTTTTTCAAAAAGATAATATGTTGATATGACTATTGTTAAGTCTATTGAAAAGATCTTAGGAAAAAAAAATCAGAAAATAAGGCTTGACTCTCCATATCCCTTCTCCACTGTTACCCACCATCAGTTTGAACCTGAGAACACAAACTCTGGAAGCAGACTCTCAAACTACCTGTTCAAGGCTTTACATCATTTGTAAGTTGTTCATAAGTCAGATATTGTTCATATTTTCTATTCTGTGACATGAGTCTAGCACCTGACTTTAGTTAGTTTGATCTTTTAAGTAGATAGATTAAATAGATAGATGATAGATGGTAGATAGATAGATAGATAGATGATAGACAGACAGATAGATGATAGATAGATAGAGATAGATAGATAGATAGATAGATGATAGATAGATAGATAGATAGATAGATAGATAGATAGATAGATAGATAGATAGATAGATAGATAGATAGATAGATAGATAGATAGATAGATGATAGATAGATAATAGCAATTCTTAGGAAAAATAACAATGAAAATGCCAAATGGAGTAAATTCCAAGTGGAATAGTCCTTTCAGGTCAGTTTTCTTATTCTAATTGTAAAACCGAGGGACATTTTGCATGGGAGCTTGGTTATGCTCCACAGTAAAAAATGACATCAAGAGAATAGGTGACCATTTCCAAACATCCCTAGAAATTCTTAATAGCTCAGCACAGGTCTATAACCCTTCCTGCCTAAGCAACAATACCAATAAAAGAGTTTGTTATGCAGTCAAAGCCATTGTGTCGAAAGATTAAGCCACCACTGAAGAGACTTTGGAAACCTGAAGGTACCTTACTCAAGCTTGGTGCATGGAGCGAAATCTAGGACAATCAAGAGGGGAAGCCCACTCTAGGGCCATTGCACACCCTGAAAGTGCATCATTACTTGTAAATACTTCCTTTCAAAGATTCTGCCTCTTTTTTGTTAACTATAAGTCAAGGATGTTAAGACTCAAAAAATTTGTTACTTGAGTTTTTTTTTTTTAGGGTTCTTACTCTTAATTAGTATGTTCAAGGTCAAGGCAAAATTGTGCTTTCATTGCACATGGAAAAATGGCTGTAACAAAAAGAAGTTTGAGAGTTGGCTAAAAAAGTGGATCACCATTCTTAGTTCTTAGATTTGATGAAAATTATAGCCCTAGAAATAAAAAAAAAAAGTAATTCTCTCATCAGCATTATTTGATCCTTTAAAATGTGCTTCGAGTATTTCTCTGAGGCATACATAAGACTGACATGTGGATCAAAAACACCCATTGGTCATCACTTGACAGAAGTGACGTGATCTCACAGGAGGAAGGCTTATTGACATTCCCACCAACACTAGTATAAAAATCTGCACTGTCTCGCCTCTTGGCCACATTCTGGGGATCTCAGTTTTCTCTCAAAAAATGTAACCTCCAGGAGAATAGAGGTCTTGAATCCATTTTTTACCACTGTATACCCTAAAATAAAACCTGACACATCTAAAACCTGACACATAGTAGTTATTCAATGAATATTTGCTGAATAACTGAATGGGTGTTTTCTCAGTGAATACCCTGGTCTAGCTCATTAAGTTGTGAAGAAGGCATTGTTGTTTTATATACATATTTAGGTGATTCTTCTCAAATTACTGTAAGCCTAGGGCAGAAGAGAGATATTGCCGTGATGAAGCTGAAAGACTAAATGGATTAGCATCTCATTCTTTAGCCAAAGAGATGGGGACAAAACATTTTTACTTGATGGGAGTAATCTAAAACATATTTTGTATTATAACAATATGGATGTATTATGGAGCAGAATCCAAAATTCAAACAATTTTTTGTTTTTTTTTTTAGATAGAATATGAGACAGCAGGAGTGTGCCTTGCTTGCTGTGATTTTCTTCTCAAGACGCTGGAAGTTCAGGTTGACTCTTCTATGCCTTTAGATAACCTTCTCAAAGTCCCTCAGGTATCTAGGCCAATATAAGCCACGATTACTGAATTCTTACCAACTCAGTCTCTTTGGCTACATTTTCTCCCTTTGTTCATTTAATAACTGGAGACATTTACAGTACATTATTTTGCTTATTTATCCATTCATTTTGTCTTTAAGTTGATAATCAGTCGTTACCTAAGCCCTCATTTACCTGCAAAACATCGTGTCTATGAGCTCTTAACAGTCCTTATTTTACTTTATGCCTTAGGTTGAGTTCTCTGGAAAACTGTCTATGAGGTAGAATTTCATATGTGGAAATTGACTGGAGAGTATACTCAAAATCAATTCATGTGCATGAGTGAAGGAAGGAGGATTTTGCAGAGAAAGGAGTTACATAGAGAGGCATTTGCACAAAAGGTCTACTGACACTGAAATGATTATTCTGAATTGATTACCCTTAAGGCAAGGTGTCTGGGCCTTTATACTCTGTTCCCACATACATAGATATGATTTGGGGCAAGGTGGCTGGCTCTGTTTCACTGAGGGCAATTCCTAGGCAGGAGTTCAACTGAGAGCCTTGGTTGCCAACATGCCTAGTACCAACTGAAGGGGGATCTGTGTGATGCACTACAGCATACATTGTACCACAAAAAAACCATTGCCGTCGAGTCAATTCAAATAGCAATCCTATAGGAGAGAGTAGAATTGCCCCATAGGGTTTCCAAGGAGCAACTCCTAACCACTGCACTACCAGGGATGCACACTACACTAAATGCTCTTCTGGAGAGTTCCTCCTAACACGCTGTCTCTCAACATTTCAGTTTTGTTGGCTCTGGGTATGTAGGCCATACTTAAAACCTTCAAATGTAGTTATTAGGTCTTCAGAGGCAAAGTTCCATCCCTCTCTTCTGGAGTACAAAAAAGTCACAGGCCCTGACCCTATTCTTGTGTCGGATTATCACAGTGTTAGTATCATTACCAACTCCTGAGGACCAGCTGTTCAGCTTCCTTTCCTCAAGAAAATATATCCAAGTATTCATGAACTGCTTGTCCACTTCAATTGTATTTCAGTTCATTGGCAGTAGGCCCTGGGTTCATACTGGCAAAAATATTTTTTAAAGCCCTTCTCTTCTTGAATCTATATATATTTGTGTTCCTTGCTAGAGTTATTTGTTTTGGGTTTTAAAGGACTGGTCTAACTCAAAATAATGTAATGTAAAAGTAATTGGGTAGGAGTGATTGTTATTGTGGTGATGCCTACAGATTAGTACTGAGATGTCAATGGAGAACTGGAGCAGCTTCAAAGATGCTTTCTTCTTTCTCACAGATATTGGGGTCCCAAGGTTTTGGGTCTTTTTATTCTCTCACTACCAAGCACACAATTCTCTCTATTCTCCAGTCTAGGTATTTCTAGTAGGTAGATACTAGAAGGAGCCAGTTTGATTGGGTTAGCTAATCAACTATATCAGGCAACATTCTTACTATCCAGGTATGCCATGGATCATCAGCTAGCCTACAGATGGCTGTTCTTGAATCAGAGGCCAGTCTTGGTTTAATTAGTCGTCCCACTAGCCACTCAAAGAGTTTGGCACTGCTCCTTTGAGTAGAGGGCTATAGTTAGGGAACTTGCAGCTAGATGAAGCTCTTTGGGTTTGGTAGAGGTCATGACTAACATATTACACATATATCACCATTTGGAGATATCAAATTCTAAAAGTTTATTGCACACTTGGTAAATTGATCTTTTTGTTTGTGATGAGTTACCTATTTCAAGCCTTATGAAATTACTTGAAATTCTCTTATAAGTTATTTATATTCTAGTCATATGAAAAGGAATTTGAAGACAGTTGGAAAAAAGCTGTAACAAATATGTATTGAACAACAAGAATGTACATGCTTGAAGAAAAAAAATACCAATTAACTCACGTTTTCCTGATAAAAAAAAAAACCTGAAATAAAAAAATGTTCTTATTATAATTCATATGCATGTGTGATAAGCTATTATTGGCTTTCTCAAATAATTTTATACAAAGAAATCACAACTTTAAACTGAGATTGTCTTTCAAAGCTTCCATCATGGATCCATGGATCAGTGTTGAAATTTATAGCATATAAGATAAATGAAATATTATCAGATAGCATTATAGCTAGACAACTTGAACATTTAATATTAATAGGATTTTTGGATTTGCTATGTACAGTCCTTGTAATCATAGCTATTAAAAACTTGTTTGATGACTGAGCAAGGGTAGAAACTTTTTTTATTTCTTAAATGATAATGGAAATTAAGAGTTTTTTTGGCTATCAGGGGAAAACTTATGTTTAACTGACAAAATGTAGACATACTTTCTCCTGAGAAAAGCATAAATTTGAGATAGGCTGGGGAAACTTTTTATTTTCATAAGTATTCCAAATTGAATTGGAAATATTTTTAGTGATTTTCTTAAATGCAAAGTATTCGTGAGACTTAAACACTCTGTGAATCACTGTAGATGCCCACCTGGGAAGACTTTCTGGGGCAGTCATCGTTTGCTCTCAAATACTGCCCTGCCCTGCTTGCCAATGGTTTCCAACTAGTTCAGCTAGTGCAAGACACTGGAGGAAGCATGGAGGGTAGGAGAAAAGAATCCATAGGGTATTCCTCCCTCTTCTTTAGATGTGTTTGCCGGCAGTGACTACAACTCCTCCTTATGGGTCAGGTCTCTTTTCTTTATCCTCCCAGCTTCTTTATAGCCCCTTTCTTTATCCTCCTGGCTTCTACCAGGCAGTCGTTGCTGTGCTTTTAGCTCCTGCCAGACTGCCCAGCCTCTGGGTGCTGGTGATACTCTCTCCTCCCTGCAACCCAGCATCCTAGAGAAAGAAGCAGCTTCCTCTGGCTAATTTCTGGGTTACTTTTTAATTTCTGGTTTGGCTTCTGAGCTCTTTCATCACCTATGTAATTAATTTTTATTATTCAATTTCCTTTGTTTTAGATAGAGAGTGCTTTCAGTTTGCCTGACTAGATCCTGAGTCATACGGTACTCTCCCAACCCCATACATAGACTAGTGGAATAGTATGACTGAACATTAATAAATCATATAGTCTACACTTTGAATGGAAACCCCGGTGGCATAGCGGTTAAGTGTTACGGCTGCTAACCAAAGGGTCGGCAGTTCGAATCTGTGAGGCACTCCTTGGAAACCCTATAGGGGTGTTCTACTCTGTCCTATAGGGTCGCTAGGAGATGGAATAGACTCGATGGCACTGGGTTAGGTTTTTGTTTGGATCACTTTGAATAAGCATATGTACAGGTGAGGTATTTTATATATGCTGTTGTTATTAGTTGCCATCAAGTCATTTCCAACTCTGTCAACCCCATGTGAGCAGAGAACTGCTCCATAGGGTTTTTAAGGCTATGACCTGTTGGAAGTAGATCAAGGCACCTGTACCAAGACACCTCTGGGTGGATTCAAACTACCAACCTTTTGGCTAGTAGTTGAGCACTTAACTGTATATATTATGTTCCACTTAAATTTGGCCTTAAATTTACTCTAAAATCCTTTTGGGTCCTCCTCAACTTTCAGTCACTTTCTATTCCAATCCTTTAAACACACAGCTGTCAGAATAATGGCTGTCAAATGCTATTTTATGCATATTACTCCTTTGTTTGAGAACCTCTTTGGTTTATTAGGTCTAAACTCCTTAGCTTAATTCTCATAGCCCTCCCTTAATCTCTTCCCTCTTCTCATGTCTTTATGACTTTTGTGTCCTATGTTATGCTCCATTGAAACTTATCTATTCCAGTCAAGCTATCTTTCTTTCCATTCTCAACACTCAATTTCCTGCTCTCTACCTTTGTGTCTTCATAGGGCAGCAATACCCTTTCTTAACAGCTCTTTGATATTGACAATACCTTATGTAGGCAGTACCTTACAATTAACAATGCACTATCACACACATGGAGCCCTGATAACGTAGTGGTTAAGAGCTTGGCTGCTAATCAAAAGGTTGGCACTTTGAATCCACCAGGCACTCCTTGAAAACCCTATGGGGGCAGTTCTATGGTGTCCTTATAGGGTCACTCTGAGTCAGAATTGACTCAACAGCAATGGGTTTATCATACACATACATAACTTCCTGAATCTTTTTTCTTCTTAAATATTGGCATTATTCAAGATTCTAGTTTAAGCCCTGTTGTCTTTCATTCTAACCTCTCTCTCTGGATGATCACATCTATTCTGATGAGTTCAACACAAATCTATGACCCCTAGATCTAAATTTAGTCTCCAGTCTGTCCTTAGCTCCAGACCTTGTATTACCAGCTGACTAAACATCTCTACCTGTTTGTTCTGCAGGTATCTCAAACTCAAGATGTTCCAAAATGAACTTACTCATCTTTTCTCCACCAGCCCCAGACCTCCCCTTTTCCAAGACGGCTTAGTTATATTTAATAACACCTCCTAACTAGTTGCCTGAGCTAGAAACCTGAGTTATTCTTCACTCTTTTCAAAATATTACCTTTCATGATCCACCCTGAAAGATCTCTTGACTCTGCCTTTCCTTGCCATCTGTAACGCCTCAGTCTTCCATAAGGACACTATCGTAGACAACCTCTTCAACCTCATTTCCTGCCTCTTTCTCCTGGCTCATTAATGCTCCAATCAAACTGGCTTTCTCTTAATTCCTAAACTATAACAGTCTTAGATTGGCATTTGCAATATCATTGATTTGTTTCTTTTTGCAAGTAATTTCAGACCCAATAAAATAAGTAGCACTTAGAAAAGATAGTAAATGCAATAAAGGAGATGGGAAAGCAATACATTTTGCTTACTATGTTGAGTGCTTTCAGTATGTTATGCCTTAAAGTAGGATTTTCATCATATTTAACAGAGGGACAGTGAAGTTTACCAAAGATTATATCACTGATAAGTGGCAGAGTACTTGGGAATGTAGGTCTGTCTAGCTCCAGTCTACTAGCTCTGCTAGCAATTCTCTTGTACAGTGATACATCCAGGCCCTAATCTCAGCTCTCTGCCTTCTGTTAATCACATGAACACCAATTCTCTTCCTCTCTAGGTAAAGAGATATAAATGAGCAGCAGAAGGAGGTCTTAGGGAAAATGAATAGAAATTGAGAAGAGAACCCTCGACTGCAGCTTTGCCTCCGTTCAGGAGCTTTCCTTGGATAACTGAGAGCATCCCTGACCATTGTCCTTGGCCCATTTTCTATGGTCTGTCACAACAACCCAGAGGTGAAAAGACCTGGAGCTATCTTGAGTAGGGCCTATTCCTAGTGATCAGCATTCATGGGCCCCAATAACCCTCAGAGAAGGAGATGGCACATTGAGGAAAAACATCTAATTAATTATCAGCTCTTTTTTTTTTAATGCAACATCATTGGAATGATTTCCTTGCTTTTGGTTGGCTCATCTGTTCTTTTTTTTTTTTTTTTTAAGGAGACATTCATTTCATGATTCAGGCTCTTTTCAAGAAAACAACTAAGGAAGTATATACTTGTCTGTAGAGTGAGATTCAGTATGAGGAAGGGTAGTCTAGCAGTACCATTTGTGGAGACTTGTGACTCTTATAGGACAGGCATAAACAGAGATCTTCCAAAAATCTATAGCCCATAATACTTACCGAATTTCCTTAAGGCTTAAAAAAAAAATTTAGAGCACTGTTATTTCTACTTTATGGAGAGCTAAAGAAACAGTTGGCAAATGAAGGCCATCAGGCATATGTTGGACAAGTACCTCTTAAGTAAAGCCTCATTCTTCCAAGTTAAAAAATACCTCAAACCTTTGCTTTTAAATATGGAAGGGAAGAATGAAAAATCATACCCATTTTTCTATTTTTCTCTTGAGATATCACTCTAGCACCTGCTTTCAGAAGGAAGCTAAGAACATGACCTGTTATACTAACTGCTCTACGGGCCTCAGGAAAAGATTATAGGTAGTTCCCAGGTTACAATTGTCTGACATACTTGCCCTTTAATGTTATGTAAATTTTCCCTCACTTTGAAACAATTGAACGGACCCCAACTCTAAACAAATTCTTTACCATTATCACCTTAACTTGCTGAGGTACAGCTTTTAAATCATTGAATAGGCTTTGAGCCTTTTGTTGCACTAAAACCAAAAACCAAACCCACTGTCATTGAGTTGATTCTGACTCATAATGACCCTACAGGACAGGGTAGAACTGCCACAGGGTTTCCAAGGTGGTAATCTTTATGGAAGCAGACAGCCACATTTCTCTCCTGTGGAGCAGCTAGTGGGTTCAAACTGCTGAACTTTCGGTTAACAGCCAATTGCCTAACCACTTCACCACCAGGGCTCCATTCCTGCACTAAAAAAAAGTAAGGCTAAATAAGAACTGTATGTACTTGATCTGGCTTACCTACAATTCTTAAAGATACACTCAGGAGGGAATCTTGTTTATAACCAGGACTGCCTGTATCTCTAATTTAATTAATTTTTTGTTATAAATAGTACTTGTTAAAATTATTCTTTCAAGGGTGAAATATTTTGTTTTGACTGGACAAAACATGAGAATAGAAGACTGGTCAACTATAGATTAAAAATTATCATTCTTTATTCAATATATACCTAATGGTACCTGACATTTTAGTAATACTTTCCACCAGGCGAGACAGTGTAATAACATTGGTCAGATTACTGCATATCACTGGCTACTCCGAAACTCGCTAAATTGCTGGATAACAAATGGGAAAATATCACACTGCAGACAATATTTACCCATCCAGCAGGCAAAACAAGAAAATGGAACTCAGGCCTAGAATCCTCTAGCGTTACCCAATCAAGGCAAGTTATTTATTGTCTTCTGCCCAGGAGGTCCCATGGGGCATGAAATATTGATTTAGGAATTTGCCAGACATAAATGACTGTGTTTTGCAACTGTGTTCTTTTATATCACTTCTTAATATATAATAAATTATTTCTATGTATGCTATGATAAGGCTGAATAACAGATTAAATCCAGCTATTTAATTAATATGAAATGTAAACATTAGGCTCTTTTTATAATCCCTGTTTCGGGGTCATAAAAGTTCACTCCATGGTGTGCAGGATTGTGCAGTGTATTGTTCACATCAAAGTCTAGCATCAGCTCTTCCTTCCTCTCACAATGGCATGACCTCTGCTGCATCCCACCTACCTGATTCCAATCTTTCTGTGAATGGGGTTTGGAGCAGGGCTTGGAACCACTTCAAATCTGTTCGGTCATGGCCGATGAGACAAAACTGGAACAGACCTGAGTTTTTACAACTTGAGTGATCCAGAACAATATTTAGAATGGGAAAAATTACAGGCTGAAGCCCTGGAATGAGAGGATTGGAAGAGGCATAGTGAGCCCTTTCAGGAGCCTAATGCATGAGATCAGATTGTTGGCCGAATCTTGGAGAGCGACACACATTGGAAGTGATGTCATCGGCCACCATCTTTGAGTGGAACAACGCTGTTTCCAACTCTGCTCAAAATCTGATAGGTAAGAGATTTGTTTGCTATACAACATGTACACTGGTCTTGTTTTCCAAGAGGGAGATTAGGTTTCTAGCAGGGCTTTGACCTGTAAATTTTCCCATTCAACCTGTCATTCTGGTTCACCCAAATATTAAAAATTCAGGTATGTTCTGGTTTCACTTCCTTGGCCATGAATGGGACAATCTGGTTTGAACCCCTGGTTTGGAGAAACTGGGTGCCCTTAGTAGTTCACATCAGGCTTCCTAAAGTCAGAAGACCAGTCTAGAGCTCTAGGTATTGAAAAAAAAAGGGGCTAAATCAGGGCTCAGAGGGAGTTTGTGATGGGAAGAGGAACAGCAGTTACTCATTATTTGAGATGAAGAGAAAAAGTCTGGGCAACTATGAAGAAAAAAAAAAAAAAAGTAAAAAGAACAATGGCCATGAAACATGAAAGATGGCAACAGGTAATGTTATTTCATCAGCTCAAAATCTTTGCTCTGTATCATTCCACTCAATATAATATCATTCCATACAATGCTGTTCATATAATATGCAATATTAAATGTTAAAAAAAAAAATACCTATTGCCATAGAGTAGATTCTGATTCATAGAGACCCTATAAGACAGTGTAGAACCACCAAATAGGGTTTCCAAGGAGTGGCTGGTGGATTTCAGCTGGCGACATTTTGGTTACCAGCTGTAGCTCACCATGGCTCTCAACCACTGCACCACCAAACAATAATGCACAGTGTTATTTGTTTGGTCACTCTACTCATTTTGTACTTCTGACAGAAGAACTAGCAGAGTAGTTACCACACAAACTCTGGAGTCACACTGCCTAGGTTTTCTTCTTTTTAAATAGTTTTTATTGTGCTTTAAGTGAGTTTACAAATCAAGTTAGTCTGTCACATATAAGCTTATATACACCTTACTCCATACTCCCACTTACTCTCCCCCTAATGAGTCAGCCTGCTCCCTCCTTCCAGTCTCTCCTTTCATGACTATTTTGCCAGCTTCCAACCCTCTCTACCCTCCCATCCCCCCTCCAGACAGGAGATGCCAACACAGTCTCAAGTGTCCACCTGATACAAGTAGCTCACTCTTCATCAGCATCTCTCTCCAACCCATTGTCCAGTCCCTTCCATGTCTGATGAGTTGTCTTTGGGAATGGTTCCTGTCCTGGGCCAACAGAAGGTTTGGGGACCACGACTGCAGGGATTCTTCTAGTCTCAGTCAGACCATTAAGTATGGTCTTTTTATGAGAATTTGGGGTCTGCATCCCACTGTTCTCCTGCTCTCTCAGGGGTTCTCTGTTGTGTTCCCTGTCAGGGCAGTCATCGGTTGTGGCTGGGCACCATCTAGTTCTTCTGATCTCAGGACGATGTAGTTGCTGGTTCACGTGGCCCTTTCTGTCTCTTGGGCTCATAGTTATCGTGTGACCTTGGTGTTCTTCATTCTCCTTTGCTCCAGGTGGGTTGAGACCAATTGATGCATCTTAGATGGCCGCTTGTTAGCATTTAAGACCCCAGACGCCACACTTCAAAGTGGGATGCAGAATGTTTTCATAATAGAATTATTTTGTCAATTGACTTAGAAGGCCCCTTAAGCCATAGTCCCCAAACCCCCACCGTTGCTCCGCTGACCTTCTAAGCATTCAGTTTACCCCAGGAACTTCTTTGCATTTGGTCCAGTCCAGTTGAGCTGACCTTCCGTGTATTGAATATTGTCCTTCCCTTCACCTAAAGTAGTTCTTATCTACTAACTAATCAGTAAATAACCCTCTTCCACCCTCCCTCCCTCCCCCCCTCGTAACCACAAAAGTATGTGTTCTTCTCAGTTTATACGGTTTCTCAAGATCTTATAATAGTACAATATTTGTCCTTTTCAATCTGACTAATTTCACTCAGCATAATGCCTTCCAGGTTCCTCCATGTTATGAAATGTTTCACAGATTCGTCACTGTTCTTTATCGATGCGTAGTATTCCATTGTGTGAATGTACCATAATTTATTTAACGATTCATCTGTTGATGGACACCTTGGTTGCTTCCAGCTTTTTGCTATTGTAAACAGTGCTACAGTAAACATGGGTGTGCATATATCTGTTTGTGTGAAGGCTCTCGTTTCTCTAGAGTATATTCCGAGGAGTGGGATTTCTGGGTTGTATGGTACTTCTATTTCTAACTTTTTAAGAAAATGCCAGATAGATTTCCAAAGTGGTTGTACCATTTTACATTCCCACCAGCAGTGTATAAGAGTTCCAATCTCTCCGCAGCCTCTCCAACATTTATTCTTTTGGGTTTTTTCGATTAATGCCAGCCTCCTTTTTTTTTTTTTCCTTTGGAGTGAGATGGAATCTCATCGTAGTTTTAATTTGCATTTCTCCAATGGCTAATGATCGAGACCATTTTCTCATGTATCTGTTAGCTGCCTAAATATCTTCTTTAGTGAAGTGTGTGTTCATATTCTTTGCCCACTTTTTGATTGGGTTGTTTGTCTTTTTGTCGTTGAGTTTTAACAGAATCATATAGATTTTAGAGATCAGGTGCTGGTCGGAGATGTCATAGCTGAAAATTTTTTTCCCAATCTGTAGGTGGTCTTTTTACTCTTTTGGTAAAGTTTTTAGATAAGCATAGGTGTTTGATTTTTAGGAGCTCCCAGTTGTCTGCTTTCTCTTCGTCATTTTTAGGAATGTTTTGTATTCTGTTTATGCCTTATATTAGGGCTCCTAACGTTGTCCCTATTTTTTCTTCCATGATCTTTATCGTTTTAGTCTTTATGTTTAGGTCTTTGATCCACTTGGAGTTCGTTTTTGTGCATGGTGTGAGGTATGGGTCCTGTTTCATTTTTTGCAAATGGATATCCAGTTATGCCAGCACCACTTGTTAAAAAGACTATCTTTTCCCCAATTAACTGACACTGGGCCTTTGTCAAATATCAGCTACTCATATGTGGATGGATTTATATCTCGGTTCTCAATTCTGTTCCATTGGTCTATGTGCCTGTTGTCGTACCAGTACCAGGCTGTTTTAATTACTGCGGCTGTATAATATGTTCCAAAATCAGGTAGAGTGAGGCCTCTCACTTTCTTTTCAGAAATGCTTTACTTATCCGAGGCCTCTTTCCCTTCTATATGAAGTTGGTGATTTGTTTCTCCATCACATTAAAAAATGTCATTGGAATTTGGATCGGAAGTGCATTGTATGTATAGGCAGCTTTTGGTGGAATAGACATTTTTACTATGTTAAGTCTTCCTATCCATGAGCAAGGTATGTTTTTCCACTTATGTAGGTCCCTTTTAGTTTCTTGCACTAGTACTTTGTAGTTTTCTTTGTATAGGTTTTCGTAAGATTTATTCCTAAGTATTTTATCTTCTTGGGGGCTACTGTGAATGGTACTGATTTGGTGATTTCCTCTTCGATGTTCTTTTTGTTCATATAGAGGAATCCAAGTGATTTTTGTATGTTTATCTTGTAACCTGAGACTCTGCCAAACTCTTCTATTAGTTTCAGTAGTTTTCTGGAGGATTCCTAAGAGTTTTCTGTGTATAAGATCACCTCATCTGAAAATAGAGATAATTTTACTTCTTCCTTGTCAATCCAGATGCCCTTTATTTCTTTGTCTAGCCTAATTGCTCTAGCTAGGACGTCTAGCACAATGTTGAATGGAAGCGGTGATAAAGCGCATCCTTGTCTGGTTCCCGTTCTCAAGGGAAATGCTTTCAGACTGTCTCCATTTAGAATGATGTTGGCTGTTGGCTTTGTGTAGATGCCCTTTACTATGTTGAGGAATTTTCCTTCCATTACTATTTTGCTGAGAGTTTTTATCATGAATGCATGTTGGACTTTGTCAAATGCTTCTTCTGCATCAGTTGATAAGATCATGTGGTTTTTGTCTTTTGTTTTATTTATATGGTGGATTACATTAATGGTTTTTCTAATATTAAACCAAGATCATGTGGTTTTTGTCTTTTGTTTTATTTATATGGTGGATTACATTAATGGTTTTTCTAATATTAAACCAGCCTTGCATACCTGGTATAAATCCCACTGGGTCATGGTGGATTATTTTTTTTGATATGTTGTTGAATTCTATTGGCTAGAATTTTGTTGAGGATTTTTGCATCTATGTTCATGAGGGATATAGGACTGTAATTTTCTTTTTTTGTGGTGTCTTTACCTGGTTTTGGTATCAGGGATATTGTGGCTTCATAGAATGAGTTAGGTAGTATTCCATCATTTGCTATGCTTTGAAATACCTTTAGTAGTAGTGGTGTTAACGCTTCTCTAAAAGTTTGGTAGAACTCTGCAGTGAAGCTGTCCAGGCCAGGGCTTTTTTTTTGTTGGGAGTTTTTTGATTACCTTTCCAATCTCTTTTTTTGTTATGGGTCTATTTAGTTGTTCTACTTCTGATTGTGTTAGTTTAGGTAGGTAGGTAGTGTTTTTCCAGGAATTCATCCATTTCTTCTAGGTTTGCAAATTTGTTAGAGTACAATTTTTCATAATAATCTGATATGATTCTTTTAATTTTAGTTGGGTCTGTTGTGATATGGCCCATCTCGTTTCTTATTCGGGTTATTTGTTCCCTTTCCTGTATTTCTTTAGTCAGTCTGGCCAATGGTTTATCAATTTTGTTAATTTTTTCAAAAAACCAGCTTTTGGCTTTGTTAATTCTTTCAATTGTTCTTCTGTTCTCTAATTCATTTATTTCAGCTCTAATTTTTATTATTTGTTTTCTTCTGGTGCCTGATGGATTCTTTCGTTGCTCGCTTTCTGTTTATTGAAGTTGTAGGTACAGTGCTCTGATTTTGGCTCTTTCTTCTTTACGTATGTGTGCATTTATCGATATTAATTGACCTCTGAGCACTGCTTTTGCTGTGTCCCAGAGGTTTTCATAGGAAGTGTTTTCATTCTCATTGCATTCTATGAATTTCTTTATTCCCTCCTTAATGTCTTCTATAACCCAGTCTTTTTTGAGCAGGGTAGTGTTCAGTTTCCAAGTATTTGATTTCTTTTCCCTGATTTTTCTGTTATTGATTTCCACTTTTATGGCCTTGTGGTCTGAGAAGATGCTTTGTAATATTTTGGATTCTGCAAAGGTTTGTTTTATGACCTAATATGTGGTCTATTCTAGAGAATGTTCCATGTGTGCTAGGAAAAAAAGTATACTTCGTAGCTGTTGGGTGGAGTGTTCTGTATAAGTCTATGAGGTCAAGTTGGCTGATTGTAACAATTAGGTCTTCCGTGTCTCTATTGAGCTTCTTACTGGAAGTCCTGTCCTTCCCTGAAAGTGGTGTGTTGAAGTCTCCTACTATAATTGTGTAGGTGTCTATCTCACTTTTCAGTTCTGTAAAGTTTGTTTTATGTATCTTGCAGCCCTGTCATTGGGTGCATAAATATTTAATATGGTTATATCTTCCTGGTCAATTGTCCCTTTAATCATTATGTAGTGTCCTTCTTTATCCTTTGTGGTGGATTTAACTTTAAAGTCTATTTTGTCAGAAATTAATATTGCTACTCCTGCTCTTTTTTTGCTTGTTGTTTGCTTGATATATTTTTTTCCATCCTTTGAGTTTTAGTTTGTTTGTGTCTCTAAGTCTAAGGTGTGTCTCTTATAGGCAGCGTATAGACGGATCGTGTTTCTTCATCCAGTCTGAGACTCTCTGTCTCTTTATTGGTGCATTTAGTCCATTTACATTCAGCGTAATTATAGATAAGTTTGTGTTTAGTGCTGTCATTTTGATGCCTTTTTGTGTGTGTTGTTGACAATTTCATTTTTCCACTTACTTTTTTGTGCTGAGATGGTTTTTCTTTGTAAATTGTGTGTTCCTCATTTTCATAGTAGTTGAATTTATGTTTGCTGAGTCGTTGTGTTTTTCTTGATTTTTATTTTGAGTTATGGAATTGTTAGACCTCTTTGTGGTTACCTTAATATTTACCCCTCTCTTTCTAAGTAAAAACCTAACTTGTATTGTCCTATATTGCCTTGTTTTCCTCTCCATATGGCAGTCTATGCCTCCTGTATTTAGTCCCTCTTTTTGATTATTGCGATCTTTTACATATTGACTTCAGTGGTTCCCTGTTTTGAGCACTTTTTTCTTTTTAAAATTAATCTTAATTTGTTTTTGTGATTTCCCTATTTGAGTTGATATCAGGATATTCTGTTCTGTGACCTTGTGTTGTGCTGGTATCAGATATTATTGATTTTCTGACCAATTTCCTTTAGTATTTGTTGTAGCTTTGGTTTGGTTTTTGCAAATTCTCTAAGTTTGTGTTTATCTGTAAATATTTTAATTTCACCTTCATATTTGAGAGAGAGTTTTGCTGAATATATGATCCTTGGCTGGCAGTTTTTTTCCTTCAGTGCTCTATATATGTCATCCCATTGCCTTCTTGACTGCATGGTTTCTGCTGAGTAGTCTGAACTTATTCTTATTGATTCTCCATTGTAGGAGACCTTTCTTTTATCCCTGGCTGCTTTTAAAACTTTTTCTTTATCTTTGGTTTTGGCAAGTTTGATGATAATATTTCTTGGTGATTTCCTTTTTGGATCAATGTTATATTGGGTTCGATAAGCATCTTGGATAGATATCCTTTCGTCTTTCGTGATGTCAGGGAATTTTTCTGCCAAAAGATCTTCAACTATTCTATCTGTATTTTCTGTTATCCCTCCCTATTCTGGAACTCCAATCACATGCAAGTTGTTCTTCTTGATACAGTCTCACATGATTCTTACCGTTTCTTCATTTTTTAAAATTCTTTTATCTGATTTTTCTTCAACTATATTGGTGTCAATTGCCTTACCATCCACCTCCCCCACTCTGCATTCCAGTTGCTCGATTCTGCTCCTCTGACTTCCTATTGACTTAATTCTGTAATTTTACTGTCAATCTTTTGGATTTCTGAATGCTGTCTCTCTATGGATTCTTGCAGCTTATTAATTTCTCCACTATGTTCTTGAATAATCTTTTTGATTTCTTCAACTGCTTTATCAGTGTGTTCCTTGGCTTTTTCTGTAGATTACCTTATTTCATTTCTGAGGTCATCCCTGATGTCTTGAAGCATTCTGTAAATTAGTTTTTTATATTCTGCATCTGGCAATTCCAGGATTGTATCTTCATTTGGGAAAGGTTTTGATTCTTTAATTTGGGGAGTTGTAGAAGCAATCATGGTCTGCTTCCTTATGTGGTTTGATATCACCTGCTGTCTCCAAGCCATGTATAAGATATTGTAATGATTTATTTTATATTTGCTCACTGAGTCTTATCTTGTTTTGTTTTCTTTCAATATACATAGATGGGCTACTAGATTGCGCTGTCTCGATTGTTGTAGCCCTTGAATCACTTATGTCCTATTACCAGCTGGTTTGGGTTTTACCAGATATATAAGCCTAAGAGTCCATTCACTATTCTCGAGTAGAATCTGATTTTGGGTCGCCAAGTATGTGGTGCAGACTGTCACCTGTCCACCTAGAGGAGTAGTAGTGATAGTTGTGTACACCAGATTCTAGTAGCAGCAGGGGGTCACTCTCCAGGGGGCGCAGGATGCTGACAGGCTTCCCGCAAATGCCAGTGAGGTAGGTGTGTCTCTATTCCTAAAGCACTTTGGTGGGTGGGCTCTGCAGCTGTACCTTAGGCACCCAATGCATGTACCTTTATAGATTGGTAGGTGTCACCATCCTCAGACCCCTAAGGCAGGAGGCTAGGTGGTCTGGGGGGAGCTTCAGCCCTCAGTTCCCTGTTGTGGGTCAGTGAGGGCTCTGTTTAATACGCAGAGATATCAGACCTGGGAAACTTGTCTTTCCAGTAATCCGCTAAAACAATTACAGTCAGATCCCTATCAGAAATGCCTTTGCATTATAACAGCCACCTTGTTCTCTGTGGGGATGAAAGCCCAAGACCGTGGATCCCATATTCTTGGCTGGAGCTGGTTCTGTATTTTTAGTCCAATTTTGGGAAGTCAGGGAAGGATTTTTGGTCCCTGGGTTTTTTGTAGCTGCTTCTCTCAGGCCAGGAGAATGGGTTAGGAAAAGACCAAAAAAAAAACAAAAAAAAACACCCCAGAGCACTTCACTCTCTGGCTCAGGAAATTCCAATGTTAATGAAGCCACCTGGGAAGGGGAGGGGAGGGATCAGATAGATAAGAGAGAGTAGCACCTCAGAATATAAACAAAGTTACTTATCTTGCTTGGTGATGACTGTTTTATCTGAGATTCCCGAGGGGTGTGTAGCCTGTGTGCATTGGCTGGGTCCAGATTGCCCCCGAGGGTCAGGCCCGTGTCCTGTGCTTGTGCTGTCTCAGAAGCCGTGGTCAGTTCCTCTGCTCCCAGTTCAAAGCCCAGCACCAAGGTTCCCCAGTCGGAATGCCACACTCTAGGCTCCAAAACCAGTTGCTGCCTTCCGGTGACTTCTCCTGTCAGCCGTGTCGCTGCACTGCCTGTGTGCACTGGCTGGGCTTCCCCCGAGGTCACTTCTGGGGGCTAGGGCTGCATCCCATGTTCATGCTGTCTCAGGATGCCATGCTTAGCTACCCTGTGCGCAGCCCAAAGCCGGCGCCAAGGTTTTCTGACTGGGACGCTGGCTCCAGGCTCCGAAAATAGTCGTTACTTCCCCGTGGTTGCTCGTTCTTAGTCTCTGTCACTCAGGTCAACTCTTCAGACCTGTGTTTGACGGTCAGGGTTTGTAGATTGTCATATCAATTCACTTGTTTTTCTAAGTCTTTGTTGCAAGTGGGATCCGAGGTAGCTTCTACCTAGTCAGCCATCTTGGCCCCGCCTCCACTGCCTAGGTTTTAATGTAGTTTTTAAAAATGTAATCTTGAGCAAGTTACTTAAGTTCTCTTGACTTCAGTTTCCTTGTCTCTAAAAGGAGTGAAACAAAAGAATCTCTCTTATAAGGTTATTGTGAAGGAAAATAAGATATAGATATGTAATACATATATGTATATATATACAAAAAATATACACATATGTGTAATATATCATATATCATATATCTACTATATATGTTGTTGATCTTGTATGCAGTTGAGTCAATTCTGACACACGATGATCTTATATGACAGTATAATTGCCCTAAATGGTTTCCTAGGCTGTATTTTTACTGTAGCAGATCTCCATGGAGAAAGTGATAGGTTCAAACCACCAGTCTTTCTGTTAGCAGCCAAGCACTTAACTATTGTGCCAACAGGACTTCTTACATTAAAAGACAGGAAAGAGAACCCAAAACACTCTACAAGAAAACTACTGGAACTAATAGAAAGATTCAGCAGAGTAGCATGATACAAGGTAAACATACAAAAATGAGTTGGATTTCTATGCATCAATAGAGAAAACTCTGAAAAGGAAATTAGGAAAGCAATACTATCTGTAATAGCCCCCTCCAAAAAGTAAAATACTTAGGATTAAATTTAACCAGGGACGTAAAACATCTATACAAAGAAAACTACAAAACTCTGCTTCAAGAAACCAAAAAAAGATCTACATAAAAGGAAAAACATACCATGCTCATGGATAGGTAGACTCAATATTGTGAAAATGTCAATTCTAGCAACTAATCTACAAATAAAAAAAAAAAAACACAATCTCAATCCAAATACCAATAGCATTCTTTAAAGAGACGGAAAAACTAATCATTAACTTTATATGGAAAGGAAAGAGATCCTGGATAAGTAAAGCATTGCTGAAGAAGAACAAAGTAGGAGGTCTCATGTTACCTGACCTCAGAACCTACTATACAACTATGGTAGTCAAAACAACCTGGTACTGGTACAACAACAGACACATTGACCAATGGATCAGAACTGAGAACCCAGTGTAAATCCATCCACCTATGGTCACTTGAATTGACTTGATGGCACTGGATTACTGGGTTATGGTCACTTGATCTTTGACAAAGACCCAAAGTTCATTAAATAGGGAAAAGACAGTCTTTAAAAAATGGTGCTGGCAAAACTGGATGTCCATCTATTAAAAAAAAAGAAAAAGGACCCATACCTTACACCATACACAAAAAACTAATTCAAAATGGATCAAAAATATAGAACCAAAAGGTTTAAAGATCATAGAAGAAAAAATAGGATCAATGCTAGGGGCCCTAATGTGTGGCATAAATAGGATACAAACCATAACTAACAACACACAAACACCAGAACATAAGCTAGATAAATGGGATCTTCTAAAAATGAAACACTTATGCTCATCAAAAGACTTCATCTTCACTGAAAGAGTAAAAAGAGAACCTACAGACTGGGGAAAAAAATTTGGATATGACATATCTGATAAAGGTCTAATCTCTAAAATCTATAGGAAAATCCAACACCTCTACAACAAAAAGACAAATAATCCATCTAAAAAATGGGCAAAGGGTATGAACTGATACTTTACCAAAGAAGACATTCAGGCAGCTAACAGACACTTGACAAAATGCTCGTGATTACTAGTCATTAGAGAAATGCAAATTAAAACTACAGTGAGATACCATGTCACCCTGATATTACTGCCACGAAGCAAAAAAACAGAAAATAACAAATATTGAAGAGGTTGCAGGGAGAGTGGAGCTCTTATGCACTGCTGGTGGGAATGTAAAATGGTACAGCCATTTTGGAAAATAATATGGCCCTTCCTTAAAAAGCTAGAAATAGAAATACCATACAATCCAGCAATCCTACTCCTAGGAATACATCCTAGAGAAATAAGAGCCATCACATGAATAGATTTATGAATACCCATGTTCGTTGCAGCATTATTCACAATAGCAAAAAGGAACAACCTAAGTGCTCATCAAGAGATGAATGGATAAACAAACTATTGTACATACACACAGTGGAGTACTAGACAACAATAAAGAGCAATGATGAATCTGCAAAAGATTTCACAACATGGATGAAATCTAGAGGGCATTATGCTGAGTGAAGTAAATCAATCACAAAAGGACATATACTGTATGAGACCACTATTATAAAAATTCATGAAAGAGTTTACACACAGAAAAAAACAATCTTTGATGGTTATGAGGTATGGGAGGGGTGGACAGTGGGGAGGGAAAAACACTAACTAGATAATAGGTAAGTGGTAACTTTGGTAAAGGGTAAGACAGTACACAATACTGGGGAAGTCAGCACAACTTGACCAAGACAAAGTCATAGAAGCTTCATAGACACATCCAAACTTGCTAAGGGACAGACTTACTGGGCTGAGGGCTGGGGGCCACGGTCTTGGTGGATATCCAGCTTAATTGGCATAAAACAGTTTATAAAGGAAATGTTCTACATTCTACTTTGGTAAGTAGCATCTGGGGTCTTAAAAGCTTGTAAGCACCCATCTAAGATACGTCCCTGGTCCCACCCCATCTGGAGCAAGGGAGAATGAAGAAAACCAAAGACAGGGGGAAAGATTAGTCCAAAGGACTAATGGAACACAACTACCACAGCCTCTGCCACACGGAGTCCAGAACAACTAGATGGTGCCCAACTACCACCACTGACTACTCTGACAGGATCACAATAGAGGGTCCTGGACAAAGCTGGAGAAAAATGTAGAACAAAATTCAAACTCTCACACACACAAAAAAGATAACACTTACTGGGTTGACAGAGACTGGAGAAACCCCAAGAATATGGCCCCAGATACCTTTTTAACTCAGTACTGAAGTAGCTCCTGACGTTTACCCTTCAGCCTATGATTAGACAGTCCTATAAAACACGTAGTTCAATCATGTATACGAGAGTAAATGGGCATACCAGCCCAGGGGCAAGGATGAGAAGGCAGGAGGGGACAGGAAATCTGGGGAACCCAAGGTTGAGAAAGGGAGAGTGTTGACGTGTTGCAGGGTTGACAGCCAATGTCACAAAACAATATATGTATTCATCGTTTAATGAGACACTAATTTGCTCTGTGAACTTTCACCTAAATCACAATTAAAAAGAAAAATGAGAAAAAAAAAGACAGGAAAGAAAGAAAAAAGGTCAAAATGGATGTCAGAAGAGACTCTGAAACTTGCTCTTGAATGCAGAGTAAAGCAAATGGAAGAAATGATGAAGTAAAAGAGCTGAACAGAAGATTTCAAAGGGTGGTGGGAGAAGACAAAGTATTGTAGTGAAAACTGCAAAGACTTGGAGTTAGAAAACCAAAAGGGGAGAATATGCTAGGCATTTCTCAAGCTGAAAGAACTAAAGAAAAAATTCAAGCCTTGAGTTGCAATGTTGAAGAATTTTATGGGGAAATACTGAATGACACAGAAGCATCAAAGGAAGATGGAAGGAATACACAGGGTCATTGTACCAAAAAGAATTGGTCGACATTCAGGTATTTCAGGAGGTAGCATAAGATCAAGAACCAATGCTACTGAAGGAAAAAATCCAAGCTCCACTGAAGACCTCGGCAAAAAACAAGGCTTCAGGAATTGATAGAATACCAATTGCGATGTTTTCATAAATGGATGCAGTGCTGGATGGAGGTGCTCACTCCTCTATGTCAAGAAATTTGGAAGACAGCTACCTGGCCAATCGACTGGAGGAGATCCATATTTGTTCCCATTCTAAAGAAATGTGGTCCAATTAAAAAAATGCAGAAATTATTGAACAATATCATTAATATCACACACAAGTCGAATTTTGCTGAAGATAACTCAAAAGTGGTTGCAGCAGTACATTGACAGGTAACTGCCAGAAATTCAAGTCAGACTCAGAAGAAGATGTGGAATGAGGGATATCGTTGTTGATGTCAGATGAATTTTGGCTGAAAGCAGAGAAAACTAGGAAGATATTCTTCTGCGTTTTACTGGCTATGCAAAGGCATTTGACTGTGTGGATCATAACAAATTATTGATCACATTTTGAAGAATGAGAATTTCAGAACACTTAATTTTGTTCATGAGGAACCTGTACATAGACCAAGAGGCAATCATTCAACCAGAACAATGGGACACTGTGGTTTAAAGTCAGGAATGGTGTGCCTCATGGTTGTATCTTTTTATCATACTTATTCAGTCTGTACACTGAGCAAATAATTCAAGAAAATGTAGTATATAAATAAGAACAGTGTCAGGATTGGAGGAAGACTCATTTACAACCCATGATATGCAGATGACAAAACCTTGCTTGCTGAAAGTGAAGAGGACTTGAAGCATTTACTGATGAAGATCAAAGACCACAGCCTTCAGTGTGGAATATGCTTCGACATAAAGAAAACAAAAATCCTCACAACTGGACCATTAAGCAACATCACGATAAATGGAGAAAGATTGAAGTAATCAAGAATTTTATTTTACTTGGATCCACAATCAAAGCTCATGGAAGCAGCAGTCAAGAAATCAAACAACGCATTGCATTGGCAAATCTGCTGCAAGATACCTTTTTAAAGTGTTAAATGGCCAAGATGTCACTTTATGGACAAAGGTGTGCCTGACCCAAGCCATGATGTTTTCAATATGCATGTGAGAGCTGGACAATGAATAAGAAAGACCTAAGAATAATTGATGCCTTTGAATTATGGTTTTAGGGAATACTGAATACTGAATATGCCAAGGTCAGCCAGAAGAGGGAACAAATCTGCCTTGGAAGAAGTACAGCCAGAATGCTCCTTAGAAGCAAGGATGGCGAGACTTTACGTCACATATTTTGAACATGTTATCAGGAAGGACCAGTCCCTGGAGAAGAACATCATGCTTGGTAAAGTAGACTCAGCTAAAAAAAGGAAGGCGCTCAATGAGATAGACTGACACAGTGGTAGTGTTTCCTTCTGTTGTATGTAAGGTCGCTATGAGTTGGAACATACTTGATGGCACCTAAGAGCTATACATACATACATATATATATATATACAGTGCCTTGAACATCTATAAATAAATAATGCAATGCTATTTTGTAGAATTATCAAATTCGCTATTGCTTTGTAGGTTTTATGTGACTTCTTACTTTGTAGGCCTTGTCTCCCCAACTATTTGTTAGCCCCTTGGGTACTGGGAAGTGTTTTACTGGGTTAGTGCTGCCACAAGTGGGTGGACTTAAAGAACAAAAATTTATTTTGGAGGCTAAAAGTCAAAATCAGGGTTTAGACTATGTAGATTCTTCCCTTGTTGGTAGCCCTGGGCATTCTTTGGTTTCTTGGCATTCCTTGGCTTGTAGGTGATCCTTACACAGATCTCGCTTCCTCTCATGTGTGTGTCTCTTTGTCTGTTCTGGTCTTTTTATAACTTAGAAATGATTAGGTTTAGGGTCCACCCTACTTGATCTCATTAATATAAAAAAAGAAAAGTCCTATTTACAAACAGGATCAAATCCACAGGTACAAGGACCAGGAATTCAACACATATACTGGGGAGGGAGGACCACAATTCAATCCATAACAAGAAATATCTTACATTTTGCGGTGGATATGTGTTTTTTGCTGTCCCATCTGTTGGGGATGTGTTCCTCCCCTGTTCTCTGCTCATATGATTTGGTGGCAGGTGAACCAGGTCTGGTCAATTACTGTTGCATTCGTCTCCCAACAGGGAGGATATATGATCTGAACATAGGCATGCAAGTCCTCCCCAGAAAAAGACCTTCTTGAGAGCTGAGATGGCTGTCTTTAAGGCAGTGTAAACCTGGAGCCTAGGAAAGGCCATCTTTGTCCATTTGAGGACAGCCTGCTTGAGAATGGAGACAGCACTGAGGAGCATAGAGTAGTGGCCTCTGATGACATCGTTTGAGTTCCTGAATTCAACTCCGCTTCAACTGAGTACTCTTTGCATTTTCTGATTTTCTGAGGAAATAGATTCCATCTTTGGTTTAAATCACCTTGTATTAGATTTGTAACCAAAATATACTGCCTAATATACATTTTCTTCAAACCAACTTGGTCCGTATGACCCCCTGTGATGTCATTGACCTTTTATAAGGACTACACAGATAAGAAAGAGACCTGCTGGAGCAGTGGTTAAGCACTTGGCTGCCAACAAAAAGGTCAGTGGTTTGCTCTGCAGGAGAGAGGCGGAAGTCTGATTCCATAAAGATTATAGCCTTGGAAACCCTATGGGGCAGTTCTACCTTATTCTGTAGGGTCATTGAGTTGGATCAATTCAAAGGCAATGGGTACATATACAAGGCCACCAACGTATATTTATTGAATGCATGAATGAATAAAGGTTTTTTAATGAAACCTCTCAAAACCCATTAATTTAATCTCTTGTGGATTTATCCCACCATCCTAGGAAATTCAAGTTTAACTTAAGTGTCTCTTGACATAGGAACAAATCTTTTTGTAAAGAAACACTTGATGAATCTGGAGGATCTCCTTGGATGAAGCTAAGAAAATCGCTTGTAAAGGTTGGCCAGGGATTTAGAGTCTGAAGACCTGAGTTCTTTTTGATATAACTAACTCCACGATCTGTTCTCCCCTTGACCTCCCTGAGCACCGCTCTTCACAGTAAAAGATGGGAAAAATAATACCTACTTTATAGGGTTGTTTTTAGGCTCAAAGGAGCTCATTTATGTTAGAGCTAAGAATGATATAAACACTACTTGTTGATTTATTCCAGAAATCCCATTTCAATTGATGATGGATATACACCTGAACCAAAAGGTGTTTAAAATTGTTTTTCTAGGCAAATACAAGAATAGACACCTATGGGTTGTAGTGCTGGGGAAGAATACTGAATATACTACCATGGACAACCAAAAGAACGAATAAATCCGTCTTGGGATAAGAAGTCAGAATGCTCCTTAGAAGCGAGGATGGCGAGACTTCCTCTTCCTCATATTTTGGACATGTATTTTTTTTATCATGAGGGACCAGTCCTTGGAGAAGGACATCATGCTTGGTAAAATGGAGGGTCAGAGAAAAAGAGGAAGACCCTCAACGAGATGGATTGACACAGGGGCTGCAATAATGGGTTCAAGCATAACAATGATTATGAGGATGGTGCAGGACCTGGCAGTGTTTCCTTCCGTTGTATTTAGGGTGGCTGTAAGTCTGAACGACTTGATGGCACCTAACAACAACAACAGCAAAAAACAGTGCAAAATACGAGGGATACGGTACAAGTCGACATACACGATCGTATCTGGGTTTGGGTGTGACCATTGGCGGACAACTAGTGTCTTCTGTAAAAGGAATGGTCCCCCTGCCATGTTATGCCTAAGGTTTCCTCCAGCTCTGCTACCTCAGGGCTCCAGAGGGCAGGTGCGATGCTGTACATCGGACAAGTTCCTAACAGGCTCTTTGGCCATCCCTGCATCTCAGTACCTGTGAGCTGCTGCTCCTTGGGGTACTTTTGGCGGGGTGGCGAGAAGCACCTGCTCCAGGGCTCTCCTTGAATCTTGCTCCAATCCCCTCATTGGAAAAGCGTAGGTAGGAGTCGTTCAGCAGTCTCCTCGCTATTCCCTCGAGTGTGCTTTATGAGATCTTGTTTCAGTCCCCGAGGGGTAGCTCTCAGGTCCCGTTACAATTCCCCAGAGCTCCATGTGTGCGGAGGGAGAGAGCCCGAGTGAGGGGCCGAGGCTCCAGTTACGCTCCGCACGGCCCCCGCCGGCGCCGCGGAGAGCGCAGCAGGCCGGGCAGCGTCGCGGCCCCTTTAAGAGCCGGGCCCAGGCCGGCCGGGGCCGGGGACCCGAGAGCGCGGCGCGACGCGGAGGAGTTGGGAGACGGCGCAAAAGTTTCCTCCCAACTCCGGCCCCGCGCGCCGCCGCCGCCGCCCACTGCAGCTTGGGGCCTGAGGCCGGCCCCGCCGCCTCCAGCAGGGCCAGGGCCAGGGCCAGGGCCAGGCCGTCAGTTTCGCTTTGGCGGGCGCGGAGCAGCAGCTGCGGCAGGGCCGGAGCAGGAGCAGGAGGAGCCGGGCCGAGGAGCCGCCTCGTCCAGAGCTGCCCGCCACCTGGGAAGTAGCCCTTCCCGCTGCCTCCCGCTCCCCTATTCCCGCCCCCCTGCTGGCGGCCGCCTGCCCGGAGGAGAAGGGCGCTGTCGCAAGCCCCCGGTCTGGAGGGGTCGCCGGGGGGAGGTGCCCTGGGCCTCCGGGTCCGCCCGTGCCGGGCTTCCCTCGAGAGTGGGGGCTACACCCGCGGGGCCAGACACCTGTTCGGCCAGGCCCGGCGTGGTCGCCGGGGGCCAGGATGAAAGTGACCGTGTGCTTTGGCAGGACCGGCATCGTGGTGCCCTGCAAGGAGGGCCAGCTACGCGTCCGAGAGCTCACGCAGCAGGCGCTGCAGCGGTACCTGAAGACCCGGGAGAAGGTGAGCGCAGCGCCGTGGGGCACGCGGGCACGCGGGTGCGGCGGGCTCGGCGGGAGCTGGGGGCGCGGCTGCGGGCTACCTGCGAGCGCCCAGAGGCCAAGGCACCTGCCAGGTACCCAGAGCACCGGATGGCGACGCCCAGGAGACACAAAACGCCCAGGTGGCTTTATGGTCCCTACCTGTGGCCACAGTTTTGTGTGTTTATAGGTGACCCGGGTGCCTTTGGGCATTTGTGGCTCAGGGCCCAGCTATGCAAAGGGTGTTAGAAGCTGCAGCATTGGAATCACCTGGGAAGCTCATTAGACATGCACAATCTGGGGCCCAAATCCAGGCTTATTCCCTCAAAGCCTGCTTTTTAACAAGATCCCCAGGTGAATGGAATGCCCGTTGAAGTTTCAGATGCACTTGGCTAGAAGTTGTTGGAGGGGACATCTTAGTGCCGCTCACCTCAACTATGACTTTTGAGCCGTCAAAGCCCGCCCCACTTTGGTTCCTTGGAGTTAGGAAGTTGATTGGTGCAAATAACATACTCGGAAGTTGTAACTGGTGGGACCTTTGGAGTTTCAACCTCATAAACAGTCTTCTCTCAGTCACTTGGACAGGAACTCAGGTGCGAGGATGTTGTTTGCTTACACTAGTCTACATTTTGAGTGTTTTCAACTCAACACCACCCATCCTATGACCACTTGCTGTGTGTGTGGGTTGCGTCAGGTCCTGGGTGACCATTGGAATGAGAAAGACTGTCCCCAGCCTTGTCGCTGAAGTTAAGAATAAGTAAAACTAAGGTGACTTTTTTTTTTTGAAGTGTGCAGTGAATGTTCAGAAGATCTAGCTGGACACTAAACTCACATCACGTGTTTGGGTAACATATCGTGCCTCTGTGTCTCCCTCGATGGGACCTTTAAATCAAGGCATGGAGGAGCATCTTTTTATTTTATGAATCCTCAGATGGAACATCTTGCAAGCTCTAAATCCTTTACAAACAGGACAAATGATTCTCTTAATGTTTGTTCTCATGCAGTGGTAAATATAGACATTGTGGGTTGGCCAGTCTAGTGATGGAAAGATGTAATTTTAATTTCTTTTTACATCTTAGGTTATCCAAGGTAAAAGCAACAAACTGTTTCTCCCAAGTATATGGGTCCACCATTTAAGAAAGTACTTGCACCTTCTGCGCCTGCACTAATATTATACAGAAAAATTTTACTGTAGATACATGTTGCATTGAACAGTCAAGAGCTTGGAGTACAATGAAAGGTCCGTTTATATATTAAACGTAATCCAGAAAACTGAACTTTTTACTGATGGAATTGAGTTAAAGAAAGGAAAAAAATCAAAGGGGAGTATAAAGCTAGATGAGAATCTTCCCCAACATGTTGTGCCATTGTTACAATAATATGTGGTGATTATATTTTGTATATCTCAGTTAAAAACTGAGAGTGACACCAGTAACCCATTGTCTTTGGAAACATTTCATTAACTTCTGAAGGTGTGCTAAAGTTAATAGTAAGAACACTACTTCTGACAAATTATTAAAATTATTCAACAAAATCTACCTTACTGAGATAAAAATAAAAAAAATAAATTTAAAAAGATCCTCTAATCTTGTATATTTACAAGTTTAGGAAATGGAGTTGTTTAAGAAATAAGAGTAAGCTACAAGCTTGTAAATCAGATACAGGGAATTAACTAGATGGTATTTAATGCATTGTAATTTGATTTTAAAAGGTGTTAAAAGCTGTTGATATTCTGGACTGGAAGCATAATTTATAATATCATAGAACCTATAACATAATTGCATTGATCAGTTTACTGTTATTACCAGACATTACATTTTTCAGTGTTTACATTTATATATTAGTTGAACATGACATTTAAAGGTCACCTGCAGCTTATAAATCCTCCCTCCCTCTTTTGGCTTTTAAAATCTCAATTTAATAAGTGGCAAGTGATATTTTTTCCCTCCTAAAATATTCCTCTCCCATAGTTTCATTTTAGATAATATTGTAATCACAACAAGGCTTAACTAAATATTAAATGGTATTCCTAATGGAACAGAAATATCAGGAAATACTTTGACAAATTCCATGCTTTTATCTATTGAATTTAAAAAAATAATGGGAAAGGAACAGAAATGTCAGAATTCAATTGAAAAAACAATTTGTAATAAATTCACTTTATAATAAATTCACTATCTTTAAATCAGTGAAAGATTTAAAAGGCTTATTTTTCGTGAAAGCAAAGTTTAAAGTCCTGAATTCAAAATAATATTAACAACAGGAATAACAGCAAGTAACTTGTAATGTGGTTACTCTGTGCCAGGCACTGTTCTAGGTGCTTTCCATAAATTAAATGACTTATTCCTCACAACGACTCCACAAGGGAGGATTTATTGTTATTATTTCCACTTTTAGGGGATAATACACAGATGGGGAAAAAGATAAGAGGCAATTTGCCTAAGATTACATGACTAGTACGTGGTGGAATTGGGATTTGGACACAGAAACTGTGGTTCTGTGTCCTTGCTCTCGGGCATTAACTACACGGCCTGGTTATTATGCTTTGGGATTTTACTCATTTTACTTTTATACAGTTTGTTTTAAAAAGACAATTCCATCTACAAACTGTTACAGTAATTAATACCAACAGCCTAAAGAGCAATTGTCCCTTGCAGAGAGATGGGACATCCGCAAGTTTCTCTTGATCATATCTTTCGTAACACATCTACATGTTATAGGAAGAAGTCTAAATTCTGAGGCACATATTGCAGGATCTGAAAGTTAAATAAATATTCTTCATTATAATTACAAGTGGATAATAGATAGGATCTCTTGGACATCCAGGTAGAGAGGACTGTAAGGAAAGAAATTTGGCAGAGTGTGAATGTAAGTCTGTTTCTTCCAAAAAAAAAGGGACCTGAAAATTTAAGGTGGGTTAAGATTGAGGATGGAAGTTGAGGTTTCTGAAATCTGGAGGGTAAATGAAGCCCAAAGAAGCCATTCTGGATTTTTTTGGGTAGCATCCAAGAAATACTAGCCACATGCTGAGAAGAAACAAGGAAGGCTGGTATTTGAGGAATGTGGGGAACCAGCTGACTCAGCATCAGATAAGGCCAGAAGTAGGTAAGGTGCTAAAGAAGCCAGGAGCTTTGTGGAAGGCTTATGTTCTGAGATCTGTGACTTCAAGATTCCTGCCGCCTCCCCCTGCCTTGCCATTTGATGAACTCCACTGGGGAGGTGAATTGACTGAGGCGTAAGAATTATGGGATCGCTTATCTTTTTTTTATCTTTGGATCCTGGTACTTTATCAGTGTCCCAGGCTCTAAAACCAATTTAGTTAAGTAGATAGTGGATAGGTTCTGTCTTCCCTAAGTAGTCAAGGTGGGGATCATTGAGTAATTGATTAAATTTATCATCAAAATTATGTATCACAGGTGAATGGATAATTAAGTTGTATCCTTCAGGGGCTCTCAACCCTGTCTGAACATTAGCCACCGCTAATATTAACGTTTAACATTTTAAACAACACAAATACCTGAGTCCCTTCCTGCAAGGTTCTCATTGAGAGTGTAATGATAGCCCTGACTATAAGAATCAGCATTAAGCTGGTTCCTATGACCAAAAAACCCACTGCCAAGGAGTAGTTTCCAACTCATAGTGACCCTATAGGACAGAGTAAAACTGCTCCGTAGCATTTCCAAGGCAGTAATCTTTATCAAAGTAGATTGCCATATTATTCTGCAGAGTAGCTGGTGGGTTCGAACGACCAACCTTTGGGTTAGCAGCCAAGTGGTTTAACCATTGCATTCCTATGAAGTGGAGGTCAAATATATCCCTGTTCTCCAACTTCTCCACCATTTCTGACACCAGTTACCTTCCCCCCCGCACCACCATAGCACTATTTATTAGGTTTGATAATTCATCAGAATGGTCGCAGAGAACTCAGGGAAACAACATAGCTGCAATAATGACTTTAATAACAGAGATGGATATAAACAGAAATAACTGTATGCAAAGGGTAAGGTTTGTGAGGGGGCCCAGCATGGGGGCCTCAGTTTCTAAAAAGAGACCTGCTTATGTCTCAAAGTGAACCCTTTTACTCTTCCTGAAAACCAGTGTTCATTCTCACCTATCAGGAAAGTTTCAAACAGGAAGTTCAGTGATACCACCTTGCGGGCTGGGCTCAGCTTTGGTCACTCCTCACAGCTCTCAGCTGGGGTTCAGTCTTTACATTCTGCTGCCACCTTCTGAGTCGGCTCTTTGCCTCTACTTCTTTTGGTACCATTGCAGCTGGTTCCTGTGTCCCTGTGACAGGTTTATGAGGGTCATAGTGCAGGGTCCCTGTCCAAAAGATGGTTTCCTCTCCTGGCTTTAGTAGATTCGGAAACCCCATCTGGGGGGCAGGTCCTAAGGTTTCTGTAGGCTAATCCAGGTAATAATACTCCTTGTTAATTAAACGGTGGGCTCCCTAACCAATCCAGGTAAAGGTCACTCTGGGTCGTAGGCTTTCTAGCCAGTCTTGATAAAGGTCAACTATTGGGTGGGTTATAAACCAACCAATCACGTACAATCAGCTTATATGGATAGTGAATGGACCAATCACTTGCAAGATTGCAACTGACCAATCATTTTGGGAGTATTAGAAGCTGAGGACCAGAAAGGCCATATAAAGAAACCCATTGCAAGCAAGAGGGTTTGCAGTGGGACCTGGATATTGGTATTTTAAAAAGCACCCCAGGTGATTATACTTCCCAGCCAGGATTGAGAACCACTAATCTTCTACCATGAATCTTTTCGCATTGTTGAACTTACTTGATTTTAAACTGTTGCGATGGCTTAGACATCTACATATCAACTTTTCATTATTATCTGTGTCCCTACTTCCCTAATTCTTCTCATAGCAGATGCTCAAATAATAATTGATTGAAGTGCACGTAGGCTGTATACGTACATGTGTGTGTATGGTGGCGCAGTGGTTAAGAGCTTGGCTGCTAACCAAAAGGTCCACAGTTTGCATCTACTAGCCTTTCCTTGGAAACCTTGTGGAGCACTTCTACTCTATTCTGTAGGGTCACAGTGAGTTGGAATGGATTTGATGACAATGTTTTTTTTGAATGGTAAATGGGGTTGAAGTGAATAAGGGAAGGGCTTGTTTAGTAAGGAGGCTGTTAGGTGTGTTCAGGAATTGAAACTCATCAAAAGCGGAAACAAGAGACAGTGACATTAATCTTTACATTCCTGTCACCTGATGGGGTTGAGATATGTTACGTTGGTGGCCCTCCCAAAGAAGTACACCTACTGGTATTGAGTCTCTTCCTTTGAATCTTGGCTATTTAGTCTCTTCCTTTGAATCTTGGCTGTACCTGTGACTTCCTTTAATATAACATGGCTGTTGAACATTTGAAATGTAGTTAATGCAATTGAGAAACTGAATTTTTTATTTTAATTTAAATTTAGCCACGTGTGGCTAGTGGTTACCTTACTTGACAGCACATGTCTAAAGGATCTCTGATGATTTTCTATCAGCTGCTTTCAGAAACCTCAGATCTTGAGCCAGAAGCCCTGGTGGCACACTGGCTGAAGTGCTTGGCTGCTAAACAAAAGGTCAGTGGTTTGAACTCACCAGCCACTCCTCAGTAGAAAGATGTAGCAGTCTGCTTCCATAAATTTTACAGCCTTGGAAACCCTACGGGGCAGTTCTACTCTATCCTTTGACTGAAAGCAGAAAATACCGGAAAGATGTTTACCTGTGTTTTATTGACTATGCAAAGACATTTGACTGTGTGCATCATAACAAATTATGGATAACATTGCAAAGAATGGGAATTCCAAGACACTTAATTGTGCTTATGTGAAACGTGTACATAGACCAAGAGGCAGTCTTTGGAACAGAACAAGGATATACTGCATGGTTTAAAATCAAGAAAGGTGTATGTCAGGGTTGTATCCTGTCACCATACTTATTCAGTCTGTATGCTGAGCAAATAATGGAAGAAGCTGAATTATATGAAGAAGAACGTGGCATCAGGATTTGTGGAAGACTTAACAATCTGCGATATATATGCAGATGATACAACCTTGCTTGCTGAAAGTAAAGAGGACTTGAAGCACTTACTAATGAAGATCAAAGACTACTGCCTTTGTCACAGATTACACCTCAACATAAAGAAAATAAAAATGCTCATAACTGGACCAGTAAGAAACATCATAATAAATGGAGACAGATTGAAGTTGTCAAGGATTTCATTTTACTTGAATCCACAATCAACGTCCATAGAAGCAGCTGTCAAGAAATCAAAGGGCATATTGCATTGGGCAAGTCTGCTGCAAAAGACCTCTTTAAAAGTGTTAAAAAGCTCCTAAGTAAACTGAATGCTTTGAAGGCCAGTGTAGCAGGGGCGGGGGTTTGGGGACCATGGTTTCAGGGGACATCTAAATCAATTGGCATAATAAAATCTATTAAGAAAACATTCTGCATCCCACTTTGGAGAGTGGCTTCTGGGGTCTTAAATGCTAGTAAGCGGCCATCTAAGATGCACCAGTGGGTCTCAACCCACCTGGAGCAAAGGAGAATGAAAAACACCAAAGACACAAGGTAATTATGAGCCTAAGAGACAGAAAGGACCACTTAAACCAGAGACTACATCATCCTGAGACCAGAAGAAGTAGATGGTGCCCGGCTACACCCTGATGACTGCCCTGACAGGGAACACAACAGAGAACCCCTGAGGGAGCAGGAGAGATGCAGACCGCAAATTCTCATAAAAAGATCAGACTTAATGGACTGACTGAGACTACAAGGACCCGGGAGGTCACGGTCCCCAAACCTTCTGTTAGCCCAAGACAGGAATCACTTCCAAAGCGAACTCTTCAGACACAGATTGGACTGGACTAGCAGGGTTGTGGAGCAAGTAAAGGTTTGCATCAGTTTGCACCTTTGCTGCAACAGCCTGAGAAGGTACGTCCCCTTTTTTTTAGTACTGGGCAGACAGTGGGCCAACAAGGAGCAGTGAAGAAAATAAAATAGACCTTTTTCAGTGAGATTTAAATGCTTCTAGACTATTAGAAATACTGAACATTTTTAGTTTATGATGGCTCAGGACCGGACAGTGTTTTGTTCTTTTATGCATAAGGTCAGTGTGAGTTGGAACCAACTGGAGAGCACCTAACAGCAAAGATTTTTAACACATGGTTTCCTGGATATCACAATCTCCTGATATTTTTCTTACTAATCTCTGGTTGGTCCCTTCTTTCTTTTCCCACCTCTTAATGTTGGAGTTCCCCTGGACTTGATCCTTGAGCTTCCTTTTGTCTCTTATTTACTCATTCTGTTGGTGAGCTCATTCATTATCATGCATTCTCCCCTCCCCCTGAGATTGTAAAATTTGCCTCTCTCTCCTTAGTCTTTGCAGGTTGTGTGCTGGTGCATCAGGATTCTGGCCCAACTCTTGTTGAGATCTCATCCACTCAGTGTCTTCAGCTACGCCCACATCAGATATATATGTCTAGCTCTGAACTTACCCTGGACCCCACTGTCCATCTGCCTGTGGACTTCACCAGCAGGATGCCCCACAAATAGTTCAAGCCCAGTCTTTCCTTTGCAAATCTGCTTGTGCCCCTTCTCCTGTGGTTTGTTTCTCCATATGTGGCACCGTCATTCACCTGGTTGTTTAAACCAGAAACCTGGAACTCCTCCCCTCCTTGATGACCTCTCACCCGTCGTACTTCATGCGTCTGGTTGGTCAGAAAGTACCTTTGATCCTTCCAAGTAATATCTCTTGGATCTGCCACCTTCTCTCCACACCAAAGCCATGCCATAGTCTTTTCTTCTTCACAATTCTCCTGTGGGAAATTGCACCAGACCCTTAACTGGTCTCCTTGCCCTTTTTAGCACCCATCTCATCCAAACCATTCTCCATTGACCCTTAAACTGCAAATTGATTATGTCAATGGTATTTCTGGGAGTATTTAAATTGTTCACCATTGCCTTTAGGTGAAAACTCAAGCTTTGCTTACCTTTTGAGTCTCCTGACTATTTTTCTGGTCCTATTAGAATCCTACCTGTAGTGTAGTGTTCTTTTAGGCATGCCCCCCTTATCCCCTCCTCCCCCTCACTCTCCATCCTTGAAGATGTGTCTCTAGCTACCTCTTTGCTAGGAATCTCTTCTTTCCATTTCCCACTCAGTGTAGCTCAGGGACCTTATTCATGTGTTCCCAGAGCTCCCTGTATGTGTGCTTTCATTTTGCAAAACGCGTTTTACACTGTTTATTAGTCAGGGTCTGCTAGCTTAATGGGCAGCCCTGGAATCATAGTGGCTTATCACAGTCTTTCTGTGTGGTGAGTCGGGACTCTGATTCACACAACCATCTGCCTGCTGTTCTCTTTGGCCTTAGAGTTTTCTGCAGATCCTCTGCATCATGCTGACAGATGAGCAGAGGGTGTGGAGGATGCCGCGGGAGCTTGGGGGGCCTGGCATGGAAGTGGTGAACATCTCTCTGCCCACGTTCAACTGGTCAGAGTAGAGCCATCTCAGTAAAGCAGGCTTTGGAAAAAGTAGTCCACTTGGATATAAGTGAACATCTAGCTGGGTTCTGCCACATACTGCAATCATTTTGTCTCTGCGCTATGAACTGTTCAAGAACAGGGAGTGAGTCTTATTTTCCTATTTGTATTTTTAGCACACTACCTGATTCATAGTATATATAAAATAAATGCTTGTTAAATTATATCAAAACTTCACATCTTTTTCTTTTATAAAAATTGTGAATGACTGTATTCAACACAATACTTTGTAAGTTTGGAATCTTCATATGTAGTACAACTTTTAAAAAATACGTAAATCCAGCTTTTCCCCTGATTATTATCTTAGTTATCTAGTGCTGTTATGGCAGAAATACCACAAGTGTGTGGCTTTAACAAACAGAAATTTATTCTCTCACAATTTAGAAGGCTAGAAGTCCGAATTCAGGGCACCAACTCTAACGGAAGGCTTCTTCTCTCTTTGTCAGCTCTGGGGGAAGGTCTTTGTCTCCTTTCAGCATCTGTGGGCCTGGTGACCCTTAGAGATCTCCATGTGTCTTGGCATCAATCTTCCCCTGGGTCCAGCACAGAGACCCTGGGACCAAAGGACACACACTGCTCCAGGCTCGTCTTCCTTGGTAGTAGTCAGGTCCCTCTTTCTCTACTTGCTTCTCTCTCCTTTTATCTTGTGTAAGACAAAAGTGATGCAGGCCACACCCCAGGGAAACTCCCTTTACATAGGATCAGGGCTGTGACCTGAGTAAGGGTGTTGTATCCCACCCTAATCCTCTTACAACTGGTTGGCTGATTACATCAGATCAAATCGTGGGGAATGGTTACATCATTGCATAACTGCCAAACCATTTGAGAATCATGGTCCAGCCACGTTGACGCATATTTTTGGGGAACACAATTCAATCTGTGACAGTTATCTTCATCATATCCATGTTTGCTGTAGACAGTGCTTTAGTGGTCCATTATATCAGCCATGTTGATTATCTCAAATAACAGCTTGAAATTCTGACAGTTTGTCTCACTTCTCAGATTTTTGAGATTGAGTGCTCTGCAGTTCTGGATTTTCAGAGAAGGACTTTATGATGTTTTTGCTTTGCAAAGATTTGTGCAGTGCTACCTTTTGAACAGCGTTTGATCTTTAGTATCCTTATTAATTTCATGTTGATTTAAAAAACAGTGCTGGGTTATCTTGATTTTGATTATTTCTGAAAGGCACAGTGTCTATGTCTAGGAGCTGCCAAAATTAGGGCTGCATCCTGTCACTGGGCTCAGCCATCCTTTTGACTGGCAGATCTCACCGTTTGGATTGCAATGAGATGGAATTGCAGGGATGCTAAGGGACAGGCTGGTTAAAAAGGTTTCGCTCTCACTTTAGTCTCTTATCAGATGCAGTGCCAAGCACTGTCCACATAAATGCACCCTGTACCGCTCCAGTCCTCTGCCTCAAGGTGAAATTATTAAACTCTCTGGGTGTTCTGGGCTCTGGTGGGACTCGCGTGGTGATACAGACAGAAGACAGAAGAGATGTCTGCAGCCCTATGCTGAGCCACTAAGAGCAAGACCCGAGAGCCACACTGACCGGGGACATGATCAGACCCCTTTATTGCCTCATTGGGGGCAGAAGTTAAGGGCTCTAGAAACCTCGGTCGCAGATTTTACCTTTTTAGGGAGATTTAGAAGTTTTCCTGCTGTTTATAGTGACATGAACCCTAGTAAGTGTGACCTCTAAGTAAAGAGGGACTTTTGACAAGGGATTTGTAGATAATATCTGTGCTCCTCCCTCTCTGCAGAGAGGTGTGCTGTTTGTCAGAACGGGTGCAGAGATAGTGGCATACCTAACTTAAAGATAATGGAAAATAACTCTAGTCTCTTAATCCCATCTGCATCACGTAAAACAGTAATGTTGTGTGTTTAGCGATACCGCCATTGCTCTCCATGTGGAGGATGCTTCCCTAGGGTTTTATAACAGTCTAACAATCTGAAGTCACTTTAGAAAAGATTTAGAGAGCCACTTTGGGTCAAGTATTGTGCTTCGTGCTGGGGATATAGCGGTAAAATAAGGCACAGTCCCTGCCCTCAGTGGGCTTATAGACTAAAAGGGTAGAGAGAACAATGTAAATAAACAGTGTGGCAGAAGGCTGAACCAGTGGTGGACAGAGGGAATGACTGACTTTGCCTTGTGGAGGTGGGGGGAGCCTGGCAGGTTTTAGTTGATAGATTTTATCCCGACAGGGTTTTGAAGGAAGAATGGACGTCTGTCAGGGTAGTAAGGGTGAGGAAGGGCATTGCAGTGAAAGAGGGTGACTTGTACAATGACGTGAGTGTGAAGCAGACTGTGACTGAAGGAAAGCAAGTGAGTTTCTTTGTTTAAGGGTGGAAGTAGTATTGCAGAAGGGGCAGTAGTGGTTCAGTGGTAGATTTCTTGCCTTCTATGCTGGAGACCTGGGTCCAACTCCCAGCCAATGCGTGTCGAGCTCAGCTACCACCTGTCTGTCAGTGGAGGCTTGCATGTTGCTGTGATGCTGAAGAGGTTTCAGTAGAGCTTTCAGACTAAGACAAACTAGGAAGAAAGGCCTGGCGATATACTGCCAAAAAAAATCACCCAGTGAAAATTCCATTTTGCTTTGGGTCACCATGAGTTGGGGCTGACTGGACAGCAGCTAGCAACAACAGTATTCTGCAGAGGTTCCTAAGGGTCATCATGGGAGGGAGCAGTAGGGAATGAGGCTGTAAGAGGAAGGCAGGCTCCAAGCCAAGAGCCTTTTTTAGAGCTTGCTAAAGAGCTTGAGGCATCATTGAAAGATTCTGGACAGGGTGATAATAGTGCCTGATTTGACTTTTCGGATAGATTACTGTGGAGAATGGAAGTAGAGCGTGCTGAGACAGGAGGTGAGACACCTGTTCAGGTGCCTGCTGTGGGAGTGAAGGCTGGGGGTTTTGAAGCAGAAGAGGAAATGAAATCTGAAATTGAGATGGCAGAGTAATCAGACTCGGAGATTGACTCTATAGATAAGGAACCTGTGGGTGGAATTGGGTACGGGGAAGCAGTCTCGGTTTACATCTTCAACAAACATTTCAGTGAATACACCTATCTTCTGGGGACACAGAGATGAGTAAGACATGGTCTGTGCCCTCAAGGAGATGGGGTAGGAGAGATGGAAGATAAAAGGGCCGAGGAGGAGTGTTGAGGGCTTGTCTGAGATCATAAATCACGTGTGTGCTGTGTTTTTATGGTCTGAGATCATAAATCATGAGTGTGTACTGTATTTTTATGCAAATAACACACGTGCCACACTTTTTTGCCAACTGCACAAGCCCCTGGTGCATTATATTCCTAGGTGCACTTGGCATGGTATATGTGTGGGCGAGTTATTTGTGAAAAATATGGCAATGATGCCATTCTTTTAGTGTCTCTTGTTTGGGATTGGGTTAAAGCTTTGATTCAAGACTGGGATTTGAGGGCAGATGTGGAAAAAACGTGGTGTCCAAAAATAAAAGTGATGAGATTAAGTTAATTTACAGACTATGTCGATAGCTTTCAGAGTTTTTTGGTAAAGACTCAGAGTGGCTGGAAATCCTAACCAGGAGGCTGAGCAGTATAGACTGCATCCGTGGGCTCTTTGCCCTCTGTCGTCTAGTTAGGGTCAGCCAATGGGGAGACCTCAGCAGGAGAACAGAGGGTGGACAACTCCCTTCGTGCCAGTTCACTGTGGTTGGCAGCATCACTTTACTAAAAGCTGTAGCTCCTGATGGAGTCACTGGGAGCTAACGCACTTGGCTGCTAACCAAAAGGTTGGAGATTGGAGTTTATTCAGAGGCACCTCAGGAGAAAGATCTGGCAGTTTACGTCCAGAAAATCAGCCATCAAAAAACCTTATAGATCACAGTTCTCCATGGGGTCAATTCAAACTGATAAACACAATAAGAAATATGTTTTCCTTCATGACCCAGTACCCAGAGCACACAGACACAAACACACGACTGTAAGTTTCGCTGAATAGTCTTTACCCTTGCTATGAATGAAGCCCTCTGTTTTTTTATTCTATTCTGTTTTATTTTAAAAACTTGGGACACACTAAATGGATTTCACAGCCCACTAATGGGTTGGGACCCTTGGTTATAAAACCAGTGAGACTACCTGATGTTTAGGGAACAAGAGATGTGTAGTCAAGTCAGGTGACTCCAGAAATTCCCAGAGCTCTAAGATTATATTGTGTTGTGGACTGAAATAAAATGTGAGGTTGAATTTAAATTCCTAAAGTCAAGTGTGCTTTATAAGTGTTTAATGTTTTTTTTCCCCCCTGTGGATTATAATGTGAACCTATATGTATAATAAAGATAAGATTTGGATATTGAGACTTGCAAATTGCCACAACACATGAGCTAAAAGTGATCTTGGCCTGGAAGTCTGTGTGGCTTGATAAAATCTTGGAGAAATTGAGTTTTACTTGTCATCTTGTATTTCTTTCATCATGACATAGTTACAGTATTGGTAACTTTAAATATTAGGTTCAGGATTACTTCCTTTAGTAGGGAAGAGTTGAGGAACACAAGATGGATAAATAATCCTTGTCTCTGTATTTATAGGCACATTTATAGAGATTCAGTGGGCTTGAGTTTTGACAGCGTGTTTGATCAGAGACATTTTCCCAGAACCTTAAGAAAAAGAATCTCTCTGTGCTTCAGAAATTTCTAGTAAAAAAAATTTTTTTTTCTTTTTTTTTGTTGTTGAAGTTAGATTTGCATTTCAGATTGTTCTCCTTTTATCTGTGCGTGAGGAAGGGTCACTTGGAAATGTAATTCCAGGCACCCCTCACTCTATTGCTTTTTATTTTAATACAGTTATTCAGCTTTTACAATAAGAGGTATGGGGGAAATGCATTGATTCCCTGTTGCTTTCCTTGCCATGCTACTTTCTTTAGACCTCAAATCTTTGCTTTAAAATGCTCCACAGATAACTTGCTTTCTGTTTTATTGAGAAACGACAGTCGTATGATCTGAAGTCCTTTATCTACTATCTTTTCCACTTAAGCATTTTGCTGTCTGTGCCTTTGTTATTATCTGCTTTTCTGCATGTCCCTTTTGAAACTCACGTCTATCCTCAATTCCATCTCTTCCTACTTCCTTTGTGGTCTGCCTTCATTAAGTATTGATGAAAGCCCAGGGGCTGGTGTGAATTGCATTTCTACCAGTCTGCAATTAAATTAGCCATGGTGAAGGCAGGTGGGATATTTTTGAGTACCTTTCATGTACGATACACAGTATAGCCCCTTTTTCAGTGCTTCGCATAATAGTTGGAGAGACATGTATAATACCGAAGATGGAGAAAGCGACAACCAGGTGCCAGATGAGTTCCCTAGGCATCCAGAGGAGAGGGAGCTCAGTGTAGGCTGAAATGCCCAGGTGTGCAAAATGGATAGAATTTAGATAAATGGGAGAAGGTGGTGTGTGTGTGTGTGTGTGTGTGATGTGGCAGAGATGAGGAAATTGAAGCATTACCGTAGTTCTCAAACTTACTGGTCTCAACACACCTTTGTACTCATGCATTGTTGAGGACCCAAAAGAGCTTTTTATGTGGCTTATATCTATTTATCTTTACCATATAAGAAATTAAAACTGTGAAATAAAAATATATTTGATCTAAAATAACAATCAGCTTATTACATGTTAATATAACTTATTGTTATGAAAAATAACTATTTTCCAAAAAGAAAATTAGAAGGGTGGCACTGTTGTTGAACATTTCTGCACACCTCCTTGATGCTTGGGTACCAGATAGCTGGATTATAAAATCTGATTATTCATTCAATCTGTTGCAGTATGTTTTGGCTGAAATATATGAAGAAAAGCTCGCCTCACACAAGTATGTAGTTGGAAAAGGGAGGGTCATTTTAATAGCTTTTTCAGATAATTGTGGATATGCCTTCTGGCAAATGCTAAACATGGTTGGCTGCTAACTGAAAAGTTGGAGCTTAGAGTCTTCACAGAAGTGCTTCAGAAGAAAGGCCAGGTGACCTGCTTCTGAAAAATCAGTCATTGAAAACCCTGTGGCGCACAGCTGTACTCTGACAGGTGACATTGCCATGAGTTGGCAACTTTTTTTTTTATATTACATAAAAATTTAATAAGTGATGGTTTTCTAAAGGTTGGTTGCAGTATGGAATTTGAAACCACATCAGTGATATGTCTATACTCTGTTATATTACAGTGCATTGCTCTGCGTTGCACTTTGACTAGATCTTCTACCCACGCATGCTTTTGAGACATTGTCTGTTGGTCATTTGTAAAACTTTGATTCACTGAGTTATGTCAGTCTTTCAAATGTTGGTGCAGTTTTTTATACAGTATAGAAAAACCATACATTGATATCATCATCAATTTCATCAGAAAGATCTAAATATTGGGAAGCTATCAAGCTCACAGTAGTGGATACAAGTTTCCCAAAGTTTTAGTTTTTGTTTTATTTTAACATTGGCAACAGATGCTACGTTTTTTCTCCTTGAAATGCTCAGGCTTACACCATTCATTTTAAAGAAATATCTGCCAAAAGCCCAAGTATAACTCACTGTAGTTTGTCTGTCATTGTTGCAAGTGAAAATGGCGCTCCATGCGAAAAGCATCTAGTTCAGCTTAGACCTCAAACCATCCATCACACAAGTGCTTTTCCTCAAGATGCCCGCTGTACTTCAGAGTGCAGCAGAAGTGCTTTATGCGTACTTTCCATTTCTTCACACATAATCTCAAAAAGATGTGAAATCAAGGGTCGAGAGTTAATAAAACCATTTTTACTTCTTTACCAAGGACATTCTTAAGTGAAAGTAATACTTCTTCTTTTTTAACTACAAATGAATGGCAGTGAAGAATACAAAGATTACGGTACAATCTAGTACCAGTGCCTTGATTAAGGATCAAGTACCAGCAGTTTTACCCACCGTTGCTTTCGCACCAGCAGTGCATGTTGATGGTTGTTCAGGATAAACCATGAAATTTCAAAAGGTAATTGAATATGTTGACTATTTTATTACCAGTATTTTTTGTTAAAGGCCTGGCGAGCTGCTTGCATCGAGATTATAGCCAAGAAAACCCTATGAAACAGTTCTACCCTGTAACACGGGGTTGCCATGAGTTGGAATTGACTTGGGAGCAGTGGGTTTTGATTTGGTTATCGTCAGGCATTTACATTAAAAAGAGATTTTTTTTCAATAGTAGCAGCGCCAATTTGTCATCACATGCAAAAGAAACAGCAAGTTAAGCCACATCTGTAGATTCATCCGTTTGTTCGGCAAAAGTACAGCCCTGTAGATGGGACTATTCACTCAGTCTTCACGTTTACAGCTAAATCTTTAATTTGAAGATGTGGAAAGTGGCACTGCTATGCTTTTTTTTACTGACTTATCACCCAGCAGGCATTCAGGAAAGTCAACTCTACAAGGGTTTATCAGTGTCTCAGTTATTGTGTGTGCTTCTTCAGGTAATGTAACACAGTAGCTTACCCCGTAAGGTGCTTCACTGGCTTTATCAGTTTTCTAGTTTCAAAAGCTAACAGTGTTTGACTTTTAAGTGCTCATCATGTCCGCATTTAAAAATATTCAATTCCTTTTCCTTTAAACTTCCTGAATGGTTTCAAGATGATACACAGTTTAACTATTTGAAAGTATTCTATTGCATAAGACATAAGACAAATTACTAGTATCTATATATTTTTTTTTTTTTATAAAGTCAAGGTAAAGATAACTTGATCATATTTTTAGTTACAGTTTTACCCCTTGTTTTAGAGAAGATTCATCCTTTCCATGCATTGGAGACCTCTTATGACATTGTCAGTTCTGTTTCTTTAGATATAGATAATACAGCTTGGGTTGAGAAAACAGGTTTTCTAGTCTTCTTTTTAAGCCACCGATCCATCATTAAATGTAAAAAAAGTTATAACTTTTATTTTGTAGAATGAAGTATTAAATTCCAAATTATAGTTTTGATAAAATTGAGAAAAGATACGCTATCTCAAAAACAGGCAGCAAAGTTTACTTGTGTTTCTATAAAGGAACCCAAGTGGCACAATGGTTAAGCACTCGGTTTCTAGCCAAAAGGTTGGTAGCTCAAACTCACCCAACAACTTTGTGAGTAAAAGACCTGGTGATATTGTCACATAAAGATTACAGCCTAGGAAACCCTATGGGGCGATTCTACTCTGTCACATGGGGTCTCTATCAGTTGAAATCTACTTGATTGAACCTAACCAGCACCATGACAACATTTCTATGGGAAAACTTTAGTATTTCAAAATATTGCCTAATTGGACATTAATTAGTTGTGAGGTTATAACAGGTATAATCAAGGATAACTCCAAAACCAAACCAAACCCATTGTTATCAAGTCAATTCCGACTCATAGAAGCCTTATAAAACAGAGTAGAACTGTCCCATAGGGTTTCCAAGGCTGTAATTACTCTTATGGAAGCAGACTGCCTGATCTTTTTCCTGTGGTGGGTTTGAACCTCTGACCTTTCAGTTAGCAGCCAGGGTGCTTACCACTGTGCCACCAAGGCTCCGTAAAGATAGCAAGTAAGGGCGAAATAAAAGTGCAGAGAGCAAACAGAGTTAATTTCTGAAAATGCACCTAGTTCTACCCTAAACCTGCTATCTTAGAAAATGTTGCAATACACAAAAATGCACAAACATGCATTCCATTAGTCATCTGAATGATGATGTCATCACGTAGCGTGTAGCCTCTGGAAAACACTGTAAACTTGTGAAAGAGCAAGTGAGAGGGACAAATAAACTTAGAATTGCTTGGAAAAAAGGTTTAAGCTTGCAGACGTTCGGAATAGGTTTTGGAACCCGCAGGAGTTCATAGACCACACTTTGAGAACTCCTGGCTCAAGTGTAGTATTGGAAATATAACATGTTCACTGCTCGTTCAGGAACTGTTTCCTTAGGTAGATAAATGGCTATTTTTCTTGGTCTACAAATCTGTCTACTAACAACTTCAAAAATGTTTTCACAGTCGACATCAAAGTTTTTTTTTTTTTTTAAATAAACAAATCAATTGCCATGGAATTAAATTGGGAGAAGGAAGGTTTTGTCATTGACTGGAATTTAGAATCTGGCTACAAGGTAGGAATAAATTGTACTTTTCTGGCAAGAGAAATATTTTAGGACTGTTCTTAATCTTGTTTAATATTTTAGAAAGATCATATAAGGAGAATGTTCATATCTGTCTCCAAATTAACAGATTTCTCTTGAAGAGACGTTCTAAAACAGAGCAATTCTAAAATTTATTTAAACCGTTTGAAATACGTTGTTAGAACACCAGCTGGCACTTGAGACAAACTGCCCTTAGTATAAAGGAGCCCTATAGTGGTTCAGTAGTTAAGTGCTTGGCTGCTAATTGAAAGGTCAGCAGTTCAAACCCCCCAGTTGTTCCTTGGGAGAAGGATGTGGCAGTCTGCTTCCTTAAAGATGACTGGCTTGGAAACCCTATGGGGCAGTTGGAATTGACTCCACGGCAACTTTTTTATTTTTCCCTGAGACTAAGAAAGCCCCAGAACAGTTTTGATTAGATCAGATGACTGCAAGAAATCACTGAAATTTGATTAATAAAATTAAAAAAAATTGTAGAGACATTATATATTTTATAACCCTAATATATCACTATTTAAAATGTTTTGTTGTTGTTAGGTGCCGTCGAGTCGGCTCCAACTCATAGCGACCCTATCTATGCACAACAGAATGAAACACTGCCCGCTCCTGCGCCATCCTTACAATCGTTGTTATGCTTGAGCTCATTGTTGCAGCCACTGTGTCAATCCGCCTCGTTGAGGGTCTTCCTCTTTTCCGCTGACCCTGTACTCTGTCAAGCATGTTGTCCTTCTCCAGGGACTGATCCCTACTGACAACATGTCCAAAGTAAGTAAGACACAGTTTCGCCATCCTTGCTTCTAAGAAGCATTCTGGTTGTACTTCTTCTAAGACAGATTTGTTCTTTTGGCAGTCCATGGTATATTCAATATTCTTCGCCAACACCACAATTCAAAGGTGTCAACTCTTCTTCGGTCTTCCTTATTCATTGTCCAGCTTTCACATGCATATGATGCGATTGAAAATACCATGGCTTAGGTCAGGCGCACCTTAGTCTTCAGGGTGACATCTTTGCTCTTCAACACTTTGAAAAGGTCCTTTGCAGCAGACTTGCCCAATGCAATGCGTCTTTTGATTTCTTGACTGCTGCTTCCATGGCTGTTGATTGTGGATCCAAGTAAAATGAAATCCTTGACAATTTCTATCTTTTCTCCATTTATCATGATGTTGCTCATTGGTCCAGTTGTGAGGATTTTCGTTTTCTTTATGTTGAGGTGTAATCCATACTGAAGGCTGTGGTCTTTGATCTTCATTAGTAAGTGCTTCAAGTCCTCTTCACTTTCAGAAAGCAAGGTTGTGCCATCTGCATAATGCAGGTTGTTAATGAGTCTTCCCCCAATATTGATGCCCCCTTCTTCTTCGTATAGTCCAGCTTCTCGTATTATTTGTTCAGCATACAGGTTAAATAGGTATGGTGAAAGAACACAACCCTGCCGCACACCTTTCCTGACTTTAAACCAATCAGTATCCCCTCGATCTGTCCGAACAACTGCCTCTTCATCTATGTAAAGGTTCCTCATGAGCACAATTAAGTGTTCTGGAATTCCCTTTCTTCACAGTGTTATCCATAGTTTGTTATGATCCACACGGTCAGATGCCTTCGCATAGTCAATAAAACACAGGTAAAGATCCTTCTGGTATTCTCTGCTTTCAGCTAGGATCTATCTGACATCAGCAATGATATCCCTGGTTCCACGTCCTCTTCTGAAACCAGCCTGAATTTCTGGCAGTTCCCTGTCGATATACTGGTGCAGCCGTTTTTGAATGATCTTCAGCAGACTTTTGCTTGTGTGTGATATTAATGATATTGTTCTATAATTTTCATGTTCATTTGGATCACCTTTCTTGGGACTAGGCATAAGTATGGATCTCTTCCAATCAGTTGGCCAGGAAGCTGTCTTTCATATTTCTTGGCATAGACGAGTGAGCACCTCCAGCTCTGCATCTGTTTGTTGAAACATCTCAATTGATATTCCATGAATTCCTGGAGCCTTGTTTTTCACCAGTGCCTTCAGCGCAGCTTGGACTTCTTCCTTCAGTACCATTGGTTCCTCAACATATGCCACCTCTTGAAATGGCTGAATATTGACTAATTCTTTTTGGTATAATGACTCTGTGTATTCCTTCCATCTTCTTTTGATGCTTCCTGCATCATTTAATCTTTTCCCCATGGAATCGTTCACTATTGCAACTTGAGGCTTGAAATTTTTCTTCAGTTCTTTCAGCTTGAGAAATGCTGAGTGTGTTCTTCCCTTTTGGTTTTCCATCTCCAGCTCTTTGCACATGTCATTATAATACTTTATTTTGTCTTCTCGAGAGGCCCTTTGAAATCTTCTGTTCAGTTCTTTTACTTCGTGAATTCTTCCTTTTGCTTTAGCTCCTTGATGCTCAAGAGCAAGTTTCAGAGTCCCCTCTGACATCCATCTTGGTCTTTTCTTTCTTTGCTGCCTTTTCAGTGACCTCTTGCTTTCTTCATGGATGATGTCCTTGATGTCATTCCACAACTCGTCTGGCCTGCAGTCACTAGTGTTCAATGCGTCAAATCTGTTCTTGAGAGGGTCTTTAAATTCAGGTGGGATATACTCAAGGTCATATTTTGGTTCTTGTGGACTTGCTCTGATTTTCTTCAGTTTCGGCTTGAACTTGCGTATGAGCAATTGATGGTCTGTTCCACAGTCGGCCCCTGGCCTTGTTCTGACTGATGATATTGAGCTTTTCCATCGTCTCTTTCCACAGATGTAATCAGTTTGATTTCTGTATGTTCCATCTGGTGAGGTCCATGTGTATAGTCGCTGTTGATGTTGATGAAAGAAGGTATTTGCAGTGAAGAAGCCGTTGGTCTTGCAAAATTCTATCACTCGATTCCCGGAATTGTTTCTGTCACCAAGGCCATGTTTTCCAACTACCGATCCTTCTTCTTTGTTTCCAACTTTTGCATTCCAATCGCCAGTAATTATCAATACATCTTGATTGCATGTTCGATCAATTTCAGACTGCAGCAGCTGATAAAAATCTTCTATTTCTTCATCTTTGGCCCTAGTGGTTGGTGCGTAAATTTGAATAATAGTTGTATTAACTGGTGTTCCTTGTAGGTGTGTGGATGTTATCCTGTCACTGACAGCATTGTACTTCAGGATAGATCTTGAAACGTTCCTTTTGACGATGAATGCAACACCATTCCTCTTCGAGCTGTCATTCCCAGCATAGTAGACTATACGATTGTCTGATTCAAAATGGCCAATAGCAGTCCATTTCAACTCACTAATGCCTAGGATATCGATGTTTATGTGTTCCATTTCATTTTTGAGGATTTCCAATTTTCCTAGATTCATACTTCGTACATTCCAGGTTCTGATTATTAATGGATGTTTGCAGCTGTTTCTTCTCATTTTGAGTCATGCCACATCAGCAAATGAAGGTCCCGAAAGCTTTACTCCATCCACGTCATTAAGGTCGACTCTGCTTTGAGGAGGCAGCTCTTCTCTTCTTACATGTCTGTCAGTTTGTCATACTGTGGGGGCTTGTGTGTTGCTGTGATGCTGGAAGCTATGACATCGGTATTCAGATACCAGCAGGGTCACCCATGGAGGATAGGTTTCAGCTGAGCTTCCCGAATAAGACAGACTAGGAAGAAGGACCCGGCAGTGTACTTCTGAAAAGCATTAGCCAGTGAAAACCTTATGAATAGCAGCAGAACATTGTCTGATATAGTGCTGGAAGATGAGCCCCCCAGGTTGGAAGGCACTCAAAAGACGACTGGGGAAGAGCTGCCTCCTCAAATTTAAAATGACATACCAAAAATACCAACATTTAAATGAGACAAGAGTACTTTATTTATTTATTTTATCAGCCACGTACTGAACATTGGGAGTAATGGTGGTGACTGGAGCCTTTGCTGGAGGGGTGGGGACAAGCCTGTGTTTGCTTTCATTGTTTCAAAATGCAAAGTGACATTTCACGTAAGTACCTTAGAGCGAAGGAAAGAACAGCCACTGCACATTTTACATATTTAGCCACTCTTGAAAAGAGTTGCTCTAAGTGTCACTAATTGTCTCCATGCGAACGGCTCATATCTTTCATTTTTTAAGAAAACAAAGGTTGTGATCATTCGTGCTTACAGTATGACATGGTTTTGCTTTGATTCAGATACTGTTTAAAAATTATAATGCCTTTCTTTAAACTCTGATTCATGGAGAGTGGATTTGTATGGTATAAGTGTTTAAATAATATTGTGGATAAATGTCTATATATGTTGAAATTATAAGACAAGATGTACAATATATACCAGTAATCATCAAATAGACAATAGAATCAGTGTGACTATTTTGGGGGGAATATGGACTGTGTATCATTGTACAAATTGAACATTCTTATATTGACACAGTGTTGAGATTTGTGACTGCTTGCATAGGAGCAAAGCAGGCTGGTCTTGTGTGGTACTGTCTGACCTTCTGGGTTATGACCATTTTGTTTAGGTAGATAGACACAGCGAGAGAAAATGTTTAGTGTATGTATTTGTAACTAAAAATTATTTGAGAAGAAATTCTAGCTTTTTTTTCCCTTTTGGCTTTAACTTCGTGAGGGGTACAATTTTGAACAATGCTTTAAATTGTTGTATGCAGTGATGGTGAAAACCAATTGAGGAGACATCTAGAACACTGTATGAAAATATGGGCGAAAAGTGGGGAGATGATGCTTAATGTGGGAAAGCCTCTGAGTACATTGGGCCTCTTGCTGCTGCAGCCTCAAAGATTACAAATGTTAGGCATCATCAAGATGGTGCCAAAATAAAATGTCTCATTGCATGTTTGTCATGCTGTTTCATGTTTGGTCCTGGAATATTGAGTTCAGATTTTTGAAGTGTGTAATAATGTTTATCATGGGGCTGGAAAAGCCTTAGTAGTGGTTCTGATGACCATTGGGCTGGGGGCTTCTCTGATGTTCAGTGCTGATGGAGTAAAATTATTGGGGCTTCTATTCTGGGAAGGAAAAGTCTGAAAGTGGATGAGATTTTTGTAGATGAATTCAGTAGAGTCCCAAAATATGTACAGTGAGGGAGATGAACTCATATTCCAGTGTGAGGGGAAACTTTTTTTTTTTGAAAATTTTATTGTGTTTCATGTGAAGATTTGTAAAGCAAATTATTTTCCCATTCAATAATTTATATACAAATGGCTCTGTGACGTTGGTTGCAGTCCCCACCATATGTCAGCACACTCCTCATTACCGCCCTGAATTCCCGGGTTCCGTTCATCTGGTTTCCTGTCCCTTCCTGACTTATCATCTTTGCTCTTGGGAAGATGTTGCCCTTTTAGCCTCATATAGATGACGGTTCTAAGGAGCTCTTTTCTCACGGGTGTAATTGTTTTATAGACCTGTCTATTATTTGGGTGAAAGGTGATCTCTGGGAGTGGCTTCACTTCCAAATTAGAAGGATGTCTGAGGGCCATAGTTTTGGGCATTCCTCCAATCTCTATTGGACTAGTAAGTCTTGCCTTTTTTATGAATTTGTTTTGTTCTACATTTTTTTCCCACTCTAACTGGGACCTTTTATTGTGATCCTGGTCAGAGTGGCTAGTAGTGGTAGCTTGGCACCATCTAGTTCTTCTGGTCTCAGGGTAGTGAAGGCTGTGGTTCCTATGGCTCACTAGTCCTTTGGACTAAGTGCTTCCTTGAGTTCTTGGTTTTCTTCAACTCTCTTTTGCTTTGGGTGGGAAAAGACCAAGAGTTCTGTCTTAGATGGCTACTCGCAAGCTTTTAAGACCCCACACACTACTCACCAAAGCAGGATGTAAAACATTGTCTTTTTGACTTAGGTTACGACAAATGACCTAGATAAGGGGAAGATTTTTGTACTCTGAGTGACAAGTTTTTACTCCAAAGAGTGTCTGATAAACTTAAGGAACTCATCACTCCCAAGATTTGGCATAGGTGGGATGTATAAAAAATTTGGCTGTGTTCCTGAAGGAGAGAGCTTTAAGTGCCTCCCAAGTGGGGCTGGATCATACCTCACCTTTAGGTTTGATGTTGGAAAGACAGACATGTTGCCTTGGGCCTCCTTCTCTTTCAATAAACCGTAGGTAGAATGAAGCTTGACCATTTCCGTGCCCTTCTGATTATAATCAGATCCGTCTAACTGGAGTAGGGGACTTGCTTTCTGGGACAAGTAGTTGAGAACATAGTGGTTTGGGGACACACTATCAAGGGTCTTAATTGCTTGCATAGGAGCTTAACTCCAAAGGCAAGGGGAGGCAGTGATCATGACATGTTAAAAACAGCTCTTTAAGTAGATTGACCATGGAGCAGTATACAAGTTGAACTGGAAGTGAGAGAAACCAAAAATCGAACAGATAGCTGTTATAACTGAGATGTGTAAATCCTGCTGGTGTTAACCCTGATTTATATATACTTTATTTCTACTACTCCAGGCAATATTTAGAGAAGAGAATCTACTAACTTAGACTGACTGGCAAAGAAGTCAAATAGATCCATGTGGGGTTTTGGGACTTGCAAAAAAAAAAAAAAAAAAAAAATTTTTTTTTTTTTTTTTATCTAGGCCTGGGGTTATAGCCTGAGCTCTTCTATGAATATGAACTAGCTCTGAAACCTTGGGCAAGGCCCTTGAAGTCTTAAGACCTCAGGCGTGGAGTAGCTTATCTCCAAGACTCCTCCCCAGCCATAAAAATGCTTTTTAGTGTCTGATTTATTACTTTCAAGTATGTATTTCTATGTACTGACTTCTAAATATTGCCAAGGAGTAGTCTTTTAGGGGCCTATTATGATGAATTATGATAAATAGATTACTCATTTATAATTAACAGTATATACTTTCCATACAAACAATTTCTGAGCTCTAAGCCTCTCAAAATTTTTTTACCTCTTAAGTAGGGTTAAGTCCTTGGAATTTTGTTTGCATCTTTAATTTACTTAGAAATAATTTTCTTTTGGATATGCGTATCTCATCTCTAATTAGATTGTAATCTCCTTGAAGGAAAAGATGCCTTATTCTTTTTTTTCCTCTGTGTGTATGTGTACTTGTTTGTTTTATTCCATGTAATGCCTTAATATATAGTGCTGTGCTTACAGACAACAATAATATATATGTAAATGAGTAGCTGCAGAATAAACTTTAGTTCAAATCAAGTCATTATGAACTCTGACATACGATAACATGAATTAATAAAGTCTGTGCCCATGATGGAGCCCTGGTGACACAGTGGTTAATAGCTTGGCTGCTAACCAAAAAGTCGGCAGTTTGAATCCACCAGCTGCTTCTTGGAAACCCTGTGGGAAAGTTTACTGTGTCCTCTAGGGTCACTATGAGTCAGAATTGATCAGACATCAGCGGTTTTTTTTTTTTGTTTTTATGGTTATGATATTTTATTACTGGTACTGAATTAAATAATGCATTTATAATTGTTATTGCTGTGGCTACTTATAGGTATGACTGAAAAGTTCAATCTGGGACTGTAGTGTACTGCTCTAGAAAAAAATGGTAGGATTTGACTTTTAATCCTGTAGCTTTTATTCTCTACATTGAAAGGAAATATCAGTTTCAGAGATCGGTTTTCTAGTAACCTCATGGATGTAGAACAGTGCCCTACAGTTGGGGAGGGGGGGAAACAAAAAGTAAAATCAACGGTTCAGAAGGAATAGTGGTTGGTGTTTACATAAAGAACAAAGCACTTAGCCAGGTTTCTGGCCAGAAGGAAAAGAGCACCTTTTTTTGATTCAAGGTGATTTTTGAGATGAAAGTTTCCTAAGATATGGGTTACCTAGTTTCTATAGAGCCAGAGATAAGATAGGATAGAAAGAAAAGGTGGGGGAAGAAAGAACAAAGCTCTGAAGACTCCTTATTGTGAGAGGAAGCAGCCCTCTATCCTCATCAGTAGCTCCCTCGAAGTTCCCTATATTGTTAACCCAGAACATTAATTGATGTTCATAGTGATAAACCTGACATGTGGTTAAAGAGAATGAAGATATTTGACCTGTGTTTTAAGATGTTCCATCAGAAGGCAGTTAAAACAAGGATATTTAGATATTTGATTTCTTTATTGGAAATATTTCTGTAAAGCACAATAAGTATATATACTTTTCTTGACAATAATACCTTGCTCATTTGGCCTCTGAGGAACAGAGCTAAATAGATGGATGATATAGACAAATGGTTTAACTTTGTAAATAAAAATCACAGAGTCAATTATTAACTCATACAGGCAATATTCATTGGCCGTAAACATGTGTCAGGAAATTTGTCAGCCAGTGGAAATGCAATAAAGATATTATATGTCTTCTATCCTCTTTGTAGGTGGAGGGTTAGTGAAAAAGAGGAAGACCCTCAAGGAGATGGATTGACACAGTGGCTACAGCAATGGGCTAAAACATATCAACCACTGTGAGGATGGTGCAGGACCGGGCAGTGTTTTGTTCTGTTGTACATAGGGTCGCTATGAGTCGGAACTGACTTGATGGCACCTAACACCACCACCAACCCCTTTTGTAGATAATTAGAATCCTGTGTGATGGTGCACACCACCAATGAAGCACCATGTCTCAGAGATGGTCCTTGGGAATGACCACTCTGCTTAGGGAGTTGGGATTTCAGAAGATCCCATAGAAGAGATGAAACTTCAGACTTCCCTGCTGCCTTAAATGATCTGTGGTGTAGCCATAGAGACCATGTGTTAACACAGATGATGGAAGATGGCCTAACTAGCTGGTTACTGTATCACTCCATCTAGTCTACTGTTCTATTCCCAGAGCTGAGTAGACCTCTACTTCAAGTCTGATGCTGGAGTGAAATACAAGGGACACTCAGAAATTGACCCAGATCTCAACACTGCATTCCTCATACTTAACTACACTGGTATTCACTTTTGCTGTCAGTCCCACTAGATTGTAAGCTTCTTTGTGGGCATAATAATGGCAGTGATATTGATGTTCCTGGTGGCGATGGTAATACCCATTATTCATTGAACATTACTGTACATCAGACATTGTGCCAAATGCTTTATATGAATTATCTGATGCCTATAGTCTTGGCCTCATGGTTTCGGTATAGTTTTGGCAGTTCTGTCATTCTCTCCTGCCTTACCGATGATGCCACTGAGGCTTGGAGAAGTTAGACGCCTCTCCCAAATCAGCTGTGCAATGGAAGATATGGTCATCTGTCTGTCTTTTTTTTGTGGATGTCTCCAAACAACTTACATCCTCCTTCCCTGCCACGTGCACAGCTGGTACAGGTTTTTGTTTGTGGTAAGTACTTAATTAGTGACGGAATCTGCTCTATAGGGAGATTGTGCTCCCTTGTTTCTTGAGGTTCTGGTTGATATATGGTCAGAGTGGCCCCCTGATGCCCTCAGCTGCTAGAGCATTGAGATGCAGATCACTATTTATCCTTCAGCCTTTTGTTTTGCTACTCTTTTGTCACTGTCTGCAGCATTCCCACTTGGTTTCTAATCTTGGCTATCACTGCCTGTACTCCTGTTCTGTCACTGTAGCTAATTCCCAGTCACTGTCTGCCACTGCTGACCCTGCTGACCTCTACTGAGCCCAGGGTCAACTACTGTCTTTATTCCTCTTTCCACTGTCTTCCTTCTCTTGAGAAGTCTCCAGTGTGTATCTGCATCTACTCCAAGAGGTGAGCCAACAGGGGCATGCATTTTGCTTGATGAACTGACCAGTTACTTAGTCTCAGAGCATCCTCTGGTTCTTGGCCTTTCTTCTGAGCTTTGTTCCTGGGTGGGAGTGTGTTGTTGTTTTGTTGATTGTTGTGTATAACTCTTGAAGCTGTTTAAGAATTGTGGTACCAGAGAAGATGCTTCTGTTTTAGTAGCTATTGGTTAGAAACAAAACAACCTGTTAATCCCATAAAGATTTATTTTCATTTCTGTGCTATCTCTATTTAAAAAAAATTATGACAAAGTTGTTCATGAAACTGAGTTGGCTGGTGCCTCATACTTCAAAATAAACTTCTCCTGAATATGTATACTTTGAATCTTTAACTATCAAGGACTTTAACAGAATTGTTCCTCCCTTCAATAGATACTTTAAATATTCATCTATTACAATGGGTACTTAGCAACCTTAAGAAGTTAATATTCCTTATTTTTACACAGTTGGCTTGGGGTTCAACTCCTAGTCTGGAGATACCTCATTTTGGAAAGGCTGTATAATGTGATTGTCATTAGTGTGGGTACTAGAATCAACTTGCCTGGGTTCAGATACAAGCTCTATTATATACTAGATGAATAGCCTTGGGCAACTTACATGTACTTTGCCTCAATTTCCTCATTTGTAAGATGGGAATAATAGGGTTGTTACGAGAACTAGGTGAGTTTTTAAAGTGCTTATATAAAATAGCACCCAAACACAGACAATGAACAAGTGTTTCTGGTAAAATGCCCAAATAGTCTTTGAGCAGGTCTTACCATGGGGGTTCATTCCTAATACCTAGCATAGGGCCCAACATATACTTTCTACTCAGGGGTCTTTGACTTAGACACGTGAATATATATACAAACAGCAAACCTTTTTATTAAATCTCTTCAGCCTTTTACGCTACTTTTTAATCCAGTAAGTTGTTCTTCCACGCTTAAGTTCCTACTCTTTGGCTGACTCTGCTTTAGTTATGAGGTTTTCATCAATTAATCATGGTTAGTGTGTTGGTGTTCTTTCTGGCTGTCATAGCAGCAGTCATTAGCCATAAGACTTAGCAATTTTATAAGAACTGGCATTTGGTCTGAGTTGTCCACCAGATATAACTCACCTAAGACAGTAATGTACATAGTTTCATTGCAGTCTGTATGTTGTTAAACAGGCGTGGTTTCTCTAGTGATGAAAATGGTCATTCATCACTCTGTGTCTCTTAATGCTGTGGTTAAAAGAAATTTGTTCTTGGTTTTAAAAGGCATTAACAGTTGTGGCGAGGCCTTACAATATTAATCCCTTTTTAAATTCTAGACATAAAACCACTCCTGTGAAAATCTAAGTTACATCATAAAAATAAGGAACCTAAAAATTATTTAAATAGTTTAGAAAATGTGATGCGTAGGCTTCTTTTTCAGTTCAAGGGAAAATGTAAATTATTGACCCTCTGAAACCCACTGATGCTAAGACAGCAGTTCAAAAATTTTAATCTTCTCTTTGGCACTTGTTGATACAGCTGAACAGGCATTTTTCCCTCCCTTTTGTGTAGGATGGGTTTAACTGGAAATGCTTTTGAATGATGGCAGTATTTGGGTCAGGTGTCATCCCCAGCTGAGATGCGGAGTCCTGCTTTCTCTCCTCCTGTTTTTTTCTGTAGGCTTACCAGTGCTTCAGAGAGCTCAGGCTAACTTTTAGTGAAATGTCAGAGACTAAGGAAAGGTCTGTTTATTTGATTTAATATCCTATTCATCTGCTTAGTTCAGCATGTGGTTTAGGACAATTCCTCTGGTTTCTTTAGTAGGATCAGTCTTTGCTGGCTCCTTAGCTGTAAGGCCCTGTGGAGATCCAAGCCTGTTATTCTCGCCCCATGATTCTTCAGGCAGTCCTGGCCCTTGTTATGGGGGAACCTTGATACATGGCTCTTAGGTCCTGCTGTAAAAATTTTCTATGTTATTCAAATATTGTATTCTTCATTTATGAAGTGTCCCAGTTATAAACCTTTTATTCTTTTCCTCTGGCCACCTTCTTGTCCCCACCCGCTCTTATTTTAGGGTCACTGAATTGGCAACTAGAATCTTGGAAGTTATAGCTCTGCCCTTGATACCATCTGGCCTTTTCCTGGTGTGATTTTAAGTACTCGACTTGAATATTTGACTCTTTTTAAAGTATCACTGCAGCTTGACATATCTTAAAGGGAGTGATTGGTAGGGACTTGCCTCCTGCCAGCAGCTAAGGTACAGCTAGCTTTGAAGACAGGACTTCTTTAATCCTTGCTACACCAAAAGTTTTCCTGCAGGTCTCCTGGGGCATGATTTATTTTTTTAACATACCTCTGTGTGATCTAAGTCAAAAGAGGGAAGTTGAAGGGAATAGGAATCAGTTTCTGGATTTACTTTTCGTAGAGCACCATCAGTTTTGTAAATCAAGACATACCTGCATATTGCTGCAATAAACATCTTTTTCTATTAAAAATAAAGTGTTAAGTCTTCATACTTAAGCTGATGCTATAGGTCTGTGGTTCCTAACATGACAGTAGCAGGTGTGTGTGTGTGTGTGTGTGAGTGCACACATGCACATGGTTGTATTGTATTATATTATGAAATCACCAATGAAGCTGTTCCACAATATGCATGTCTAGTTTCTACCCCCTTGCACCCATTTGGTTTCCCAGTGGTGGATGTTTCTGAATCATCTGCAAGCTGTCATCTGCTTTCCCTTATGGTGTATTTGGGCCAGAGTTCTGAGTAGACTGTAGTCAGTGATCATGGAGCATAATAACAACAAGAAGTATATAGCTAATGTACTTTTTTTTGAGCAAAGTATAACTAATGTTTCTGTGTCAGGTACTTTTCAAAGGGCTTTTAGTGGAGAGTTTTCTCTTCTGGCACATGGTTTGACAATTCAGTAAAATTTTTGAATATATATATGCATGTGTGTGTATACATGTATATCTGTGTGCGTGTATATATGCGTGTATATGTACACAGGCATATGTGTATATACACATACAGTTCCAGGAATCCTCTTCTTTCTGGGGGTGGGATAAGTAGTCTTTATAAATTGTTAAAAGTGTATTGTTTTATTTCTGCTAGAGAAGATAAAATAGTTTATTCGTATATCCTTAAGACGCAGGCTAGAAATAACGTTTATTGAATGCAGTTGATTCTCCTTACTTGTGGTAGTTACAGTCTATAAAGTTGACACGAACATTGAATTAGCAAATACCAAACCATCGCTCCTAGGGGAAATAAACAGGGTTAGGTTCCTACGAGTCTCTCTGGTCATAACATTTTTATCAACTGATCAATACATAACCTTGTTTTATGTGTGTTTTGTGTAAAGCATCTCATTTAATATATATTGTTGATTCATTAACAACAAACTCACAGCTAACAACAACACTATAACTCATGCCTGAATGAAGTTTATGTAGCACATCTGTTTTCTCCATAAGGTACATACAGCCTCCTTGAGTTTAGGAACAATAGATAGCACTTCAGCACCCTGCTTGTGAAATAATGAAAGTACCAACAAAAAGCACAAAAATGCAAAAAATGTGGCTCTAAATAGATCCAGAAAAGATCACTTGCATGAAGTGTGAGAGCTGAGACAAGAAGGCAGAGCAACCTCTTCTAGGCCTTTAGCTGGAAACGTACGTATCAGGCAACTCAGATTTTTTGCTGCTCTGCACATGTCTGCAAATGACCTTGAAAGCAGTGTAAGTATCGCATCTGGGATTACAAGCAAATTTTAGCAAGTTGGCAAATTTACAAATTCAGAATCTGCAAATAATTATGGTCAACTGTATTTACCATGTGCCAGATTCCACGCTAAATGCTTTCATTGCATCATTTAATTCTTGCAAAAAAGAGCACCTCTTTAATCTACAGATGAGGAAACTAAGGCATAGAGGAATTAAGCGGTATGATGATAGTAATAGCTAGCATCTAATGTATGCTTCCTATGTGCCAGGCACGTGCTAACTGCTTTCTATCTGTTAACTCATTTAATTCTTACAGTAATTACATGAAACAGTATTATCGTCACTTTCAGAGGTGAGGAAAACAAGCTTTAGAGGTGTTAAGTGCCTGGTCCAGTCACCCAGCTGGTAAGTGGTAGAGCCAGGTTCTAAGCTCAGGCTACCTGGCTGATACTGCGTGGTGACCCTGGAGTAGAATAAGGATTTAAACACATGTCTTTTGCCTCCAAATCTCTCTCTCCTCATGGCTGCATTGCTTCCATTTCTTGAAGGGCTTTCTCATTTTACAACACTGGTTAGGAAAGAGTGAGGATAGGTTGAGATCAGTGGTTCTCCATCAAGGGGGTTTTGCTCCCAAGGGGACATTTTGCAATGTCTGAAGACATTTTTGCTTGTCACAGCTAGTTGGGGGGCATTATTGGCATCTAGTAGGTAGATAGAGGGCAGGAGTGTTAACAGCTTAACAATACACAGGACAGCCGCCCAACAAAGAATTATTTAGCCCCAAATGACAATAAAGCATCCCTGGTGGTACAGCGGTTAAGTGCTTGGCTCCTAACTGAAAGGTCAGCAGTTCGAACCCACCAGCTGTCCTGCAGAAGAAAGATGTGGTAGCCTGCTTCTGTAAAGATTACAACCTTAGAAACCCTATGGGGTAGTTCCACTCTGTCCTGTAGGGTCACTATGTGTCCAGTCGATTTGACAGCAATGAGTAGCAGGTAGTAAATGAGAATAGTGCTGCTATTAAGAAACCGTAGTTTAGACTAAGTGTTCTGAGCCTTTTCTCTGAGAGCGATCAATTCCTTTAGCTTAAAGCTATAGACAAGATTTATTAGGCTGAAAATTAAAAAAAAAAAGGGGCGAGGGTGGGTAGGACTGATACTCAGCTAGAGATGTTGGTTCTGAGAGTCCTTATATGTGAGTTGGATTAGTTCTCATTTAAAAACCTGTGCTGAGTGGACTTAAAGGATCACAAACTTCAGGCTGAAGGAGTTTAGAGGTTCTGGAATGTAGGAGGATGAGTATCTTTAAGCCCATTCTACATAGCTGGGTATGAAATACCATTTGGAGCATGTATTTATGGGCGTCTGTGTGGTGAAAACGTCTTTGTGTATAATTTTTTTTTTTTTTTATGTGTGTGTGGTGGATAAGAGTGACTTCATAAAAGACAGCTTCTGCCAGAATTCAGAACACTGCAGGTAATGTACTCACCGAAGAGGTAAGAGCATGAGTAATTCTTGTCTCATGAGAAAGATGTAAACTGGTTTATTATAATGATGTAATATTTGGGTGCTTGATTTATCATCCCCATTTCTAATGATGCAAAACCTTAAGAACTAAACAGATCATAAATATTCAGATTGTGTTTTTGAAGTCTCGCCTTTGCCCCTAAGTCTCGCCTTTTCCCCTAAGCAATTGAAAGTGTCACCTTTGTCCTGATATTTTGCTGCCTGTGGATCGTGGTTAAGAACTCTACATATGCACTCTATGGTGGCAAGCTTTTAGATGTTAATTCCATTATAGAGGTCATAATATGGGAAGATGTGATTCATTCTCAAGATCATGGTAGCCTTGAGGAGATGAATTTTCATCTGCATGTCAAGGAATGGAAAGCCGGGGTAGGAAGGGATATCAGACAGGAGGGGGCCTTTGAACTGGGTCTTATTTTAAGAGAAACTTAATAGTGGTCCAGGTTGAGTACTAGTCTAGGCAAAAGTGTGGCCTGTCTAGGACAGGCTAGGGGAGGAGGATGTAAAGGGGATAACTGGGGAAGAAAAAGAAAAAAAACCAAACTTACTGCCATCTAGTTGATTTCTGACTCATAGCGACCCTATAGGACAGAGTAGAACTGACCCATAGAGTTTTCAAGGAGCGCCTGGCAGATTTGAACTGCCGACCTCTTGGTTAGCAGCCGTAGCACTTTATGCCAAAAGGGCATAGGAAATACTAATCGTCATAGCGACAATAACAATTATAATCACGACTGTCATTTATTGAGTACTTCCACTGTAAAGGGTCTGTTCTAGGGGCTTTACGATGAACTCATTTAATCCTCATAGCAATCTCACGAGGCTGATATTATTATAACTTTTACAAAGAAGAAAGCTGAGGCCTAGAGAGGCTCAGTGTCCTTCCTGCTGTCACAAACCTCCTGTGGGCCAGAGGCAGTCCCTGGGCAACAGTCCATTCCGGTTCAGGCGTGGCAGTTCCTGATGTGACCAGGGGGTGATGTGACCAGACCTGTGCTGGAGCAAGATGAACATGACTCTGGGAGAAATGCCTTTGGCACATCTTTCTGTGCCTTTAAAATGGAGTAAATTTGGACTTCATTTCAGGAGATTGACTCTGTATTAGACTTGGTCTCATAGGAAATTTTAGAAATGTCGTGACATGAAAAATTGAAGTACTCTTTGAGTTGAACAGGTCAAAGTGATTAATTGGGGACATTTAAGTATGAAAATGTAACTACAGACTCAACAAGTGGTAATTATTACCACAAAGCTTTCCTCAGGCAGAGAGCCAGGGTCAAGCCAATCTGGAATCTGTGGCTCTTCAGATTAGCTGTGAGAATGCAATAGCTCATTCTTCTCCTTTTAACCTTAGTTGGAGTTGTGGGATGAGCAGTGGATGGGGGCTAGGAGGGAATGGTGTCTTTTCCTTGCTTGACCATAGTAGCTAAGATTACTGTGTACTCATGTCTGTCTTAGATTTTATACCTTCTCTTCCACACCTCTCCTCACTACAATGAATTGAAAGCTAGAGTTTTGTTAGGAGCCTGGCAAGTTAATAATGTATCAAAAACTCAAAAAGTTCTTGATATCATTTGTGTGTCCTTGAAAGCTCTTCTCTGAAGTTAGTTATGAGATGTATCTAATTTGACCTGCTGCTCAAAGAGAATTCAATCCCATTCCTTCTTTGTTCATTCAGTCATCAAGCATTTACAGAAAGCCAGTCCTTGACCTGGAGAGGCTCATAGTCTAGACTCTAGAGGCAAAAGCAGACGTGAGAGCCAATAATTACAGCAGTGGGTGTATAAAGTGAAGGGACAGAAAGCAAGACAAAATGCTTATGACCCCCTAGAAGGAGGGGGCCTTTCTGGAAGGAGGAGAAGGGGTGGGAGGCAACCCTTAGTTCTTAGTTAGGAGTGTTTTCCTTCTGTTTCCTATCATCCTGTGTCCTGGACTGACACCCTGGTTTTCCCTTATCCGACTGAGTCTCCTGGGTTACCCAGCAAGATGGCTGTTACTTCTTTGTGTTCTCAGAGTTCTACCACCTTTTTCCCCTGTTACTGACTAGCTTCTTCAGCCTGCATCCTTTCTTCATCTTTTGTCGTCTGACCTTAGCCAGTCTTGTTACTAGTCACAGAGGTGGGAGGTTGAAAATACTTTATTAGAAAATACACAGCACACATATACAAATAATTCCATTCAGGTGAGGGAGCATTTTATCATGCTGGGCTTTATCTCAGGTTTGAAGTGCAAGTTAATGTATATTTTTCTTCTTCTAAGTGTCAGTTTTGAAGTACCTTGTTTCTTAAAGATATACTGTGTAAGTTTTGTTTACATTTGACCCTCAATTTATGGAATTTGGCAAGATCGTGGCCTCTAGGAGTATGAGTGGGTCTCTATAAGAGAGGCCGTGATCTTGTGAAGCTCTGTTATATCAATTTGTGTGACACAGAATGAATCTCTTTATCTTGGAAAGGAGTGAAAGGAATAGAAACTATAATCTTAGAAGTACAAATCCATTTTGTTAAAGTATTTACTTTAAATTACACTACTCTTATGGAAAACAGATTATATTTCTATTAGAAGAATTTCAGATTTAAGCATGCTAGTTCTTTTGCTTAGAGTCTTATTTTTGTTAAATATCAGATCACATGTAATAGTTAGAAATTCCTAATTCTAATGAAATGTAAGCCAATAAATATATTATGTCTTTTGTTAAACCACCGACTATTAAGGAGTTTATATGCAAGAAGTCTAACCTATTTTAAACCAATTAATTTAATTATGAGCCAAGTTTGGAGGAACAGAAATGGCCTCCTGTTCTTTCTCTGAGCAATGCTTTTATAGGATCACATGCTCTTCTCTAATGCAGGCCTGTTCTTTCTGAGGTCATCTAACCTCTTAAAAGGGGTTTTAGATGTTGAATTGCATTTATAAGTAAGTTATGTCCTCTTTTTCTACCTTCTTTACTTTTTATTCCACATTCATTAAAGCCTTGCTCTGTTCTTGTTGTTGTTAGGTGCCATCGAGCTGGTTCTGACTCATAGTGACACTGTGTACGCTAGGATGAAACATTGTCCAGTCCTGTGCCATCCTCGCAATTGTTTTTATGCTTGAGCCTGTTGTTGCCACTGTGTCAGTCCATCTTTTTCAGGGTCTTCCTTTTTTTCACTCATGCCCAAACATGATGCCCTTCTCCGGGAACTGGTCCCCCCTGATAGCATGTCCAAACTATGTGAGATGTAGTCTCGCTACCCTTGCTTCTAAGGAGCGTTCTGGCTGTACTTCTTCTGAGACAGATTTGTTTGTTCTTTTGGCAGTCCATGGTACATTCAGTATTCTTTGCCAGCACCATAATTCAAAGGCATCAATTCTTCTCTGGTCTCCCTTATTCATTGTCCAGCTTTTGCATGCATATGAGATAATTAACACCGTGGCTTGGGTCAGACATGCCTTGGTCTTCAAGGTGACATCTTTGCTTTTTAACACTTTAAGAGGTTTTTTGCTGCAGATTTACCCAATGCAGTGGGTCATTTGATTTCCTGACTGCCGCTTCCATGGGCGTTGATTGTGGATCCAAGTAAAAATCCTTGACAATTTCAATGTTTTCTCCTTTATCGTGATGTTGCTTCTTGATCCAGTTTTGAGGATTTTTGTTTTCTCTCTGTTGAGGTGTAATCCATGCTGAAGGCTGTGGTCTTTGATCTTTATCAGTAAGTGCTTCAGGTCTTCTTCACTTTCAGCAAGAAACATTTTGTCATCTGCGTAACACAGGTTGTTAATGAGTCTTCATCCAAACCTGATGCCTTGTTCTTCTTCATATATATTTGTTCTTGTTATGTGTTGATAAATGCTTTGTAATTACCGTACAACTAAACTATTGAACTTGAATGGGTATATGGATTTCCATTAAAAAAAAAAATCAGAGAAAGGCAAAGTAGTGGAAAAAATGAACTCTAAAAGAGAAGTGTAGAAAACAGAACTAGATGTGGTGGAGAAGGAATGATAGGAGGAGTTCCCAAATCTAACAGCCCACCTCTTGAGTATTTTGCTCTTTGTGAGGTAGCGCTTCGGGATTTTACATGGATTCACTCACTGAATCCCTACAAGAACTCTCTGAGATGGGTACTGTTACTACTCCCATTTTAACAATGTTAAAACCAAAGCAGGAGAAGTTTAATCCTTCCCAAGTTACACAGCAAGCTGAAAACTGAAGTTGAATCCAGGCAGTCTGGTTGCAGCCTACAAAGGTCTTGACTAGAGAACTCTCTTTGAAATTGGACCTCCCACCTGCCAAGTTCCAATCCTGCCCTGCTACTTACCAACTCTTTGATCTTGAGTAAAGTTATTTTATCCCCTTTGAGGCTGTTTCCCCATTTGTAATGGGGTGTTGTAATACATTGTAGCATAGGGTCGATTTAGAGTTTTAAATAAGGAGACGTGTTTAAATGGTTTGGCATGTAGAAAGAAGGCCTTGGTAACTTTGTCTTCTCTCTCTTCACTTTTCTGCCCTGGGGAAGTAGTGGTGGCAGCCTGTAGCCCTAACTCTATCTCCCTAATGTCCCTGAGGTATGACGATTCTCCCAGAACCCTTAGCGCTTTGCCCAGGTTGCTTGAACACACCACCCACTCAATTAGATAATTTCTAAGGTTTCCCTTTGCTCTATTCTTTGGTGATTCCAATAAGTTTTGTTTTTGTACATTCATGTCCACCTGGTTACATTTTGCAATGTGGAGGGTTACCCTTACAGCTGACTGAAGGCAGCTGGCCTTCTGCTTGCCAAGTGTACAATGCTGGTGGTATGAGGGAATTTTCCCTAGCATCTTTGATTTCTTTTTCTTAAGGGAAGATAAAAGTTTACCTCTTTTTATCTTTTTTCTTTGGATTAGTTTTTTCTTGACTATTAAGAAAGTGGGAAGATAGATTATATTGTATTTTTAGATTTTTTTGCATGTCATTCCTTCATCCCACAAAGGTCCCAAGAGTAAGAGGTGACACCCATTCTCATAGGTTTTTCTTCCACAGAATGGGTGGGATTTGCAGATTAGTTTATGGATTTGAGAGCTTGAGTCAGGGATGGTTTATGGAGAAGCCCAATCCCTATCCTTCCCACTCTCTGCCCTCCTCAGTCCCTCAGCTAACCATGTCCTTGCTTGTATTTGGAGGAAGATTTTAATACAGCTGTAGAGAAACCTTTAACACAGGTATCTGAGTGTCCATATAGATAGATATCACTTGCTTCATTAAAGGCAACAGTGTATGTACCTCTATGGCATGATTTTTAACATGTTGTCCAAGGACTACCTACGAGAGAATCCCCTGGAGTATTTATTAAATAAAGAGACTCTGGACCTTCCCCAGTCCATGAAATCAGAATCATTGTGTCATTGTTTTGGTGGTTTTAAAATATTCGTTTCATGTGTTGATCAAATTTCTCTTTGATGAAAAGCAGCAATACAAACTTATCGCATCATTTCAACTTGTTCAGATCTTGGCGCACACATTTTCAGGGCTAGTTTTCTACCACCGTGACTTGTCCCTGCCAGTGAGGGCCTGTTTACCACAGTTTCCAGTAACGTCATTGATGAGCAGTGCTGGGAGTGGTTGGTGAGGGTGCCAGAGAGACAGAAGTTAGGAGAGAAGAGGCCTGTGGAGAGAGGCAAGGCTGGAGCCAAGGATACATAGTTGATGGAGTTAGGTCCATGGAATTAGGTGGTCTATAATCATAGGGGTTGAACTGAGGAATTTTGGGGAATAGAGGAAAGAAAAGGAGTTCAAGTATGCAGAGGGCAAGGGAGCAGGAGCCCCCGATGGGAAAAGGGTGGAGCTAGGCATATAGGGCCAGACCTTGGCCTAGGAACCTTTGGAACTGATTAATCTCAGACCTTTACCTCAAGGTGTTTATGATCTGACTTAATGGTCTAGCTTTTCGTAATTTGTTTGATAATTGAATATTCAGATATTGAGTATAATGCATTATATGGATTAAATGTACCTACTGCTTACAGATAAAGGATAAAATTGAAGATAGCTAGCAAGGATATGGTAGAATTACGGAGGATGTACCTATTCCTACCCTAAACCTATTATTTTGGAGAATTCTAGAAAACCCAAGAATATACAGTCACATATTCTGGCATTCTAGTACAGTGTTTCCTAAACTTCACTGCACATTGGAATCACCTGGAGATCTAAAAGAAATACTGGTGCCTTGCTCCCACCTCCAGACAATCTGATTTAGTTGGTATGGGATGTGCCCTGGGCACTGGAATTTTCAAAGCTCCCAGTCCTGCATTTTACAGATGGAGAAATTCAGGTCTAGAGAGGTTGTGAATTTTTCCAAGATCACATGTCTTCAAAGCAGATGTGGGATTAAGTAAACAAAGGTCTCCTGACTCTCAGCTCAGGGTCTAGAAACCACTCCAGACCTTATAAACAAAGGGAATTTAAAACAGCTCATTGTCAACACGGTTGATGCAAGAGTTGAAAAGGTAAATGAGAGATAGTGATGCAACTCAGTGACCAGCAACAGCAGGAAACGGCTACATCACCTCATGACTGGGGAGACCTGCTGTCAGTGTTACTGGATTCCAGAAGCTGGAGCAATCTCGGAGGGATCTAGAATCGTGGTGGAGGTGCCTGGCGGGAAACAAAACTGTACGGGGAGCAAAAGATGTCACCTGAACAGAGAGGAGAAGGAGAAATACCCTTGCATTTCTCCACTCCTCTAGTTCCCTCTTGTTTTTCACCAGTATTTTCTATTGACCAAACCAGTTTGGAAGTGTGATTGCCTCCAGAGTAGAGGAGGGAATGGACCTGAGAGCAAACCAGCAACTGCCCGGCACTGTAGTCTTTCTAATGTACTGAGGTCACGTGTTTGGAACAGAACTCTCTTAGGAATTTGGGTGTTGTTCTCATAAAGGAGAGGGTCTCATGGGAATTTCTCACTAAGTTGTGAGTGGGTGAGTGGACAATTTTTTTTTTTTGTAATAACCATATTAAATAGGGTGACTTCTTATGTCCATTTCCATAAGTGGTGTGATCAAAAGACAGGTAGACTGCTTTAATACCCCCCCCCAACAAAACAAAACAAAAAAACAAACCCATTGCTGTAGAATCAATTCTGACTCATAGCTTTAATATAAATATGCACATTTTAGTTAAAATCCTTTTTCTGTGACAACTCAGGTCTGTACCTCTTTCCCTCTCAATGTGTTTGCTTTTTTACAGCCTTTATAAAATATATAGGTTAAAAAAAAAAAAACCAAACCAAGAATATTGGTAATTTTATCTGCACTAAATATTAAGCATTTATCCCTTTGAGGACTAGTTTCTTTGATGATCCCATGTATGCATATAAGATGAGAGCCCTGGCTTTACTATATCATTTCAAGGCATTTTTAAAGAAAAATGGAATTACAGTACAGCGCATTTTATTTGTTCTGCCTGATGGGCCAAGTACTTTACACCCAGTGGAGCTGAGCCTTGCCACCCTGCTGTTCTAACTGTAGCTCCCCTGTAGAGCACAGCGTTCTTCAGACTTGGATAATGAGTCTGATGTCATAAAGGGAGGTTTATTAAAATAAATACAGTACCATATTTTCTTTCTAATGGCACTCTGATTAATTCCATCATAAATGGTATACCTGACACTCTTTTAATCAATAGTGGTAGCAAAAGGGCTTTAGCTAGTGATTCTAAAGACCTCAAGGGTATTTTCAACAGCATGTTCCTACCCTGACACTGGTATCAATGTTTAGTATCCCCGTAGGTTATGTCTGAGGACCTATGTCTATTTTAACCTACCTATTGCACTGAACTACTGGAACAGTAATTAAATACTAATGCTTGCTCCTGCTTTGAGGATGATGCTACTTAAACAATAAGAGATTAAATGCTGCCCCAAGGCTACCAGCAAGGAAGCTGCAGAGGCAAGGTTAAAATTGGCTCCTAATTTCTAGCCTTTCACGTAAATTGCTAACTACAGATCCTAGTAATGTCTTCTGACTTTATTTTCCCTCATAATTAATCTACTGTTAACGATAGCCTTCCAAATCAAAAAGAACATTGTAGGTCTGGAATTTATGACTGCCGTAAATCTACTTCTTTCCAACAAGTCCACAAGGATGGTTTGCTAAGGAGGCAGCTCGTAATACATCTGTTAAATCCTTTATTTAACTGGAGTGTTTTTAGTGTTTGGGAGATTTTATATTTTAACATAGCACATGAATTATTAATAAAATTTTTTTTATTAATAGTAAATATTAAATATATAAATCTCAAACTTTAAACATTGTGTGCCATTACCTAATTTTAAAAACACGTATGACTGAAGCCGATGAAAATGATATATTATTATGATTATTTTACTTCTGTTGTCTACTCTTAATGGGGAAATTGTGGCCTGAAGAATGTAATGATTTCTTTCTGAGGTATACAATGGTACTGGATAATGGCTCAAGACCAGATCCTCCAGGTTATATTATGTGAACGCAATATAATAAAGGGATAAAAAGTTTCAAGAGGCTACTGTGTGTGTGTGTATAAAATGATGTATGTATGTGTATAATTTTTTTTTTTTTTTGAACACTGAGAGATCGGCCACTATAGAGGATATGCCAGTAAGAAAGAGAAGACCTGGCTTATGTGGAAAAGCCAGAAAGCTCATTATAAGAGAGATGTTTATGGGATAAATCTTATCTTTTACAGGACATGGGGAAGATAAAAAGCTATTTTATGATGGTTAATTCTGTTCAGATTGCTGCATTATTTAAAACTGAGTGAATCTTAAAAAAGTTTAATTTTCTATTTCCCATCTTCCTTAATTACTTTTGGGGCCTTTTATTCATTGTAGGCAATGAATTGTCCACAGATAAATAGAATTGTTGATAGACATTTTCACTTTGGAGCTCTTGTGTAATTGAAATGTGAAGATACTTGGATTGCTTTATGAGGATATTTAAATATAAGAAGTAGTTTTTAACGTTTTAGCTTGAAAGCAGAGAAAGCCACTTTGCAGATTTTAAATTCATTTTGTAAAGCCCTGAATTACTAAAATTAAGTTCATTCAGCTCAAATATAATCAGTCGTTTTCTGTTTTGCTCTGAGGGAGAAGAGAAGGCCTTGGGTCATCTTGATTGTTTTATCATTTACTCCTACCCCTCCCACCAATACTCTGCGGAAGGGTATGCTTTAGAACTATCATGCTATTGATGGAAGTAGGAAAAAAGAAACACACTGTCACAGGTCATGGTATCTGACTGTACAACCCCGAACCAGTTGCTTCTCACGTTGCTGTATAGACTGACTTTAGTGAATTGGACCTAGGCTCACCTAGTCTGTCAGATCTACAATTCCCTCAGGCAGAACTAGCTAAACAATATGTGGGAGTTACAGGAACCTATTTATCATACAAATAATGAGGTAAGGTTGGCGTATAATAACAAAATGGTGTTTTAATACTGAGGATACTGAAATTCCTGGAGTGAACATATGACCTATGTGTTTAATTCAAGCACTGAATCATAAGAACTCATCCTGGGGAAGGCTCTCACCATCATTTAGTGCTGATTTTTTACTTGGGTTCCTGCAGCAACTTTGATCCCCCAGTATTTGAAATGCAAATATTTCCATGGGGGCTTTAGGTTTCTTTTGTGGTTTTCAAAGGTACTACATCATTATATTTGGTAATTTCATTTACTTTGCATAATTGTTCCTAATCTTTTTTTTTTTTTTTTAAATTAAATCTTATTGTACAATACTTTAGTGACAAGGTGCTTTCTTTTTCCTTTTATATTTGGAGTACATCACTTAGAATGAATTCCTGTTTGGTTTGAAAATACATGTAAATTTAAAGAAAAGCTCTTTTGCCCTCTTCTCCCAAATGAACAGCTCACCCTGGAGGAAGCTTTTTCCCCCTAGAATCATAGCATTCAGAACTGGAAATTATCCAGTTCAGTTCCCCTTTTATGTAGGAGTCTTTCTTTAAGCTCTTGTTTCTAGGGAACATGGAGAGGGCTGGGGTATCTGTACTTAGTCTAAAAATCTCCTGTTCCTTCAACATCCCTCCCCAAATGTGGTTTCCAGATAGCTCACAGTCTTGGTTTTCTCTCTTTCTCAAACTCTTTAGTTAATATGTCACATTTTTAAAAAGTTGACACATGTGATTAATTTTTAATATGTTAAGACCAGATAAGTATTTATGGAGCCTTACTAGTACACTTAGGAGAGACCCATGTGAGTAAGACAGATAGGCCTCTCTGCTCTCTGCCTCCAAAGAGTTCCCTATAGTTGGGGTGACAACACATGCTCATGTAGTATAATTGAGGGAGATTGTAGGAGATCCTGTCATTAGGTGAAAAAACATGGTAGAAAATGAGTTCTATAAATAGTGGTTAGGCAATGTTGATGGGAATGGAGGGGGCAGAGCCAAGCCTTGACAGATAAATGAGAAGTAGAGGCATTGATGTGGGAAAAGACGTGTTGGAGAAGAAGATTTGCAAGAAGGCTGATCAGATTGGATAGTATTTATGCTGGAGGGTAATAGACATAAGATGGATACATCAAATAGAACTAAATAACCAAAAAGTCCTCAAATGTCACTGTGCTAAGTTTGAACTTGTGTGAAAGTTACTAGGAGCCAGTATAGGCTTTCTGGCACTGGTGTGACTGAATGAGGACAATAGTTACAGCAGTATTAATCTCTTTGGGTTGTTTAGAACACCTGACAAGGGGAAGAGAATAGAATTTTGAAGGCCAGATGTAGCTATTGTACAGTTTGTCCAAAGAGGTCTAGCTTAGGATGGAACTAAGTTTTGTACTAGGAGTCAGCAGAGAGAAGAAACGAGGAATGGGGTGGAGAGGGGTGATTCGGACTGTGTTTAATCTCCTTCAAATCCTGTTACCGAGTCACTGTTCTACGTAGAACTTTAGCCATGCTTAGTTACCCTTGCCCATTTTCTCAAACATGGGTAAAAAAAGAGGGTAATGGTTCTGGACCATGGTGGAGGTGGGGAGGAGAAGAGGGGACTAAAACGGAATCCTCCAGTCAGGTATACATAGGGCAGCCATATAACTTGTTATTCGGAGTGGGACGCTTTTGGGAGTAAAACGGGGTGCTGTTAATAATTATGCCTACACCACAGGTGTAAACTAAGAGTGTTTTGGGTAAACAAGGATGTTTGGTTGCCTTAGGCAGAGATAGCTTCCTTCTGCTGTAGTCATACCTTCATGGCAAGGCTGTGTCTGGCTCAGAGTTGACCTGTGAGCTGCTTTTGCTCCCTCTCACCATGGGGTTGCTACTTGGTATGGGTCCCGGACCCCGTTCCCAGAGTGTCCTCCTTAGTGAGAAGGATAGCCTGTGGGCTGGGTGTAGAGCTAAGTGCCCTCTTCTTCCCACAGGAGGGGCAACAGTGTTCTGGCTGGGTGGTGAAATGCTTGTGGGCAGCAACCCCAGTGTAGCCCATAGTTTCAGTAGTAAAGATTGGACCGAGTTGAGGTGGAAGAGGAGTAGGGGTGGGGTGGGCTGGGAGAAGACTTGATTCTGGAGAACTAGAGCCCTGGTTTCTAGTCTGTGATTTTGAGCAAGTCTTTTCCCCTCCCTGCCTCATTTCCCGCATGTGAAATGGGAAGGGTAATGCTTTTTTCTCTCCTTGGAGGTGGCTGTGAAGGCTGACTGAGGAAATGTTGGTAAGAATGCTCTGTAAATGGAGGCTTTGTTTATGGATGCTTTCCTTGACTGTTGTTGACATGGGTTGTGGTGCTGATGATTCATTACTAAGAGCCCTTGCCCTGCTCTATGATGGGGGTGTGGCTGGTGAGGTTCAGACTTTCATGGCTGGCAGCTGGGAGAAAGGGGCTGGGAATATGCCATGAGGGGCCTCTTTGTCTTGTGGCTGTTCCAGCAACAAGAGAAGAAGACATTGCTTGTGACCAGAAGAAGAATACGGATGTCTCCAGGAAAATGTAACTTACAGTTACCAGAACCTCCTTTTAGAAGGATAGCAACTCAGCCATTTTAATAGACTGTCACAGTACGTGACTGTGTGTGTTGAGATACCTACCTCTAATTAAAGTAGAAATAGTCAAAATACCTGACCTTTAGTTCTTAGTGAGAACTAAATCCCCATACTTTCCCACTAAAACTGGATTGAATGACAAGAGCAAGAATTAAAAGATGTTATCAATTATATATTCAATGTAGAATTGGGTTTTGTTTTAAAGATAGGCAGTGAGACTTTTCTATAACATGGTTTTCTTCAGCATTTTGTAATAAATTTAATATCTCTAATTAGGATTCGATAGCTTAAAAGGGAAAAATGCAGTTTTAATAATGAGCACAGGTTGATAACTTAGTCTTTTGTACTAGAATGAAATGTTGCAATTAAAAAAAAACTATTTTTTTATAGTTTTTTTTTTTTAATGAAATGTGGCAATTACTATGTATTAATACCCAATAAACTATGTTCCTTTTTTATTTGGAACTAAAAAAGTACTTCTAAGCAAGCACACACAATTTATCCTGGCAAATAAAATAATTTTAAGTGTGCATGTATATATTTATTATGAAGCCATCTTTCAGAATGCACCAAATGGGAGGAAAGGGAAGCTGATTGTCTTTTATTGGGCGGCTGACAGAATGTTTATTAATGGCCATGGATTTGAAATGAGCATCTTACTAAATGGAAGCCTTGGACCAACCTCTGACCCTTTTGTCTTAAAGGTTTGAGAACAGATAATATGAAAGAATACCAGCTTTTTTCCAGATGGCTGCCTGCCTGATGTTCCTTTATGTTTAGCTGTCATTCAGATATGAATGCCCAGTGATTACGAGTGTCTCTTTCTCTTTTCTGGACTGAAATGAAACCTTTTATGCGTTGTGTTTTAAAACAGATTAACTGTTTGGCTCATCAGTAGGGAAATTAGAACAATAGCTGCCAACTCAATGGTATAGTAAAAGAATGTCCCTTGGGGCTCAGGGGCTAAGGTTCATAAGCAAATGGTATGTCCAAGTGTCAGGATTTGGAAAGATGGGTGAATTATGTATATATATATATGTATGTATATAAAATTCCTGTATTTTAATTTTATAATTATATCTGGTTCAGAGCAGTACTGTCTTTTATAAACATACATTTGGATATAATTTCTCAAACATTTATATACTTTTTAGTTGGTACATCATTAATTTCTTGGAGAATGGTTTTTCCAAGAAGATTTAAAAATGGTGTGTTTGTGTGTAATCACGTGTTTCATCCTGAAAGCATACTGCAGAGTTAGTATATAATATTTTCCTACCTTTTGGTGTGCTAAAGTTGTCTTTTTAAAAATATATATTTCGTAAGGTACCAATAATGGATAATTTCAATATTATTTATCTACAAGTGCTAGCAATTTTGTGATCTGAAATGCTAGTGAAGGTGGACAATTATCATTTAGGTATGGCTGAAATGCAGATCTGCCTGGAGGACAAGTGGGGAAACTGGTGACCCCTCAGTGACCTCTGCAGTCAAGGCAATGTAGAGAGATGGCTAGTGGCCAAGGGTCTGAGAGGACCAACCACATCCATTTTAACAAGTAAAGTGCTGCGGTGACTCCTGTCCTAGCAGTGAATAGCAAGCTGGCTCTTGCTTTTCTCTGGACATTCGTGAAATGAGTTAAATACAATATTCTTATGACTTAGTGGAAGAAAAAGGGCATATCTGTTCTATATGTTTAACTCCTGTTTCAAATAATTATTTTTGTAATAAAAGGTGCTTTATTTTTCATTTGTGGAAAGGCGCACGGAAAAGCCTGCCATGAAAATCTGTTTTAATAACAATTGTGTTTTCTAAAACACCGAATGATAAAAATAAGCTTATATATATATAAAAAATCAAGTATTCTACCTTTGTTACCTCCTTATATTTTTTATGTTTTAAAATTCTGTTTGTATTTGTACTTTTTTCATGATTTTATGACCAATTTATTTTTTATAACAGCATTATTGAGATATAATTCACATTCCATGCAATTCATTGTATAGTTCAATGACTTTGAGTAAATCCTTAGAGTTTTGTGTTTATCACCATTATCTAACTACAGAACATTTTTGTCACCCCAAAATGAAATGCTACACCCATTAGTCATCATTCCCCATGCCTTACTTCCCTCCCAGTCCTAAAGCAAACAAACAAAAAAACTAAGCCATTGCCATCGAGTCGATTCTGACTCGTAGTGACCCTATAGGACAAAGTAGAACTGCCCCATAGGGCTTCCAAGGAGCGCCTGGTGGATTCAAACTGCCGACATTTTGGTTAGCAGCCATAGCTCTTGACCACTACACCACTAGAGTTTTCCTCCTAGGCAACCACTAATTTACTTTTTGTCTCTAAGAATTTACCTACTCTGGATAAGTCATATAAGTGGAATCATACAGTATGTTCTTCTTTGTGACTGGCTCCATTCATTTAACAAAATGTTTTCAAGGCTTACCCATCATTTCTTTTTGTTGTCAAATAATCCATGGTGTAAATATACCATAGTTTGTTTATTCATTCATAAGTTGATTGACATTTGGGTTGTTTCCTCTGTATTTATACTGTTTGTATTTTTTCTTTTTCATGGAATCTTTGCACATGCCGTGACTCCTATTAGGCCTTAATAAAATGAAAAGCTTTAGTTATTACAGGTAAGATTGTGATGATTATTACTGAAAAAGGACTGTGGAGTCATGGGCTGCTGTATCAAGTCTTGAACAGACTACAACAAAACATCATGGATAGCTGGGCTCTAAGAACGTGGTGGTGCAGTGGTTAAGTGCATGGCTGCTAATGCAAAGGCCAATGGTTCGAAGCTACCAGTGGTTCTCCTGGAGGAAAGACTTGGTGCTCTGCTCCCATAAAGATTTCAGCCTAGAAAATCCTATTGGGCAGTTCTGTTCTGTCATACAGGATTTCTGTGAGTCAGAATCGACTGCTGGGCACACAACCACAGCAGCAACAAAGAACCCTCAATGTAGATTGAGGTTCCCCAGCATGGAATAAATGCTTTGTTTAGCAGAAGAATATGGGTATGTGTTTGTGCAAGCATGTGTGTGTATGTGGTGGGGGGAGGGTGTGGAGCAATGGAAGATGGACTGCAGTGTCTTTCAGTATCTTCCATAGTACAGCACTTTGTCTGGCATGCAGTTGGTGCTCAATAAATGCTTGTCTGAGCCCCTTATGTATAATCTATTTTTCGTTTTCAAAATGGCAGACTTTTCTAATTGTGTACACGCTCCCCGTTCTCCCAAGGTATAGTAATAGCCTCCAACTTAGACTTACCTTGATTATAGTCTTAGAATATTCATTAGTTAATAAATTTATTTGGCGTCTTAGTTTTTTTTTTTTACTGCTGCTGTAACAGAAATACCACAAGTGAGTGGTTTTAAAGAACAGAATTTTATTTTCTCATAGTTCAGGGGGCTAGAAGTCGGAATTCAGGGCACCTGCTCTAAGGGAAGGCTGTCCCTCTCTCTTCCTCTTTCTCTGTTGGCTTTAGGAGAAGATACTTGTCTCAGCTTCTGTAACTCCAGTGTTCCTCCGTTCCTTTTCGATTTCCATGTGGCGTCTATCTTTTTCCCATTTGTGCTTACTTCTCTCTGTGTCTTATCTGCTCTTTTTATATTCAAAAGTGAGTAGATTTAAGACATACCCTACACTTATATGACCTCATTAACATAATAAAGAAAACCCTATTCCCAAATGAGATTACATATATCTACAGGTATAATGATTAGGATTCCAACACATATTTTGGGGAACACAGTTCAATCCATAACAGCCTGATTTAGCTTTCCTAGATAATAGGTAGAGCAGGGAGTAGCTCCTTATTTGCTAGGCAACCCAGGGATCAGAAGTGACATAGGTAAGATCTCACCTGTATTAAGCAGCAGGATCAAACTTGAGCTCAGGTCTTAACAACTGCAGAGCTTGCAATTGCTTTTAGATATCCTACTTCTTACACACTTTGTCAACTTCTGTCTTTAATTTCCTTCTCTCTGCTTTACCAACCATGACCCGAAAACCCGTTGCAGTGCATTCTAAAAGTTAAGTGGTGGCATCTAAGTGTTTTAGTGTAAAAATGATCTTACCAAAAACTAAGGAGCTCACTAAGGAGCTCCACAATAGTGTCTTCACTGCTTCTTTGAATTGAAAATTCTCAGCCATAAGCACCAATATTAATAGTGATTATGGCATGCTGAGATGCCACATAGTGGTCTCATCAAAGACCTATGAAATGAAAGCCCAAAACTGAATAAATGAAGTTTAAGGACTAAGGAATTAAAGTAGATAATGGAGTCCCTGGTTGGTACAAATGGTTAACACACTGCTAACTGAAAGATTGGAGGTTCCAGTCCACCCAGAGACATCTTGGAAGAAAAGCCTGGTGATCTACCTCCAAAAAAATCGGTCATTGAAAACCCTATCAAGCATGGTTCTACTCTAACACACATGGGATCTCCTTGAGTCTGAATCAACTTCACAGCAGCTCTTTAGAAAATGGATCAAAAGGAGTTTGTGAAATTATCCCCATTGATGCATGGGATGAGGTCAAATGCTAGTGCCAGAAGGTTCAGGACTCTGCTGATATTTGCACTCACTGAGTCATTATTTTGCTCTTTTACTTGCTGACAAGTCTTGTGCATAATAGTAAATGCCTAGCATCTATCTAGCATGATGGCAGATAGACATACCTTGTCCTTCTCAGAAGTTTACTCACCTATGTTCTCACAATAATAGTAAGGAATTAAGGTCCTCACTCTAAGTAGGATGTGGAAGGAAATCAGAAACAATAACAGTAGTAACCGTGTGTGGAGAACTTGCTGTGTTCAGGAAGGCACTGAAGGCCTTACACAGATTTAACCCTTTCAAGGTCCAATTATTTTCAGCTTTGGATTTTTTTTTTTTTAATACCATGTGTTTTCATTAATGGAAGCATGCTGAGTCATGGAGTGTGTTTAAATTTCAGGTTGGTAATATGGATTTTGAGAAATATCTGGTACTTCATGGTTACCACAGAACTTCTAAGGTTCTCGAACCCATACTTAGTGGTTGCCTGTCTATACTGATGTTTTTCGTGGCATCTTCCATTGGGTTCTATGCACTCCATGGGGAATTTCTGGTTTTCCAAATGTGACATAGACACAAAAACCCACCAGGGCTCCCTAGCTACCACACAGGAAATCATAAATATGCTTACAAGGCTTGTCTCAGGGTACAAAAGCCAAAAAAGACAAAATTTTTACTCCATTACACTTCCTGGTTGCACTACCTTACTTGCAAGGCTCATACCACAGCTATTTTGCTTCAGCTAACCAAAAGCTTGGCAGTTTGAATCCACTAGGCGCTCTTTGGAAACTGAATAGGGCAGTTCTGCTCTGTCCTTTAGGTTGCTCTGAGTTGGAATTGACTTGATGACAATGGGTGTTTTTTTGTTTTGCCTTCCACTGTTACGCAGGTCCCCACTGGAGGGCAGCAGGTACGTTCAGTGGTAAAAGTTACGTATCTCCAAAGAACCTGAAAGCCAGAAAAAGTTGGTGGTATATGTACCATGGGTCATGAAAGGGTTCTTACAACTATCCTTTGAGGTAGATACTCTTATCTGTATTTTGAAGATTAGCAAGCAAGGGGTAAGTAGTTAGCAAGTGGTGGAGCCAGAGTGTTCATAGGCAGTGGAGCTCCAGAGCTCACACTGTGGATCCCAATGTTTAATTGCAACCAGCAGCTCTTGAATTCCTAATCACCCCTTGCCCATCACCACTGAGTTCTATGAATGTGATTCCAAAGTGCAAGTAATATTTTTTGTTTGTTTCTAACTTTTAGAAAGTTCTATTGGTGGTTATTTTATTCTCTGACCTATAAAAGAAATACATGCTTAGTATCAGAAAATAAAGCATAGAGAAGAAAATAAAAAGTAGTTGAAACCCTGAAATGTAAATAAATAGCACAGACTCTAACAAAGATAAAGGCCTCAGCTGTGATGGTGTGTGTGAGGTGGTTTGATCTAGTGCCTTCATTTTCTTTCTTTGACTATACTGCATCTTGGGGCAAAAATTCAAACACTTGACTGCAGTGCCCTGGCTACAGAAATGTTCATTGCTTAGAGTCATGAATTTAGCTTACGAGAAGGGCTGCTCTCAGAATTTCTGTAAGTTGTTTGCAAGTTGCCCTTTGTTCTACAGGGTGCTTAGATCCTACATCAATCCAGAAACTCCTGTTTGACCCTTGGTGTACTTACTTGAATTATACCATAATGACATGGGAACTCCTGTGTTTCTATAGGAAGATTTACTCAGAATGACTGCTTGAGATGCGAGGAAGATAACACTTCCCCCTACAGCCTTGAGAGCGAAGGCTAATCCTTCCTCCGTATCACCCTTGCTTCTTTTGCACTGGCTGGACTGGGGCAGTGGGAACTTGTTTTTGTTTAAAACATTGATGGCGGCTCCCATAATGAGACCATGTATTGAATAGATGAAAAACTGAAATGGGAGTTTGGTGAGGGATTTGACACAGACCAGCACTACAGGGAATAGTGTGCCCAAAGCATGGTTGATGGTTTCACTCTTTTCCATCCTGTTCCTCATTTTTCTTCCCCTCCCCTAATGTTGGTTAGATTGCCTGTGCTTGTGGAATAGTGAAATTAGAGAGGCGGAAGGGAAGGGAGAAGTTGGATGGGGAGGAAAAGGGAGAATACCAAGCATTATTTGTTGCTTATAAAAGGAGAGAGCATTTATATTTTTATCCATTTAAAAACAGTCTTTTCATCGTATTGGGGCTAAAGAAACGAAGTTTCAGAGAGTCACGTATCTCTTTTTAAGGCCACATGGATAAAAAGAGGATATGTTTCAAACATTTCATTTGTTCTTGCTTTGTCTTATGTTTTCTAGTAATTAGAGCCTTGGTCAAAATTGAGTCTTAGACAATTTCATTTTTAAGGGAGAATACTGTTGTACTCAATTTGCGTTCTTCAGTGAAACAAAGAAGTAGGATTTTATTCACTCATTCAGCAAACAATTTTTTTGAGCAACAGATTATCTGCAGGTGCTGTGCTAGAAGCTGTGAGCAAGACACACACTCTGCTGTCATGGAGCTCTCAGACTACTGGGGTAAAGACAATGAAATAAAAACAAAAGATGCTGTAATGAGTTTCGTGATGATTTTTTAAAATGGAGAATGAATTTAATACATAGTTATATTTAGAATTATGAAATCATGAGATAAAAGAATATAATGTTCTAGGTCATTATTGTCTAATAATCATGCCTTCCTCCTTTTTCATTGTTAAAAACTTATTTTTGTGAAAAGTTTCAAAGTTATACAAATGTAGTCAGAATACTTATGAGTCCCATGTGTTCATCACCCAGCCACAACAATCGTCAACCATGAGCCAATTCTGAACCCTGTTTTCTTTTTTTTTCTTCTATCTTTCCATTTTGTTTCTGTTGATTTTCCTTTTGAGATATGCTCAGGTCTCGGGGCAGGACTTCCTGGGTAATGAAGGAGCCATACTGAACATTGTTTTTCCAAGTAATTTCTTGTATCTTTTTTATTTTACCAATCTGGAAATGAATAATGCATAAAAACGAATGTTTTTTGAGGAGTTTAGCAAAAAAGATACTAAAATGGTTACTTGACATCCTGGTTCAAAGGTGAACCCTGATGCTCATAAAGGGGCCTTCTTTTGCTGACTTTAGGGGTTTGTTTGCATGGTGGAAAAGTATATGTAGGTTGGTGGCAAAAAAAAAAAAAAAAAAAAAAAAAACCTCTTACTAGGTACAAAAATATAGAATACCCTCCAAATACTCTTTCAAATTAGTTAAGCTTACCAAGAAAAATAATTGCAGAGAGCGCTTATATTTGTGATCTATGTGTGTATAAAGGCAGCAATTTTAGGCTTTTAAGAAATTAAACTGGCTGGAGTATTGGGTATGGAAAATTAACCTGTCTAATTCATTGACTTGATTTTTCATGGTGCTCGTGATGTTGGATTTCATAGTACTCTGTAATGTTTCTGCAACTCATTTTGGAGGATGGAATACTTTTTCTCTTGTAGCAGAGACTGAGGCAGGTTTTTTCTAGAGAACTGGACCATTGATGCTTATAGGATAAATAAGGAGTTCACATAAATTAAACAAAATAAAATCAACAACAACAACAAAAATGTTGTGGTTGAGTAAATCCCCTGTCATAGAGTAGAACTGATTCATAGAGTTTTCTTGGCTGTAATCTTTACAGAAACAGATCACCAGGCTTTTCTTCCATGGCCCCATTGGGTGGGTTTAAATCACCAACCTTTGGGTTAGTTGTCAAATGCAAACAGCACCACACAGGGACCTCATGAATAAATAAACCCCAAAACCAAATCCGTTACCATTGAATTGATTCTGACTCATAGTGACCCTATAGGACAGGGTAGGACTGCCCCATAGAGTTTCCAAGGCTGTAGTCTTTATGGAAGCAAACTGCTACATCTTTGTCCTGTGGAGTGGCTGGTAGGTTTGAACCATCAACCTTTTGGTTAGTAGCCAACTGCTTTAACCTGTGTGACACTAAGGCTTCTCATGAATAAATACTCATTAATAATTATCGTCCCTTAAAATATCTCTTAAGTGTGGATGCCAACTTAGCCCTAGAACGTGGAGAGACGGCAGTTGTTTGCATAGGATTTTACTATTAAGACATATGGATATACTTTACAAACTCATATAATTTTGTAAACATTCAGAGAGGTAAGGAGAACAAGTGATATTGTCCCTTTTTCGCTGTTGAGTAAACAGTCTTAGATAGGTCAATGAGTGGTGGAGCTGGGACTAGAACGTTCGTCTTCTCTTTTCTCTGTTTTCAGTATGTATTGCTGTCTAAAGTACAGCCTGGCATGTTGTAAGCACTTGTAATTGTTTGAATGACTTAATTACTGAGTAGATGAGCTCTTTTCAGAGTATGTTTTATAGAGCCTTGATACTATGAGGAGATCTTTGGTAAAGTTTCATGGCCAGATATATTTGTGAGACTTTGGGAGAGTCACTGAAGGCTTGAATACGTCCTGGAGCAAACCCCCTCCCCCCCCAAACCACTTTACCTTGTTTAATCCAGTGCTTTCAACCATATGAATATGGACCTCTTCTGCCATAGCACATCTAATTATCTGTAACTAGTTGTGCTATGATAGAATTAATGTTATATATGAGTCTTTTGGAAACATAACTACAAATGAATAGCTTTCTAGAGTGTTTGACATTTACTAGTTAAGATCAACAAATTAAAAATGAAACTTAAATCTTTGCCTTCTGCTTTTGTCATACATTCATTCCATTGGTTCCCATCTCAAAGCATCAAAGATTACCTTTACCCTAAAGATTTAGATTTTTATATACCCTATCCCCACCTGTTTCCTGGGTTATTCTTTTATTTATGAATTTAAATTAACTTTTTCTTCTTCCAAGAATGTAGTCATCGTTATTAGGTGCACAAACAGCAGAAGACGAAGTAGATAAATGAACCTCCTAAACAGTAAACTGCTATGCTTACAAAAGACTTCTTCAAAAGGGTAAAAAGAGAACCTATAGACTGGGGAAAAAAAAAAATCTTTTGGCAATTACATATGTGACAAGGGTCAAATCTCTTAAATGTATAGAAAACTTCACCTCAACAACAAAAAGACAAACAATCCAATAAAAAAATGGGCAAAGGACATAATCAGACAACTCATCAAAGAAGACATTCAGGCAGTTAACAAACACATGAAGAGATGCTCTCAATCATTAGCCATTAGAGAGATGTAAATAAGAACTACAATGAGATGCCATCTCACCCCTGCAAGAATAGCAGTGATCAAAACAACAGCAACAAATACTGGCAAGGTTATGGAGAGACTGGAACTCTTATATACTGCTAGTGGGATTGTAAAAATGGTACAACCATTATGGAAAATGGTATGGTGCTTCCTTAAAAAGCTAGAAATAGAAATACCATATGATCCAGCAATCCCACTCCTAGGTATATATCCTAGAGAAATAAGAGCAGTGACACGAATAGACATATGCACACTCATGTTCATTTCAGCATTACTCACAATAGCAAAAAAGATGGAAACAACCTAAGTGTTTATCAGTGGATGAATGGATAAACAAAATGTGTCACATACATACAATGGACTACTATGCAACAATAAAGAATAATGAGGAGTTCACAAAACACCTTATAACGTGGATATATCTGGAGGACATTATGCAGAGTGAAATAAGTCGATCAGAAAAGGACAAATGTGATACCATTTTTATAAAAAATCAAGAATAGGTTTACACACTGAAAGCCGCATTCTTTGATGGTTACCAGAAATGGGACAGGGAAGGAGGAGGAATCACTTACTAGTTGGTAGGCAGGTATTCTGGTGAAGGGAAAGGCAATGCACAATATGGGGGAAGTCAGCCAGGGCTTTGAACTGGTTCTGGTTTGAACCCCTGCTGAGAATTTGCATTTCCACTCCAGATATACTGAATCAGAATCTACATTTTAAGAAGATCCCCAGGTAATTCTTATGTGTAATAAAATTTGAGAACCACTGCTGTTCTAGTGGTTCTCAGAATTGGTGCCTAACCAGCAGCATTAGCATCACCTAGAACTTGTTAGAAGTGTAGATTCTCAGCAGGGGTTCAAACCAGTTCAAAGCCCTGAAGTCAGTACAACATGACCAAGATAAATGAAGATACTGAGAGGTACACAAGAATAAAGGACAGCTACAGTAACTGCTATAACATATATAGTTCTGCAACAACAGCATGAACAACCAAAAAATTTGTGAATGGTTATATAGGTAGGTGTATATGTTATGTAGGTGTCAGAGGGCATGGGAGTAATGTGTGTGCATATATAGGTATACCCATTGCCAAAAAAAAGGTATAGTTGTGGACATTTGTGTAGGTTTGTATATGTTGTGTATATATTCACATATATAATAGAGCACGTAGGGGTCACAGTTAATGGAAACTTGCTAGACATATCAAAAACTTTGTGGAATTGAGTTACTGGATTTGAAGGCTCAGCAGCATAGTCTAAGGGGACATCTAGGTCAATTGGCATAAGATAGTTCATAAAAATATTGTTCTACATCCAAGTTTGGTGAGTAGCATCTGGGGTCTTAAAAGCTTGTGAGCAGCCATCTAAGATACAACTGTTGGGCTCCTCCTGTGTGGAGCAAAGGAGAGTGAAGGAAACCAAGGACTCAGAGAGCCCACAGAACTAATGGCCCACATGAACCACATCCTCCTCTAGCCTGAGACCAGAAGAACTGGATGGTATCCAGCTACCACTACCGACTGCTCTGACCAGGGACACAATAGGAGGTCCTGGTTAGAATGGGATAAAAATGTAGAACAAAACTCAAATTCATAAAAAGACCAGACTTATTGGACAAGTAGAGACTGGAGGAATCCCTGAGATTATCAGCCTAAGACACCCTTTTAATCTAGAACTGAAGCCATTCCCGGAGGTCACCTTTCAGCCAAATAATAGATTATCCTGAAACACAACAAAATGTTTTAAAAAAAAAAAAAAGAATACAGAGTCACTGTACCAAAAAGAGCTGGTTGACGTTCAGCTGTTTCAGGAGGTAGCATATGTTCAAGAATCGATGGTACTGAAGGAAGAAGTCCAAGCTGCACTGAAGCCATTGGCGAAATGAGGCTCCAGGAATTAATGAAATACCAACAGAGATGTTTAAACAAACAGACGCAGCGCTGGAAGTGCTCACTCGTCTATGCCAAGGAATTTGGAAGATAACTACCTGGCCAGCTGACTGAGAGAGATCCATATATGTGCCCAATCCAAAGAAGGGTGACCCAAAAGAATGAGAAAATTATCGACCAATATCATCGATATCACATGCAAGTGAAATTTTGCTGAAGATAATTCAAACACGGTTACAGCTGTACATTGACAGGTAACTGCCAAAAGTTTAAGCTGGATTCAGAAGAGAACATCATTACTAATGTCAGATGGATCTTGACTGAAAGTGGAGAATACCAGAAAGATGTTTACCTGTGTTTTACTGACTATGCAAAGACATTTGATTGGGCGGATCATAGCAAAATGTGGATAACATTGTGAAGATTGGGAATTCCAGAACACGTACCTGTGCTCATACAGAACCTGTACATAGACCAACAGGTAGTCATTCACACAGAGCAAGGGAATAGTTTGAAATCAGGAAAGGTGTGCGTCAGGGTTGTATCCTTTCGCCGTACTATTCAATCTGTATGCTGAGCAAATAATCTGAGAAGCTGGAATATATGAAGAATGTGACATCAGGATTGGAGGAAGGCCCGTTAACAACCTGCGTTAAGCATATGGCACAACCTTGCTTCCTGAGAGTGAAGACGACTCGAAGCACGTACTGATGAAGATCAAAGGCTATAGCCTTCAGTATGGATTACACCTCAACATAAAGAAAGCAAAAATCCACACACCTGGACCAATAAGCAACATTTTGACAAATGGAGAAAAGATTGAAGTTGTCAAATATTTCATTTTCACTTGGACCAACAGTCAAGGACCATGGAAGCAGCAGTCAGGAAATCAAATGATGTACTGCATTGGTCAAATCTGCTGCAAAAGACATCTTTAAAGTATTAGAAGACTTCTTATAAGAATAATATGTAGGTGTTAAAGGTAGAAAATTAGAAAATATAAGCAAAATATACAATCCTACCCCAAATCCCCCATTACCAATAACTGTTACATGTTTATATGTTGTCATGCATATCATTTAAAGCTCAGATTATGGAACTATACTGCTTATGTTCAAACCCCAGTTCTTCCACTTACTGGCTGTTTGACTTTTGGGCAAGTTATTTATCCTTCTACCTCAATCTTCTCATCTATAAAATGAGTTTAATAACTATACCCACCTAATAGGGTTGTTCCACCGTCTGTCTGCCAGTTTGTCAAACTGGTGGCTTGTGTGTTGCTGTGGTGCTGGAATTTTTGCCACAGATATCTCAAATACTAGCAGGGTCACCCATGATACACAGGCTTCAGCGGAGCTTCCAGATTAAGACAGACAAGGAAGAAAAACCTGGTGATCTACTTCTGAAAATTAGCTAGTGAATACTTTGTGGATCACAACAGAATATTATCAGATGTAGTGTTGGAAGATGAGCCCCCTAGACTGAAAACCCATTGGAAGGTACTCAAAATACACGGTGACAGCAGCAATGGACTCGAGCATGCCAATGATAACGAAGATAGTGCAGGACCAGGCAACATTTTGTTCTGTTGTACGTGGAGTCATCATGAGTTGGAGTCGACTCAACAGCAGCTAACAATAATAGGGTTGTTTGGAGGGTTAAATTAATTACTATTTGTAAAATGCCTAGGATAGTGTCTGACACATAACACTTATTATATAAGAGCTAAATTAGGCAAATGTGTATGTATATATATGTGTGTGTAGTGTTAACATTGCATGCATACATCACAAAGTATTTAAGTAGTATCTCACTGTTGAAAATTGAGGTTGTTATAAATCTTCTATAATGATAAACAGCTACAGAGTGAACACCTGCTCTTAAAAGTTTTTGAGCATCTGTCATTATTTCCTTAGATAAATTCCTTAAGTTGAAATGACTAGATCAGTGGATGTGCATGTTTTTAAAACTTTGACACAATCTCCTCAGAGAACATAAGAGAGCCAATCAATGCTGCCAACAACTTTTTTTGAAAATGCCATTTTTTTCTTCATTTTTCTCAGTGTGAAAGGTAAACATTTTCCCCTTATAAAGTTAATTAACGAAGTTACTTTCTGTCTGTGGATGGATGGGCCACTTGTATTTTCCCTTTGGTTATTGCTATTAGAAAGGTTGCATAAAAAGCTGACAAATGATGTTTTTCTCTTTGTGAGAATGCTTTCTGTATTAAAGATTTTAACCCCATGTCATTTCTTTCGAACATCTATGTCCTCACTGGCCCCTTTACCTCTTTGCCTCTTGATCTCATTCTCCTAATCCTCCTTCTCCTGATTCTCTCGTTTGCTTCATTACATTGTCTGAATCTAAACTTTTCTACTGCTTCTGTGTCTTTCCAGCCTAGCCTGTAGTTTAACTCAAGTGGACATCTATCTATAAAGCACCATCACTAACATTCTACTCATAACATCTGAATTTGCAGAGATGATACATCACTTTTTGAAGGTCATAGAACAATTTAAATGACGTTTGTGTATAGAAGAAAGGTAACGTCTTTGCATTTCCTCTTTTGTCCTAGAACTGAAATGATGTTTTTATTTTTATAATATTCCATTCAGATTTTACGCTTTTGTGGTATTGGCTAGTGCTTTATAAGCCCCTCTCTACTATTTTATTTGCAAATGAGTTACATGAGATATGATAGTGTTAAATGATCATTGTATGTAGACTTACTGAGTTCAATGGAATCTTTTTCAGTTATTTAGTTTAAAATACTTCTGAATGAGACTTAAATGATGAACTTGAGGTATTTGTTTATTTCCCCATTGGACAAGAATGAAATGGAAAGATTTCTTTCAAGGATTAATCTTTAAGCACATTTCCTGGATATAGACCTTAAGACCTGTATTTTATAATAATGGGGGGTAAAGTATTTGATGCATTGAATCTTTTCATGCATATAACCTCGTTTTCTACTCCATTTATTTGATAATTGTTTCATCATTTCAAATTCAATTTGTAATAGCAATGAACACTATTTAATATTTTTCTAATAAAGATTAGTTGGAGAGGTTAATATGGTCAGAAATTTAAAGAAGCTGAGAGTCATCTTAATGAGTGTCAGGTAATTAACCTACATGAATAGATTAAAGAAATCAGGCAGGCGTGCTGATGGGTTTCCTTTCAAGTTCAAGTTTAGAATATTATCTGTGCGGTGGTTAGGTCTTACACATTAGATGATGATTGCTAGATTGTTTTTTAATATATAAAAAACTTAATTATGAAACCTTATTAGAATTCCTCATCAAATTTGATTAATTGAAGAATGATTGTGATATGTGATATGAATTTTGAATTCTCATATGTAAATCATATTTTTTTTTTTTGATAAATAGGTTTCCCAAAATGAAGTTCTTCTTGAATCAGGAACTAGCGCTTTAACATATAGGTCACCTGTTACTAGAAACATTAAAAAAAAAAAAATTCCTTGTGAAGCTCCTATCACTCCTAGGCGTGTCCTCCAAGCTAAATGTACTCCTTTCATTGGACTGGCTCTTAGTTTTCATTCTTTCCTCTTTCTAAACCCTGCAGAAGTGCTTTCTTAAACAGTAGCAGAAAGAAACAGAGAGTGAAATTGGACTGGTATTAAGTTAAAAGAATGTTTTAATTAATTCTACACACACCATTCCTAGTATGTGGTTAGTAAACTGTCAATTTAGGGCAGAGAGTTGAGTGTTAATCTGCTTTATGGACTGTTTTCTTTGTTCCATTGTCACAGAATTTTATCACCAACACTCACCAAACATCTCGTTAATGAGCGTCCCTTTTTAAAAAGGGAGGCCAGATCAAATCAACACAATTTGGACTCATCGTGTGAATAACCCTGTGCTGATTGTTGGTGGGGTGGGTGAGATACAAAGATAAATAACACACAGACATGGGCTTTAGATCTCTTACTTTGGTTAGAAGATGACATATTACGTGAAGGTCAGTGATCGATACTCCAGATGTCTCTCAACCACTCATTTGGTCATTTTGTACTTTATAAAATATATTTTATTTCCTCAGTTATATCAGGGATGGAAAAGGAATATCTTTGTACCTCTATGTGTTGGAGTCTTGATGGTGCAGTGGTTAAGAGCTTGGCTGCTAACCAAATCGAATCTACCAGCTGCTCCATGGAAACCCTATGGGGAAGTTTTACTCTGTCCCATAGGGTCCTATGAGTCAGAATTGACTCAATGGCAATGGGGTCGTTATTTATGTATTTTGGTTTTTGTATTGCCATACTGACCAACGGAGTTATTTCTTCTTAACAGATGCTCAATAAATATTTTGTGTCAAGTGGTAGAACCAAGATCATTTTAAATTACTCCCTACTGGTATTACTGAAAGGAGCCCTGTTGTGGTGCAGTGATTAAGCGCTTGGCTGCTAATAGAAAGGTCGATGGTTTGAACCCACCAGCCAATCCATGGGAGAATGATGTGGCAGTCTGCCTTGGAAAACCCTATGGGGCAGTTCTACTCTGTCCTACGTGGTCTCTATTAGTTAGTATTGACTCGATGGCAGTGGGTTTGGTTGGTGTTACTGATAACAGATTGGTAGCATCCTCTGAAGTTCTAAGGAGAGCAGATTTACTTATGAGTTATATAGCCATGTTTGCCACCTTATTTATCTTTTTAAAGTGGTCCATAAAAGAGCCTTCCTGCTTGGCGCTGGAATAAAGAAGTGTAGGTGGAATAGACCTTTAAATCAGAAAAAGTGAAAATACTTAATCCTTATATATAACCTGAGGCTTCTAAGTTAATTTTCTTTTTTTTTTTTTGCATCCGTGACTCCTATTTTATTAGATTTGCTGCCTGTCAACCTCTTTGAGAATTTTCGTAACTTTTCTCGATCTGACTTTCTAATAGCACATTTTGTATAAGACAGATGGTATTTTAGCTGTTGTTGAAGCAGGGCTTCAAACTGGTTCCAGATTGGATTCAGTGTATCTGGGATAAAAATGCAAATTCTCAGCAGGGTGTTGATCCTGAATGAACTGGTTCGAAGCCCTGGCTTGAAGTAATTTGTAGGTCGTGATTAATTCACAAATTATTATTTCAATAATCCTCATAAAAACAGCATTTCAGTGGTTATCGTTTGTTAATTTCCCTATTGGGGTAAATTAAATGCTGAGAAGTAATTCATAAAGTCATTGGAAACTGGATCTCTGAGGACTACCAGGAACAAACAGTGAAAACACTTGAGAATTTACCCCTCCCCCACTGCAATATTATTTTAGTTTACATCAGAACACAGGACATTTTCCATTTTCTTAATAAACATCTGTTTAAAAAAAAAAAATCCTAGATCCTTAATGCCTGTTAACTGTGTGCTGATAAAAACACCAGTTTAGCATCAACACTGGATTGATTCCACCTGCGAGTACATTTGGGTAATTCCACAGGGGACTTGGCACAAAAAAGAATGTGCACCCCATACTGTAAACCCAATGGGACTATTTGAAGAACACTTTAAAGTGCCTGCAGTGCTTAATGTTGGTGAGAAAGATCTTTATTTTCTGGCTTGGTTTCCACTTTAGGAGATAACTTCATACCTTTCTAGGATTATCCTACTGGGGCACAAGGTGAAATGATATCATCTGGTTCATTCAGACTTCTTTGGTGAATCTCTGGGTGATTTCCCTTCAGCAGATTCAATGCCTGGCACGCAGTAGGTAATATTTGTTGCCTATAGGTAGTTATTGAATGATATTGCTCATTTCTACTCATACTTGAATAGCACTTGATGACAAAGCTACGAAGATATCTTGAGATGATTACATTCATCACTGATGACCTTATTTTCTAATCTCTGAATTTTAACAGTGTTCAAAGAGACTATTTGTCTTGTAGGAAGTCAAGACAAATAACACCTTTGACATCCTGAGTGCTTTTTCTTAACACTGAGAATTGGACAATGGCAATGCCTTGTTACAAAAGGGGAGGTTATTTTGAGTTTTGTATAAACTCTAAATATTAATATTCTTTAGATTCTGTTCTGGAACTCTTAATGTTAGAAAAAGCTTTAGTATTAGTAAGAGAATGGAGCCTGTGTGGTGAGTGGGTTAGTGCGTAAGCTCAAAGGAATAATGCAACTTTTGTAGAATTGCATTTTCCACATAAAAACTGTTTTAAAATCCAGTCCTTCCAATAGATCATATTTTTGAAGTAGAAATATAAATTTCCTTTTGAAAGTCATGTACTCTAAACTGTTTCCTGAAACACTCTCAGGCATTTTTTCTTTACCATGTATGTTTAATCAGCAAAATGATAATGCATACACAAGTGATTTTAGTTTTTTTTCCAAGAAATTGTGTTTCTTTCAGATCTGTTTTACTAAAGTGTTACATGGAGATCATATTGCCACTTTTGGGGAAAGCCAAAACTTTTCTTTCTTCTGAGTGACTCTTTTTCTAGGAAGTCTTTTTTAAATATCTTCTTTGCTCATAAAGTAATAAAATATTAATGGTTAACTATGAACTAGTGGTTTTGAAGCCTAGCTGCATATTGGAATCACCTGGGTGTTTCTCCCAATTATTCTCACATAATTGATCTGGGGCGGGGCATGGACTTTGGAATGTTTAAAAGCTCCCTGGGAGGTTTTTATGGCAGCCGGGTTGGAGTGTGAGTGTGAACAGGAGAGAGTAACAAGTCACTTTTCACCTATTTCGTGGTAGGCAGCTCTTTTTGGTTCCATTTTTTATTGTGTAGATGGTTTTGATTCTAATCTTTTAGAATGACAGTACTTCTCAAACTTTAATGTGGGTAAAAAAGTGCTTGGGGTGGTGGGACTTGCTAAAAATCGCAGTCCATGGGCTCACATGCAGAGATTCTAATTTATGTGCTGTGCAAGGTGAGAGGTTAAACCAAAACCTGCTTTTTAAAACGAACACCCCAAGTGGTTTTGATAGTGAATTGATCTTCAGAGTTCTTTTAAAAAACACTGTGTTCCAGTTATCTATCCCAAAACTTAATTGGCCTAAAATACCTATTATTTCTTATGGGCTTGTGGGCCAGGAATTTGGCACAGTTGGCTGGTGAGTCTTCTGCTCCACACAATGTCAACTGAGGTCACTTGGTGTTACTCAGCTTCTGGCAGCTCTGATCTGGAGTATTCAAGATGGCTTCATTCACTACTTGGCACCTTGGTGGAGATGACTGGAAGGCTGGGCTCTGCTGGGGTATTCTCCATGTAGTCTTGGCTTTTTGACAGAACCTTCTAGTAAGGTATTTGTACAAATTCGACTCGAATGTGGAACCCTGGTGGCACAGTCATTAAGAGCTTGGCTGTTAATCAAAAGATTGGCAGTTTGAATCCACCAGCCACTCCTTGGGAGCCCTGTGGGGCAGTTCTACTCTGTCCTGTAGGGCCACTGTGAGTCTGGATCAACTTGACAGCAATGGGTTTGTTTTTTATATCATGGCGTTTGCCTCCTAGACAGTGTTGCCAGGGAGAGCGTTTCGAGATAGCCAGGTAGAAACTGCAAAACTTCTTATGACCTAGTCTCAGAAGTCCCAGAAAATCATGTTTGCCATTGTGTATTTGTCAAGCAAGTCTGTAAGACAGCCTAGATACAAGGAGAGGGGAATTACAGTCCCCCTCTCAATGAGAGGAGTAGAAAAGAATTTGCAGTCATCTTAATATTTCCACACACTGGTAGGCAGATGGTGTGTTGCTTATGACTCTATTACAAGTTTCTGAATTATTTATTTGTAGTTACTATTCATAGTATTATTATTAGAATCTGAATTATTGATTTGTACAGTGGCTGCAATGATGGGCTCGAGGATAGTAATGATTGTGTGGATGATGCAGGACCAGGCAGTGTTTCTGTTGCACGTAGGGTCACTATGAGTCAGATCTGACTTGATGGTACCTAACAAGAACAACAACAGTCATTATTACTATCTTAATTCAGGGACTCATTTTCTTTCATCTGATAAGTTTCAGTGATATTTTAAATGGCATCTCTACCTACATACCAGATTCTTCTTTCTATAATTGGTTTTACATATGGCACAACTAACCTTTTTGAAGCATGATGCTGGTGATGGGAATTTCTTGCCTAAAACTATAAATGGGTCCTCATTGCCTATGTGGAAGAGTCTGAAGTTCTGCGATTGGAAGTATAATATATTGATTAATATCATGGACTCTGGAGTGAGACTGTTTGAGTTCAAGTCTTGGTTGAGCTACTTACTCACTTTGTATACAGCCTCTCTGTGCCTCATTTTCCCATCAGTAGAGTGTGAATAATAATAGTATCTTCCTCAGTGGGTTGTGAGAATTAAATGAGTAGTATATGTAATGCTCTCAGTTTGTGTTGGGGCATAATTTTTTTATTGTTACTGTAAACATTGTGGCATAGCATCAAGGCCTGTCATACTCTGTTGCACTTTATTTCCAACTTCATTTCCTGTGAGTGTTCTTGTGATCCATGCTACAGCCACATTCCACTCTCCTGTACTGTCTTTGTTTTTCCATGTTTTCTCTCTGCACCTTTATTCATGCTGTTGCCTCTCAGTGGAAAGCTGACATTTCTCCTTCTCTCCCATAGAGAGTGACTTTTACCACAAGTGCTTTCAAGGGTTTTTAGTGGGTAGTAACGGGAATTTTATACTAAATTTCACTGTTATGCATGGCTGTGTTCTGCCTCTCCAACTCTACTATAGCTTCTTGAGGGCAATGCCTGGGTTTCATTTCTGTTTTTTGAGTTTCCTGCTGGTGTAGCACAGCGCAGTGCCTTAGGTCTTAGTGTTTAAAATTAGTTGTAGTACCAGTCAGAACGGGCTAGGTTATGCTGCAGTAACAAACAACCTGGAAAACCTCAGTGACTGAACGACAGTTCATTTCTGAGTCATGTTACAAGTCTGTGATTGACCGGTCAGGGGGAACTCTGCCCATTGTATCGCTCAGGACTCCAGCGTGATGGAGGATCCATCTTTAAACATGTTACATGAGTACTGAAGCAGGGAAAAGGAAGTGGAAATCTTTGCACTGGCTCTTAAAGCTTCTGCACAGAGATACACATGTTACTTATGCCCACATTTCATTGGCCAAAGCCAGGCACATGATCGCACCTGTGTTCAAGTGGGTGGAAAAGTGTGCTTCTCCCATGTTCTCAGAACAGGAGAAACAAACATTTATGAACAACTTCATTGGCTACCACAGATGACTTACTGGTCTCATTATCTATTCCCATATGAGACTTCTAGGTTAATAGGACCAAACTGCTATAAAAGTTTCACCTCTGTGTACCTAATTAAAAGATAGCATTCAATTCAGTGGAGACTAAAGATACCCTTCTTTGTGTCTCATTTGGATGCTGTTCTACCTAATGAAGGCAAAACAAAACCGTGCAGTAGCAGTTACATTTATGTATGTGGGTTTTCTTAGAAATAGTAAAGCCTCAAACATGTTGTCATGTTTTTCATGTATTTCCCTTTAAAGAAAGACATTTCTTTCTCTGTCCACCTTTTCTGACTTTGATTCTTGCTTTAAATTAAAAACTGGTAAGCAAGACATGAGGTGTTCTTGAGCATGAATCCTGGGCATGGTCACTGGGTTTCTGGGTTTCACCAAATTGAGCATGTTTAATAATTTAAAATAATGATTTTAGCAAATTAGATACTCCATAAACATATGCTAATGTTCAGTGGCTCAAAATTTAAGATTGTAACCAAAAGGATATTATAGGAGCAAACTACCATATATATGGAAGAATAAATTTATTTAATAAAAGAGTTAGGAGGATTTTTGTTTATTTGCTTTATGGAATAATTTTTACAAAGGATCACTAAAGCCCTTCAAGGAGTTATAAGAATTACATCTGAGGAAGTGCAGTAGGCATAGGGTAGAATGGGAATAATTTGCTAGAGATAAGGATAGCAAATCAAGGACCTAGGGTTATAATGGACTGTTTCAATATGTCAGCAGAGTAGGGCTTCTGTCAAACATGTTAACAGCATTCTGTGTTTAATTAGGCTTTGTAAGGACCAGGAAGCAGGGCTTGTGTATCTACTTGTCATTTTGTGAATGATGTGGAAAAAATATATAGAGGCTGAGGAAGGGTAGAAATTATAAAGTTTTTCTTACAGCAGGAGTATAGGAATCAGGAACAAGGGAATGAAGGATGAGGGGTCGACTACACCTGTGAAAATGTACAGTGAAAATCTACTTCCTCAGAGAACTGGAGTACAGCGGCCGTCACCTCACATTCTTGTAAGAGACCTGCGTTAAAGAGCTTCCTAAGAGGGCGAATAACTGAATAGGTTGCTTAATGTTCTGTTCCTTAGGAAACTTACAGGGTGGCTGATCTATATGACTGAGGAGTCCTGGTGCTGCAGTGATTAAAGTGAACAGTTGCTAACCAAAGGGTCGGTAGTTCAAACCCACCAACTGCTCCACAGGACAAAGGTGTGGCAGTCTGCTTCCATAAAGGTTTATAGCCTTGGAAGCCCTGTGTGGCACTTCTATTTTGTGCTATAGGGTTGTCTTGAGTTGGAATTGACTCAACGGCAGTGGGTTTGGTTTGGGTGTGATCTAGGTGCCTAGAAGAATCTACCTATAATCCCATTAAAGCCATGGTATTTTTTTAAGCACTTGGACTCTTTTGACAATTTGGACATTTGGGAATCATCTGTTCAAAAGCACCCACTTGTATGTGCCGTGCTGTGCTTAATCTCAGAGCAGAATAGGCAAGGGGAAGTTTACAGAATGGTTTGTATCCACAGCAGCTAGCGCTAGCTACTTCGCAAATATCTGTGGTGATAAAGAGTGGATGTGTTGGTGGCTCTAGACAGGCAATAAGGGGGGATTTGTTTGTTTTTAATTTTAGGCATTTTAAACAGCACATGCTTGTAGGTTTTAAAAATATTGCTTTAACACAACACTAAATATTGTAAGGGGCAGGGAAAGTTTACAACAAAGCACATTTGGTTGGGGAGAAGGTTTCCATGGCTCTCTACTAGCTGTTATGTTTATATCCTCCAAAACTTTCACTCTGGCTTTATTCCCAGGAAGGAAATATCTGCCCTTTCCCATTCTTCTACCCTTAGTGTGTGTGGGCGGCCTTGCAGCTCTGCAGGGAGGGCACTGGCAGTAAAGCTGTGCACGATGCTTCTTTGCTCCCAGAATCTCAAGCCAAATGGAATTGTTCTGAGTTGGCTGGGTCTTACTTTCTCAGGGTTATGCCTGAAGGAGACATGATTGGGGTGTGGTGGGTCCTGAAAGCCAAACTCTGTGTTAGTACAAATAAATCAGTTGGCCAGCTCTGTAGATTTTGGGAGTGCTAGTAGCATTCATAAATCATTTTACTGGGATCTCAATTACCCAGAACATAGATAGTAGACTACAGTGCTCGTAACTTGGGCTACATCTGCTCTGTATTCATCATGTTTCTCCCCCAACACAGACACAGGCACACACACACACACACACACACACACACTGCATTTATATTTGTGATGTAGTGATAATGTTGTTGTTAGGTGCCATCGGGTCAGTTGCGACTCATAGTGACCCTACGTAGAACAGAAATAAATACTGCCCAGCCCTATGCCATCCTCATGATTGTTGTTACACTTGAGCCTATTGTTGCAGCCGCTGTGTCAGACCATCTCATTGAGAGTCGTCTTCTTTTTTCTGACCCTGGTGGTGTAGTGGTTAAGTGCTATGGCTGCTAACCAAGAGGTCGGCAGTTTGAAACTGCCAGGCGCTCCTTGGAAACTCTATGGGGCAGTTCTACTCTGTCCCACAGGGTCGCTATGAGTTGGAATCGACTCGACGGCAGTGGGTTTGGGTTTCTTTTGGGTTTTCTGCTTTACAAAGCATGATGTCCTTCTCCAGGGACTGATGCTTCCTGATAACTTGTCTAAAGTATGTGAGATGTAGTCTTGCCATCCTTGCTTCTAAGGAGCATTCTGGCTGTACTTCTTCCAAGACACATTTGTTCCTTCTTCTGGCAGTCCCTGGTATTCTTCGCCAACACTGTAATTCAGAGGTATCAGTTCTTCTTTGGTCTTCCTTATTCATTGTCCAGCTTTCACATGTATATGAGACAATTGAAAACACTATGGCTTGGGTCAGGCAAACCTTAGTCCTTAAAGTGACATCTTTGTTTTTTTTATACTTTAAAGAGATCTTTTGCAGCAGATTTGCCCAATGTAATGCATCATTTGATTTCTTAACTTCTACTTCCATGGGCAGGCAAAAAGATTTCAATCTTTAATTTGCTTTTCTTATGTTAATGAGAGAATGGTTATGATGTGTTGTGGACAAGGGAGCAGTTTGAAACTCTGATTTAAAATAAAAGTATAAAATTGTTTATTTCAGTTATTTGATCCTTGTCTCTCTATATCATAAATAATTCCAATTGTGATGTAATTATGGTTGCAAGTCTCTATATTGTGCTGGAGTTTATAACCTTACTCAGATTTTTGTTTCTAAAGATAAATTTAATGACGTTTTTAAGGTATTTCTTACTCGGTAAGAGTAACTTTGAAACTATTTGGAAACTTTTGATTTTTAAAATTAAGTCTTTGAGAGTATCAAGATAAAGTATATTGTATCCTAACACCTAATTTAAAAAAAAAAAAACCTAAGATATTTTACAGTTGCAAAATGACATCTAGGGAGGCTTAAAGTTCCATATTACTAAAGAAACATTAAACCCATGTTTTTTAGTTTACTGCGGCAGGTATTAACAATCATTTGTGAAGTGCCTTATCAGCATAGCTTTGGCTTCTAGTTCTCTTGTCCTTTACAGATGAACTTTGACATCTTAATCTACTTCATGACAAGCTTTTTTCTCTAGGTGGAAGGAGATGCCCCCATCTCTGAGCATCCTGAGAACAGTACATGATCAGCTGGTCCAATCTGTGTTACTGCTATTCTATGATTTTAAGGATTTATTATGTGCATAGTAATATTTCCAGCATAAAAAATCAGCTAGTACATGCTTGAAATTGCTCTAAGATTTTTTAAGACTTCAGTGAAACTTGTAATTTACACTGAAAATGATCATTCCAATATTGCACTTTCTGCTTTTCCAAACCCACCCTCTGATGCCATCCTTCCAGAAGTAGCCAAAGGGTGGAGGAGCACCTTGATGGCAGACTAATTCTGTAACCAGGGCAGGAGGGCTTTCTTGCTAGTACTTTGATGTTCTATAAACACAAAACAACATTCTTTTTCTGGCTTCTATCCTTCTAGGGGAGTGGTTAGCTTAGGATCAACCCAAATGCATCAGAGATTATAGGAAATGGGTTGAGAAGACTTTACTTCCATGGCCAGGTGAGAAGTAGCTAATTCATTCTGAATGTGCTCCAGAAGAAATCCCCTTAGCCCTCTGGTGATACCCATTTAGACACATTCTATTAATATTTGCTACACAGTTAAAGCTGACATTTTGAACCCTGTCTGAGAAAGCGGGAAACCCTTGTCCTGAGTAGTGCTGTGTAGATAAAACAGTAGATTAGGACTTCTACCTTTTATCTCGCCTTCAGTTCTAATGTGGCATTCCAATCTCTGTCACTTTAGTTAAAATGTTACTTTGGAAGGCAGAGGTCATTTGGAGATTGTGTTGTGGCATGTAAATAGAACTAATATAAAGCCTTTGTTTTAAAGTTACACCCTGTCTCTCCTTCCCCATCTCCTTTCCAAATATGTGTGACCTTGCAGATTTTTAGCATGAGTGGGATTATAATGTGTCAAATGAGTCAAAAATGAAATGAAGAACACATTGTCCCATATTCTTAAATATTATTTTGTAGTTACTGATTAAACAGAACAAAACCTACAATTCTTTTAAAATATGCTGATGTGCTTTTTTAGTTTCATCTGCATATGTCACATAATATGTAAAGTGTTCCAGGACATAAGGAAGAATTGTGTGTGTGTGTGTGTGTGTGTGTGTGTGCGTGTATGTAAAATAAAAGCAAGCTTGTAGGATATGACACAATGAGTCGAATGGATCTTTGGAGATCATGAGTTTAAGTCTCTTTTAAGCCTATCAACTTTTAAACCACAAACCAAGTAACTAGTGAAATGAACATAATATGGTTGCATTTCAGACAATGAGAATTTTCTTCATTTCCACAGGTATATGTGCTATTTTGATTATTCTTGACATACGGAATTTTCTTGATCTATCTTCTGTTTCCCCGTTTTTAGGGGTATGTGCAGAGAAATATGCACTATTGTTTTTCTTGTAGTAGTGAAATGTGTGACATTAAATGTTGGAGAGGCACTAGGCTGCCCCTGTTCAGCTTGGGCTGGTTGTTGCCAGACTTTTGCTTTAACAAAAGAAGATGGCAACCTGGGTTCTTTTGCAAGCCCCCTGAATTAAAAAAAAAAAAAAAAAAAAATTTTATTATGCTTTAAGTGAAAGTTTATAGTTCATGTCATTTTGTCATACAAAAACTCATGCACACGTGGTTATGTGACCCTACCTGTTCTCTCTGTAACGTGACAGCACATTCCTCCTCTCCACCCTGTGTCTCCTGTATCCATTCAGCCACCTCCTGTCCCCCTCTGCCTTCTCATCTCGTCTCCAGACAGGAGCTGTTCACTTAGTCTCATGTGTCTACTTGAGCTAAGAAGCACGCTCTTCACAAGTATCATTTTATGTCTTGTAGTCCAGTCTAATCTTTGTCTGAAGAGTTGGCTTCAGGAATGGTTTTAGTTTTGGGTTAACAAAGTCTAGGGGCCGTGGCTTCTGGGGTCCCTCCAGTCTCAGTCAGACCTTTAAGTCTGGTCTTTTTACTAGAATTTGAGATCTGCATCCCACTTTTCTCCTGCTCCATCAGGGACTCTCTGTTGTGTTCCCTGTCAGGGCAGTCATTGGTGGTAGCCAGGCACCATCTAGTTCTTCCGGTCTCAGGCCAAGCCCCCTGAATTGTAAATAATAATAAGAACAGCATAAGAAACTGTGCAGTCCAAGCAGTTTAGATATACAGGCTAGGTCAGTATGTGGGTTCCCTGGTTTGTGATCTCTGGTGGATTATTAAAGATAAACAACTGTCTTTTCTTCCCAGTTATTCCTAATTTAAAACAAATACTAGAAAGCTTATCCACACAATTTACAAACAAATAATTGATCTTCTTAGCTTTTCAGATCGATTTACTTTGTCAACAAAAATCCCTAAACTCTAAATTTCTTTGCAAATATCTGTTTTGGGGTAAATTTATTTCATTTACAAAGTTTAATGTATAACTCCTGTTTTTGCTGTTTGGTGTTGTTTTAAATACCTTAAATTTGATTTTTAAACTAATCAGAGTATACGGTATTTAAAACTATATATGTATTTTATAATGTTTTTAACAAATATCAGCAGTTTCGTGCCCTACACCTTTTTATTCCTTAAGAGCATCTACTTTCAACTCTCTTTAATAACCCTTCTGATTCCTCAATCATATGCTTGAATTAATATTTCTTATTTTTTTGATTTAGATGAAGGTTTACAGAACAAACTAGTTTCTCATTAAACAGTTAGTACACGTATTGTTTTCTGACGTTGGTTAACAACCCCAGGACATGTCAACACTTTCCCTTCTCGACCTTGGGTTCCCTATTACCAGCTTTCCTGTCCCCTTCTATCTTCTAGTCCTTGCGCCTGGGTTGGTGTGCACCTTTATTCTTATTTTGTTTCATGGGTGAAGAGTGAAACTCGGGACTGACTTCATTACTGACCTAAAAGGGTGCCTGGGGGCCAGACTCTTGGGGTTTCTCCGGTCTCTGTCAGGCCAGTAAGTCTGTTTTTTTTTTGTGAGCTAGAATTTTGTTCTACATTTTTCTCCATCTCTGTCCAGGACCCTCTATCGTTATCCCTGTCAGCAGTCAGTGGCGGGAGCCGGGCACCATCTCTTTGTACTGGACTCAGTCTGGCGGAGGCTGTGGTAGAAGTGGTCCATTAGTCCTTTGGACTAATCTTTCCCTTGTATCTTTAGTTTTTTTCATTTTCCCTTGCTTCCGAAGTGGTGAGACCAGTGGTGTATCTTAGATAGTTGCTCTCAGGCTTTTAAGACCCCAGGTGCTACTCACCGAAGTAGAATGTAGAGTATTTTCTTTATAAACTGTGTTATGCCAATTGAGCTAGATGTTCCCCGAGACCATGGTCCCCACAGCCCTCAGCCTAGCAATTTGGTCCCTCAGGGAGTTTGGATGTGTCTGTGCAGCTTCCATGATTTTGCTTTGTACAAGTTGTGCTGGCTTCCCCAGCATTGTGTACTCTCTTACCCTTTACCAAAGTTACCTCATATATTGTCTATTTAGTGTTTTTCCATCTCCACCCCTCCCTTCCCTCCTAACCATCAAAGATTGTTTCTTTTTCTGTGTAAACCTTTTCATGAGTTTTAATAGTAGTGCTCTCATACAATATTTGTCTTTTTGTGATTGACTTATTTCACTCAGCATAATGCCCTCCCAATTCATCCATGTTATAAGTTGTTTCGCAGATTCATCGTTGTTCTTTACTGTTTCATAATGTACCATTGTGTATATGTGCCACAGTTTGATTATCCATTCATCTGTTGGTGGGCATCTAGGTTGTTTTCCATCTTTTTGCTATTGTGAACAATGCTGCAATGAACATGGGTGTGCATATGTCTATTCGTGTGATGACACTTATTTCTCTAGGATATATTCCTAGTAGTGGGATTGCTGGATCATACGATATTTCTATTTCTAGCTTTCTAAGGAAGTGCCATATTATTTTCCAAAATGGTTGTATTATTTTGCATTCCTACCAGCAGTGCCTAAGAGTTCCAATCTCCCCGCAGCCTCTCCAATATTTGTTATTTCCTGTTTTTTTAATTCATGCCAGTAATGTTGAGGAGAGATGGTATCTCATTGTGGTTTTAATTTGCATTTCTCTAATGGCTAGTGATAGTGAGCATTTCCTCATGTCTCTGTTGGCTGCATGAACGTCTTCTTTGGTGAAGTGTCTGTTCATTTCCTTTGCTTATTTTTTTAATTCAATTATTTGTCCTTTTGTTGTAGAGGTGATGGATTTTCTTGTAGATTTTAGAGATCAGACCTTTGTCTGATTTGTAATAGCCAAAAATTTTTTTCCAAGTCTGTAGGTTCTCTTTTTACAGTTTTGGTGAAGTCTTTTGATGAGCATAAGTTTGTTTAATTTTTAGAAGATCCCAGTTATCTAGCTTATTTTCTGGAGTTTGTGTGTTGTTGGTTATGGTTTGTATCCTGTGAATGCCATGTATTAGGGCCTCTAGCATTGATCCTATTTTTTCTTCTATGAAATTTACTGTTTTTGGCTTTATATTTAGGTCTTTGATCCATTTTGAATTAGTTTTTGTATATGGTATGAGGTATGGGTCCTGTCTCTTTTTTTTTGTAGATGGACATCCAGTTTTGCAAGCACCATTGTTAAAAAGACTGTCTTTTCCCCATGTGATGGACTTTGGGCCCTTGTCGAAGATCGGGTGACTGTAGGTGGATGGATTTACATCTGTGTTCTCAATTCTGTTCCATTGCTCAGTGTATCTGTCACCGTACCAGTACCATGCTGTGTTGACTACTGTAGCTATATAGTAGGTTCTCAGGTCGGGTAGTGCTATTCCTATTTTATTCTTCTTCTAGTGTTTTACTTATCTGAGGCTTCTTCACTTTCCATATGAAATTAATGATTAGTTTTTCTATCTCTTTACAGAATGTTGTTGGTATCTGGATCGGAATTGCATTGTATTTGTAAATCACTTTGAGTAGAATTGTCATTTTCATAATGTTGAGTCTACCTATCCATGAGCATGGTATGTTTTTCTGTTTATGTACCTCTCTTTTGGTTTCTTGCAATGGTGTTTTGTAGTTTTCTTTGTAAAGGTCTTTTACATCCCTGGTTAGATTTATTCCTAAGTATTTTATTTTTTTAGGGGCTATTGTAAATGGTATTGCCTCCCTGATTTCATTTTCATCATTCTCTTTATTGGTGTGTACGAATCCAACTGATTTTTGTATGTTTATCTTGTATCCTGCTAATCTGCTGAATCTGTTAGTTCCACTGGGTTTTGTATGTATAGTGTCATGTCATCCACAAATAGGAGCAGTTTAACTTCTTCATTACCAATTTGGATGTCCTTTATTTCTTTTTCTTGCCTTATTGCTCTAGCTAGGACTTCTACAAAAACAAAACTAGCACAATGTTAAATAGGAGTGGTGATAAAGGGCATCCTTGTCTTGTTCATGTTCTCAAGGGAGTGTTTTTAGCCTCTCTCCATTAAGAGTGGTTAAGTGCTATGGCTGCTAACCCAAGGGTCCGCAGTTTGAATCTGCCAGGCGCTCCTTGGAAGCTCTGTAGGGTGGTTCTATTCTGTCCTATAGGGTTGCTATGAGTCGGGACCAACTTGATGGCACTGGGCTTGGGCCATTAAGAATGATGTTGTTCATTGGTTTCACGTAGATGCACTTCATTATGTTGAGAAATTTCCCTTCTATACCTATTTTATTGAGCATTTTTATCAGAAATGTGTGTTGACTTTGTTGAATGTCTTTTCTGCGTCTATTGAGTTGATCATGTGATTCCTTTCTTTCCTTTTAGTTATGCTGTGGATTATGTTGATTGATTTTGTAATGTTGAACCATCCTTGCATACCTGGTATGAATCCTACTTGGTTGTGGTGTTATTATTTTTTTGATAGGATGCTGAATTCTATTGGATAGAATTTTGTTGAGAATTTTTCCATCTATATTCATGAGAGATTGGTCTATAATTTACTTTTTTGTTGTGTCTTTACCTGATTTTGGTATCAGGGTTATGCTGGCTTCATTGAATGAATTCAGAAGTGCCCCTTCCTTTTCTGTGTTCTGAAATAGTTTGATAGTACTGGTGTAAGCTCTTCTCTGAATTTTTGGTAGAATTCTCCAGTGAAGCCATCTGAGCCAGGGCTTTCCTTGTTGGGTTTTTAAAAATTACCTTTTCAGTCTCTTCTCTTGTTATGGGCCTGTTCAGATTTTCCACATCATTTTATATTAGTTTGAGTAGGTAGTGTGTTTCCAGAAATTTGTCCATTTCCTGTAGGTTTTCAAATGTGTTGGAGTAGAGTTTTTCATAATACTCTGTTATGATGCTTTTTATTTCAGTTGGATCTGTTGTAATGTCCCCTATTTCATTTCTTATTTGGGTTATTTGGGTCTTCTCTTGTTTTTCTTTTGTCAGTTTAGACAGTAGTTTGTTGATCCTTTCAAAGAACCAACTTTTGGTTTTGTTGATTCTTTCTATTGTTTTTCTTTTCTCTGCTTTATTTATTTCTGCTCCGATCTTTATTATTTCTTTTCTTCTGATGGCTGCGGCCTTTTTTTGGCTGTTCTCTATTTGTTCAAGTTGTGTAGCTAATGTTTTAATTTTATCTCTTCTTTTTTGATGTGTACATCTGTTGCTATAAACTGACCTCTAAGGACTGCCTTTGCTGTGTCCAGAAGGTTTTGGTGTGATGTGTTTTCGTTCTCACTTGATTCAAGGAATTTTTTGATTCCATTTCTGATTTCTTTTATTACCCAGTGGTTTTTCAGCAGGGTGTTATTCAGTTTCCACATAATTAATTTTTTTTCCTTGCTGTTCCTGTTGAAGATACTCTGTATTATCTCAGTGTTTTGGGTTTTGTTGAGGGTGGCTGTGTGACCTGAGATGTGGTCTTTTCCGGAGAGGGTTGCATGTGCATTGAAAAAGAATGTGTACTTTGCTGTTTTGGGGTGGAGTGTTCTATATGTCTGTGGGGTCAAGTTGGCTGATTGTTCCCTTTAGCTCTTCTGTGCCCTTGTTGAATTTCTTTCTAGATGTTCTGTTGTTTATCAAGAGTGGTGTGTTGAAGACTTCTACTGTTATTGTGAAACTGTCAATTTCTCTTTTCGGTGCTGTTAAAGTTTGTTTTATGTATTTTGGAGCCCTATCATTGGGTGTGTAGATGTTTATTATGGTTTAGTCTTCATGATGGATCGCCCCATTAATCAATATATAGTGCCCTTCTTTGTCTTTTATGGTGGATTTTATTTTAAAGTCGATTTTATCTGAGATTAGTATTGTCACTCCTGCTCTGTTTGGTAGCTGCTTCATATATTTTTTCCCGTCCTTTGATTTTTAATAAATTTACATCTTGCTTTCTAAGGTGTCTCTTGTAGACTTTTTCTTTTTTTTTTTTTTTAACCCATTCTTTCCCTCTGTATCTCTATGGATGCATTTAGGCCGTTTACATTCAATGTAATTACTGATAGGTATTTTTTTTTTATGAGCTTATTGGTGTCATTTTGTAGTGCTTTTTTTGTGGTGCTGATGTTTTCATTGTTCCTGTTACCCTTCTGTGCGGAATTCCTTTTGTTTGTGAATTTTTTTTTCATTTCTTTTGTTTTTGTAGTTTTTGTTTATGCTGAGACTGTTTTTCTTCTTTATTTTGCTGAGTGGATTTGTTAACTTTCTTTGTGGTTACCTTGAAATTTACTTTTATCTTCCTTAGGTTTGAACCAGTCTATTATTACTTGGTATCACCTTTGGCCTTCTCCATTAGAAAATTCTCTACCTACACTGTTTATTCTCTCTTTTATTGTTCTGACATTGTTGTCATTTGCACATTAATTTCTCTGGTTCCGTGTTGTAATTCTTTTGGTTTTGGATAGTGTTTGAGAGTTCATTTCCTAGGTTTGTGTCTGGCTGGTATAATCTTGCATCCTAGATTCAGGCTGTGGTCTGCTGTTGTTTGTTCTCAGACTAAAGTACTCCCTTTAATAATTCTTGTAAGTTTGTTTTCATTTTTACATATTCCCTTAATTTCTGCTTTTCTGGAAATGTCCTGCTTTTGTTTTCATATTTGAACAAGTGGTTTGCAGGATATATTGTTCTTGGTTGGCAATTTTTTTCTTTCAAAATCTTGTATGTATTGTCCCATTGCTTTCTTACCTGCATGGTTTCTTCTGAATAAGCAGAACTTAGTCTTATTTTTTGTCCTCTGTATGTGACTTTTCATTTTCCTCAAGCTGCTCTGAGGATTCTTTCTTTGTCCTGGTTTTAGCAAGTGTGATTGATATGCCTTGATGATTTTCTTTTGGGGGTCTCTCCTATATGAAGTTCATTGAGCTTTTTGGTGGTCAGCTTTTCATCTTTCATGATATTAGGGAAGTTTTCTGTCAGCAGTTCTTCAGTGATCCTTTCCATGTTTTCTGTTTTCTCTTCCTGTTCTGGAACTCTGATCATTCACAAAGTTTTGCTTTTGATTGGATCCCACATAATTCTCAGCATTTCTTCATTTCTGTTCATTCTTTTTTCCTGATTTTTCCTCAGAGTTGTATCCAAGTGCTTGTCTTCAACTTCACTGATCCTGTTTTCAATCATTTTAAACCTGTTGCTCAGCCCTTCTGTGACACTGTCCATTTCTGAAATCTTGTTGTTCATCTTTTGGATTTCTAGTTGTTGTTGTATGATTTCTAGTTGTAAATGTATTTTGGCATTTTGTTCCTGTGTTATTTTCCTGAATTCTTCCATTTTTTGTCTGTGTTTTGCATGAATTCGTGAGCCTTTCTCATGAATTTGTCCATTTTTTCCTCATTTTTATCTGGTTTTTGCTTCAACTATTGGATACTCTGAATAGTAAAAATTTGAATTCCCTATCAGGTAGCTCCTAGTGCCTTTTCTTCTACTGGAAAGTGTTTTTACTTTGGATGCCTACCGGAACCATCCTGTCCTGTTTTCTTAATATGTTTTGATATTGTCTGGTGTCTTCCAGATGTCCATTAATTATTTTCTTCATTTGTTGATTGTAGATCTGTTTGTTTTGTCTATTTTTGTTTTATCTGGTTATGTCTGAGCAGGTGGGCTGTGCGTTCTTTGTTATTTGCTCGTCTGTGGGGACAATACTTTTCACTTCCTTGTCCAGCAGGCAAGGCTGAATGCTTAGTTATGATGCGACAGGGCAGGTCCAGCTGAAGGGGAGTGGCTGGAATAGGTTGTTAGTGACACGTACTAAGACAAGAAGGTGGGCTGGGAATTAGTGCAGGGCAGGTTCTGGTAGGCCATTCCTTTGCTGCTCAAGGGTGTGATGTTCAGCACATGGTGCAGATAGGCAGGTAGGAAGGGGGAGGTTGTGATGTGTGGAGCTAAGGTGGTTATGGAAACAAGGAGAGAGAGGAGGAGAGAGAAACAGGAGCCAAGAACAAATAAACAAAAACTAGTGCTAAGGGAGCTTGCCATAGCAGTGGAAAGATGAGAAACTAAGAAATGGAAGAAAACAAAATGGAAAAAAAAAAGAAAAGGGGAAAAAGAAAAATAAATAAAATTAGAAAAAAAAAAAAAAGACTCCAGTGATCCCACCGGTGCAGCTGCGAAGACTGGAGCAGTGGCTCCCAGGCTGTGCAGTGCAGCCTGGCTAGAAGGGGTAGAGATGTCACACAGCACCAGGCATTCAGGAGACAGGAAAGGAAGGTAAGTATAGAGAAACGAGAGACTGAGAAAGTTAAAAAGGAAAAAAAAAAGTACACCTAGGGATACCACTGGTGCAGCTGTGCAGACTGAGGAAGTGGCTCCCAAGGCATACTGTACAGCCTGGCTAGAAGGGACTCTGAAGCCTCAAAAAGAAAAAGAAAATAAAGCGAAAAAAAAAAAAAAAATCCCCAGGCATCCCACCAGTGTGATGACATGGGTCCGGGAAGTTGTTCCCCAGTCGAGTGATGCATCACAGCCTTTCAAGAAAAAGCAAAGGTGGCACATGGAGCCAGGTGTTCAAGAGAAAGGTGGGGGGGCGGGGGAGAGGTGGCGAGAGGCATGGAAGAAGCCAAAAGAAGCAGAAAAAAGCAACGTTAGCAACAAACAAATGGCACTCTGGGAGCTGGCCAGTGTGGGCAGGGCAAATCCAAGTGGCAAGGGGATGAAGCCAGTGCCTCTTGGCCAAGAGGCTGTGGCCAGTGGGAAACAGAGGAGGCTGAGCAGTAGGGGGAGATGGGGGATGGGAAAGCGTGTATCGCTGGTTATTCAGTGTTCCATCTCCTGCTAGGAGCTACGTGAAGCTGCTTTCCTGTGCTCCCTATGTGCAAGTCTCCAACATGAGTCCAAGATGGTGAATCTGTGCTGTGTTAGCTGATAGGGGACCTCTGCACGTATTTCTCCTCGCTCTCTTTTCTCTGTAAGTTTCTTACTCATTTGTTGCTTGGCTGAGGTCTTTATCTCTTCATTTGATGCTTAGGGTTCAAGGATTGATGCTAGTCTCTGTTTTACTTAGTTTTTTGGGTCTTTGATGTGGAGGGATGGCATGGTGCTTCCGTCTATAGTGCCATGTTGTCTTGAATTAATACTTCCTGACTTTAAAATTTTGGAGATTTTCAATTGATCTCCTACTATGGATAATGATTTAGATCTTTTTCACTCCTCCCTCCTAGGTATTCCCACCCCCAACTCACTCCTATTTTCCGTATATTATTAATTAAAAATGTTGATGAGATTTATACTCAGCTTTTGTATCAGTATGACTGTAAAATAGTGTTCAGAACTGAGCCACATAGTGTGTTATAATTAAACTTATTTGCTTGTATACACTTTCTTTATTTTGTAGTTTTGATAATGGTTTCATTTTGTTTAGTGATATTCCTTTAAATATATTTCAGACAAATCTGGTCAATTTCTGGAAAAAGTTTCTCAGGAGGTATATGGCTTCTTTAAACCTCCCCAGTTTTTTTTTTTTTTCCATCCCATTCATGATATGTCTGGGTTTTTAAATTATTTATTGTGCTTGGCACTTGTTTGTATCTTTTAACCTGTAGACTTTCATCTCTCAGTTTGGGGCAATGTATTATTTTTTTACTTCTCCCTTGCACCCCATGATTTTTCAGTTGTTTTCTATTTGTGCTTCTATTATTTTGCGTTTTGAATCTTCTGTAGTACTTCTCTAATTTTCTTATCTCTTTTCCATCAATTTTTCCTTTCTTATTTTTATTTTTGTTCTACTCTGTGAGATTTTTCTCACTTTAAAACTTTTTATTGAATTTTTATTTCTGAAATCTGAATTTTAATTTCTTAGGGTCCCTTCTTAATTTATGAATTTTAAAAATTCTTTTTAAAGGATAACTAATTTTTCATGGATACAATATATCCTCAACTCAGCATATTTTGGAAATTTTCTTCTGCTGTTTGCTCTGTCTTTCCATGGGGGTGTTTATTTTTCATTTTTATTTATTTTTATTTGTCTCTTACATGTCTGAGGATTTCCACAAATGTGTGGTGAGCCTTGTGACCTGTTTATATTTGAGTGAATGTATGTGTTCTGGCCTTATTGATTGTTGGTTTTCATTTGAGGGCCATTCTGTGTCCTTTTGATATTTATTTTTACTGTTTTTTTTGTTGTCCTAAATGTTAGTCTTTATAAGACTTTTTTTTTCTTTCTTCAACTTGCTGATTGTCCCAAAGAGTAGCAGTGTTCCACTTTCTCATAGAGCCAAAAACAAACAAGCGAACAAACAAATAAACCCATTGCTGTCAAGTCAATTCTGACTCATAGCAAGCCTATAGGATGGAGTAGAAACCCATAGGGTTTCCAAGGAACAGTTGGTAAATTTGAACTGCCAGCCTTTTGGTTAGCAGCTGAGTTCTCAAACTTTTTGATCTCAGGATCCTTTTACAGTCTTAAAAGTTAGTGAGGACCCTATAGATCAGTGCTGTCCAATAGAAATATAATGCAAATCACAAACAGAAGCTGCATTTGTAATTTTAAATTTTCTGGTAGCTGTATTAGAGTAAAAACAGGTAAAATTATTTTTAATATTTTAATTAACCCAGTAAATTTAAAATATTTCATTTTAACATGTAATCAATATAAAAAATTTAGATACTTTACATTGTTTTTAATGCTAAGTGTTTAAAATCTAGTGACAAGCCGTCAGACTTGTCATATTGTTCTAAGAGTTCAATAGCTACTTGTGGTTAGTTGCTACCATATTGTACAGTGCAGCTATAGAGCTTTTGTTTTTGTGGGTTATATCTACCAATGTTTACTGTATTAGAAAGTAAAACTAGAAATTATAAAAAGAGTTACTTTATTTTAAAATAAGTGATAAACCTATTACATGTTAACATAAATGACTCATTTTTATGTAAAATAACTGTTTTCCAACACAAAATTTAGTGTGAAATTTGGTATTACTTTACTCTTTGAGAATCTCTTTAATGTGTGCCTTTGCATTCATTTTGTTGTAATATGTTGTTTTCTTTAAGTATAGAAAGAAAATCTGACCCATACAGATAAAAAAAAAAAAAAAATTTTTTTTTTTGTAGTAGAAAAAGGGAAGGATATTTCAATATCTTTTTTTCAGATAATTATGGATATTCTTTTTTTGATACTACTTTAAAACTTGAACAGTGGTAATTTCTTAAAGGTTGGTTTCCATGTGAAATTGAAAACCATATCAAAGAAATTTTCATATTCTTTTACATTAAAATTCTTTGATCTGTCTTGCCTTTGAATAGATTTTCTACCCATGTAATTTTTTTTGTTAACATTTCGGACCATATATTGGTCATTAGGAAGATACTAGTTGACTGAGCTATGTGTGTCTTCCAAATGTTGACGCATCTCATTACACAATATCAAAAATTCTCACACAATATCAAAAAAATCATAATCCTTGATCTTGTTCAGAAAAGTCTTTAAGGATGGGAAACTGTCAAGCTCCTGAAGGTGGATGAAAGTTATCTAACCAAAAATCAAACCCATTGCTGTTGAGTTGATTCCAACTCATGGTGACTCTATGTGTGTGGAGTAGAACTACACCAAAGGGTTTTCAAGGCTCTGATCTTTCAGAAGCAGATTGCCAAGTCTGTCTTCTGAGGCACCTCTGGGTAGGTTAGAACCATCAACCTTCGGTTAGTAGGCAAACACTTAATGATTTGTACCACCCATGGACTCCATAAATTATCCAGAACCTTAATTTCAGTGTGAAAGCTCAAATTTTATCATTGGCAATAAGTACTGTCTTTTGTTTTCCTTGAAGTGACAGACTCACTGTGTTCATTTTTTAGAACATGTCTGCCAAATTTGATTATTCATATGGTTTCAATCAGTCATATTTTGGAATACAAATGGTATTCTATGAAAAAAGCCATTGGTTCAACTTGCAAGTCAAACAGTGGCACACATCCTTTTCTTGGGGACAACCAGATTATTTTGGCATACAGGAGAAGTGCTTTATACATACCTCTCACTTGTTCACAAACAAATGTTGAAAAGACATGTAATCAAAGGTTGAGATTTAATAAAACAACTTTTACTGCTTCGTCAAGATCTTCAAATAAAATCCGTTTTTTTTTTTTTTTTTTTTTTTTTAAACTGCGTGTAAAAGTGAAGAAAGCAATCACCATAAGTAAGTTTGGCACCGCTACCTTGATTCTTCCTAAGGTTCTACCAATTTTACCGATTGTTATTTTTTCAGATTTCAACAGTGAGAAAAGGCAAGTGACGACTTAAGTATTACTATGAAAATAGTGTTGGCGTCATAGACCCTCCCCTCTTCACCTCTTGGGACTGTGGACTACACTTTGAGAACCAGTGCCTTAAGGAATCCTCCAATCTTATGCCTCGGGTATAAGCCTGGGTAACTAGTGTCCAGGCTGCTTAGAGTGATAAGTAGGCTGGGGAACCCTCATCATTCATTCCTCTTTAGTGCAAGCTTTCATCTAATTTCTCAGGGTTTATGCTTGCTCTCAGCTGTGCTTGCAGTGTTTATATCCCAAGTTCACAGTCTCTCTAGTTGTATTTCTCCATACAGTAAATGTCTAATTGCCCATTTACATTGAGGGAGATGATTACCTGTGCAGAAGTTCAAATGTTCTCTGCTTTCAGCCCCTGGTGCCTGGGGGTCCTAAATGATTGTTTCTTGTTGGTGTCTCTCTGTGCTTGTTCAGTTATTTGCCTTCTCTGCTTTGTTAAACCAGATATTACTCATCTGTCTGCTTTCAACCTTTCAAATTGTGTTGCTGTCTCTGACTTGTGGTAATAGATTTTTAAATTCCTTTATTTTTATGATGGGGGTAGGGTGTTTGGGGGAAGTTGCTGAGAGAAATGCCTGTGTTTAACTCACCAGGGTTAAATAGAAGTCATTTCCTTTTGGACTTTAACTGAAGAAGCATTTATTGAGTCATCTTTGATTTTAAACAATTCCAAACTCTTCTGTGTGTGTGTGTGTCTGTGTCTGTGTCTGTGTGCCCCTTGTGTAATCTGTAGCACTCTATTATTTTTTATGTCTTTTATTTTTATATAGTTTCACATTATTTAATCATTGTGTTCGTTCTTTCTTGAATGTCGAAATTCCTCATTATGTAAAAAATCGTTGGCTGTGTTTGAGCCCATTGTTGCAGCCACTGTGTCGGTCCATCTCGTTGAGGGTCCTCTTCTTTTTCGCTGACCCTCTTCACCAGTCATGTTGTCCTTCTCCAGGGAATGTTCCGTCCTGATAATATGTCCAAGTTAAGTGAGACAAACTCTTATTATCCTTGCTTCTAAGGAGCATTCTGGCTGTACTTCTCCTAAGACAGATTTGTTTGTTCTTATGACAGTCCATGGTATATTCAATATTCTTTGCTAACACCATAATTCAAAGGCATCAGTTCTTCTTCAGTTTTCCTTATTCATTGTCTAGCTTTTGCATGCATATGAGGCAATTGAAAATATCATGGTTTGGGACAGGCACATCTTAGCCCTCAAGGTGACATCTTGCTTTCTAACGCTTTAAAAAGGTCTTTTGCAACAGGATTGCCCCATGTAATGTGTCATTTGATTTCTTTCTTCTTTTTTTAACATTTTATTGTGCTTTAGGTGAAAGTTTACACAGCAAACTAGTTTCCCATTGAATAATTCATACATAAATTGTGCCATGACAATGACTGCAATCCCCCCAATGGGTCAGCGCTCTCTCCATGTCCACCCTGAGTTCACCATTTCCATTTGTCTGATTTCCCTGCCCTTTCCTACCTTCTTGTCTTAGCCACCTAGTGCTGCTATAACAGAAATACCACAAGTGGATGGCTTTAACAAAAAGAAGTTTATTCTCTCACAGTCCAGTAGGCTAGAAGTCCGAATTCAGGGTCCCAGCTCCGGGGGAAGGCTTTCTGTCTCTGTCGGCTCTGGAGGAAGGCCCTTGTCATCAGTCTTCCCGTGGCTTTAGGCACACTATTCTTCTAGTCCATCTGAGTGGTGACTCCACCCTTAGAATCACCGAAGGCCATGGACCCACCCTTTGAACCCCCAGAGGTCACAGCCATACCTTTTGAGACTGAGGCAGCTCGGCTTCTTGTGTTCCTTGTCTCTTCAGCTTATGCTTCCTGGTTTCTTGGCCTCTTGGCCCTTAGGCCTCACGCCTGCATCTGCCCTGCTGGAGCAAATGTTCCAAAGCTCTATAGCTCCACTGATAAGTGCCTGAAGGCACCCCACTCTGCCAGTAAACTTGAGTCAGAAGGCACTCGGCTCTCTTGCTCCATGGGTCACAAGCCTAACTCCAGCTATAAGTGCCCAGAGGCTCCCATTCCACCAGGAAGCCTCCTGCACACAGCCGCTCATCTCTTGCTCTGTGGATCAGCTCCAGTGCCATCTCACGCTGGTCTCCTGGCTCTGCTGGTGCCAGTTCTTGGTTGCTACTGGTCCTCTGCTGCCGCTTCTCATTGTCTGCACCATCTCCAGTGTAACAGCTCTCCTTATTTTCTTCTGAGTCCTCTATGCATTCACAATTTCAAAACTGCTTCCACATTTTAGATATCTGTTAGAGCAGCACCGCACTCTTGGTACCAAATTCTGTCTTAGTCATCTAGTGCTTTTATAATAGAAATACCACAAGTGGATGGCTTTAACAAAGAGAAGTTTATTACTCACAGTCCAGTAGGCTAGAAGTCCGAATTCAGGGTCCCGGCTCCAGGGGAAGGCTTGCTTTCTCTGTCGGTTCTGGAGGAAGGCTCCTGTGATGCATCAGTCTTCCCTTGGTCTGGGAGCATCTCAGCAAGGCACCTCAGGTCCAAAAGACACTCTTTGCTCCTGGCACTGCTTTCTTGGTGGTATGAGGTCCCCATGACTCTCTGCTTGTTTCTCTGTTTTATATCTTGAAACAGATTGGCTTTAGACACTATCTAATCTTGTAGACCTCATCAGTATAACTGCTGCTAATCCATCTTATTACATCGTAGTGATATGATTTACAACATATAGGAAAATCACTTAAAATGGTGGACAATCACACAGTACTGAAAATCATGGCCCAGCTAAGTTGACATATTTTTTGGAGACACGATTCAGTCAGTGATGCTTCTCATCTTTGCTTTTGGGCAAATGCTGCCAATTTGGCTTCATATAGTTGATTGTTCTAAGGAGTACATTCCTCATGGGTGTTACTGTTTATTTTATTGGCCTGTCAATTATTTGGCTGAAAGGTGATCTCCAGGATTGGCTTCAGTTCCAAGTTAGAAGGGTATCTTAGGGCTATAGTCTTGGGAGTTCCTCCAGCCTCTATCAAACCAGTAAGTCTACTATTTTTTACAAATTTGAATTTTGTTATACATTTTTATCCACCCTGACTGGGACATACTATTATGTTCCTGGTCTGAGCAGTCTGTAGTGGTAGCTGGGCACCATCTAGTTCTGATCCCAGGCTGGAGGAAGCTGTGGTTCTTGTGGGCCATTAGTCCTTTGGACTAATTGCTTCCTTGAGTCTTTGGTTTTCTTCACTCTTCTTTGTTCCAGACAGGAGGAGACTAATAGTTGTATCTTAGATGGCCATTCACAAGCTTTTAAGACCCCAGATGTTACTTACTAAAGTAGGATGTAGACCATTATCTTTATGAACACTTACGCCAGTTGGCCTGGAGGTCCCTTGAGACTATTGTGCTTAGCCCTGAAGTTCCGTAACTCAGTCCCACGAAATGTTTGGTTATGTCTAAGAAGCTTTCATAATTATACCCCCATGTGCTCTGTTTTATGTCTGAATGTACATGCAGCACATACAAATATGTATGTAGAAATATCTACAACCATTCCTATATGTACATGCAGATGTACTTCTATTTGACCTCTTACACCTATATAACTTACATATGTACCTGTGTATCCACTCATAAATTATTGTTTGTTATTACTGATGTTGCGGGATTGTGTATGTAGTAGTATTTTACCAGTTGCCCTTAATTCTTACATACCCCTCATTGTCTTCCTTTGCCTTTGTCATGTTGTGCTGACTTCTCCCATATTGTGTATTTTTGTAAAAATGGCATGGGGGCAGCATCTGACCTTCTGTATTTTCACAAGGGGGAAGGAGAATCAAGATCAACAGCCCAAGGCTGATTCCTATGAGGGACAGGTCAGACATGCCTCCTCTCTCCACCATCTTTACCAGTTCTGACACCAACAGTCCCTCCTACGGCACTCTGTACTTCTCTGCTGGGTTTGATAATTCATTGCAATGGCTATACAAACTCACAGACAATACTCACAGTTAATAGGGTTTATTAGGGAAGTAACACATTACAATTCAGGTTGAGGAATGCTCAGGATACAGTTCTTCCATCAGGACAGCCTCTTTTTAGCCATGTTCACAGGAACACCTCTCTCTGGCCCCTCAGCCTCTGCCCTGTTCAGGTAAGTGTTACAAAGCTCTTTTAGCTCTGCCGATCAATACCCTGAGGCACATCACTCCATCAGTAAGCCTCAGCCTGAAGGTGCTCAACTCTAGCTCCATGGGTCAGCAAACCTAGCTCTACCAACTGCATGAAGGCATCTGTCTTAGCCAGGATTCTCTAGAGAAGGAAAACCAGTAGAGCATATAAATATATATGTGTATATATATATATATATATATATTTTTTTTTTATATATATATATAGAGAGAGAGAGAGATTTATATCAAGGAAACAGCTCACACAGTTGGAGAGGCTGAAATGTTCCAAGTCCATGGATCAGGATGGCGGCTTCTGCTGATTCACGTAGCTGCAGGGCCTGTTGAACCCAAGATCAGCAGGTTGGAGAGCAGGGCTCTTGCTCACAGCCTGTGAAGGTCACCAAATCTTGTGATTTGCCGGTAAGCTGCTAGCTCAAGTCCCAAGAACTGGAGGTCAGGTGAACAAGAGGCAGCTGCAGGATCCAGAGAGGGCAAAAGCCCTTATATTTGCATGCAGGCTACATGTCCAAGGAAACTCCTTTTCAAATGATTGGCTACTCACAGCAGATCCCACCATAGGGGTGATCACATATAGAAACTGAGAATCATGGCCCAGCCAAGTTTACACACAATCTTAACCATCACAGTCCACCCCTTGTCAACTTGGGACCTATACATGTCTCTGCAAACTATACATAATCTCTGAATAAAGACAATTACAAAGTCACACTTGCACTTTACTTGATACAGCTGATGTGTATGACCGAAAATGCACTAGCCCCGTTTACATCCTTTATTTTATAAGCGGAGAAAAAAAAATATTGGAGGCACACATACAAAGCAGAAATACTCCATATAACAATTACAGTCCTTGTTTCTGCAACTCGTTATATGGCCATAACTGATATTTAGAACTACATTCTTCTGCCAGCCATTCTATATTCCCTTTGTCCTCAGCAAGCACCTCAGCTGTTTGTGGTTGTTTGCCTGGTGGGATGACCCAAACCTTCATTCCTGAAGGATCTGGGCTGCCAGTAGTCATGTCAGAAATGGTTTGCTGTAGTTTTCCATTGACTTTAATCACAGGGCATGGTAGTACTAAGAGACACCCTAAGGGATCTCTTGCATTCCAGACATGCTTTTCTTTACCTCCGTTATGTAATGTCAATCCGATTTCCTCTTGGTGAGCAGCATCAGCCACACCAGCCAGTATGGTAACTCACTTCTTTGCCTGTCGATCCAGAGGCATAAAGAGTGCAAAGTGGCCAGGGGGCATGTTCAGTGGAATCAGTGATGTGTTTCCAGGTGGGAGCATTCTTCCCTCTGGAACTAAGACCTCTAAACCTGAAGAGCATAAGGTTGTGGTGACAAGAAGCAAAAATCTTGTGAGTGGGTCACTAGGGGTAATAGTGAGTGGTGCCACTCCCATTTCCACCCTTGATTCCTGGATCCGTGAATCCTGGCTATGAGAGAAACAGCACTATATATTGGATACTGGTTTAGAGCATATGCAGCCTCCTAGAGAACATTGCCCCAACCCTGCAAAGTCTTGCCATCTAGCTGGCACCATAATTGTGTCTTCAGGAAGCCATTCCATCATTCTGTCAAGCCATCTGCTTCAGGATGATAGGAAACATGATAAAACCAGTGAATTCCATGAGCATGGACCCACTGCCACACTTCATTTGCTGTGAAGTGAGTCCCTTTATCAGAAGCAATGCTGTGTAGAATACCATGATGGTGGATAAGACATTCGGCAAGTCCACAAATGGTAGTTTTGGCAGAAACATTTCGTACAGGGAAGGCAAATCTGTATCCAGAGCAAGTGTGTATTCCAGTGAGGACAAAACACTGCCCATTCTGTGATAGAAGTGGTCCAGTGTAATCAACTTGCCACCAGGTTGCTGGCTGATCACTTTGAGGGATGGTGCCATATCAGATATATAGCGTTGGTCTCTGCTGCTGGTAGATTGGGCACTCAGCAGTGGCTATTGCCAAGTCAGCCTTGGTGAGTGGAAGTCCATGTTGCTGGGCCCATGCATAATCTCCATCCCTGCCACCATGGCCACTTTGTTCATGAGCCCATTGAGCAATGCTGGGAGTAGCTGGGGAAAGAAGATGACAGATTTCTACAGAGTAAGTCATCCAATCCACTTGATTGTTAAAATCATTCTCTGCTGAGGTAACCCTTTGGTGAGCATTCACATGAGACACAAGTATCTTCTCTTCTTTGGCCCATTCAGAGAGGGTCTGTCCACATACCTCTTCCCCATAAATCCTTGTCTCCTATTTTCCAATCATGTTCTTTCCAAGTCCCTGACCATCCAGCCAAACCATTGGCCACAGCCCATGAATCAGTATACAGTCACACATCTAGCCATTTCTCCTTCCAGGCAAAGTGAACATCCAGGTGCACTGCTTGAAGCTCTGCCCATTGGGAGTATTTCCCCTCACCACTGTCCTTCAGGGAGTCTCAGAAAGGGGCTGTAGTGCTGCCGCTGTCCACTTCTGAGTTCAGCTTGCATATCATGCAGAACCATCTGTAAACCAGGCACGAGTTTTCTCTTCAGTGAACTGATCCTGAGGAGCTCTCCTTGAGGCCACAGTTGCAGACTGGGAGGTGGAAGGTAATGTGACAGGAGTGGAGACTATGGGCATTTGGGCCACTTCTTCTTGAAGCTTACCTGTGCCTTGAGGTCCTGCTTGGGCCCAATCTTGGAAATACCACTTTCATTTAATGATAAGTGCTGCTGTGCATGTCCAGCTTTATGACTCTTGGGTCAGACAATACCCAGTTCATGATGGGCAGCTCAGGCTGCATGGCGACTTGGTGTCCCATGGTTAAGTGTTCAGTTTCTGCTAAGGCCCAGTAACAAGCCAAAAGCTGTTTCTCAAAAGGGAGAGCAGTTATCTGCAGAGGACGGCAGGGCTTTGCTTCAGAATCCTGTGGGTCTGCTCTGTGATTCACCAAGAAGGGCCTGCTAAAGACTCCAAACAGCATCTCTATCTGGCACAGATACTTCAAGCACCGTGGGATCAGCTGGATCACATGGCCCAAGTGGCAAAGCAGCTTGCACAGCAGCCTGAACCTTTTGAAGAGCCTTCTATTCTGGGTCCCACTCAAAACTAGCAGCTTTTCAAGCCACTTGATAAATAGGCCAGAGTAGCACACTCAGAGGAGGAATATGTTGCCTCCAAAATCCAAAGACTCCCACTAGGCACTGTGCTTCCTTTTTAGTTGTGGGAGCTTCCAGAGGCAATAACTTATCCTTCACTTTAGAAGGAATATCCCGACATGTCCCCATACCACTGGACCCCTAGAAATTTCACTGATGTGGAAGGTGCCTGAATTTTTGTCAGATTAATTTCCCATCCTCTAACACCCACATGTTTTACCCATAAGTCCAGAGTCATTGACATTTCTTATTAGGTTCAATCAGTATAATGTCATCAATGTAATGGACCAGTGTGACATCTTGGGAAAGGGAAGGGAGATGAAAGTTCCTGTGGACTAAATTATGACATAGGGCTGGAGAGTTTATGTAGCTCTGAGGTAGACAAGTGAAGGTGTATTGCTGACCTTGCCAGCTGAAGCAAACTGCTTCTGGTTGTCTTTTGAAACAGGCATGGAGAAAAAGGCATTGGCCAGATCAATAGCTGCATACCAAGTACCAGGAGATGTGTTAATTTGCTGGAGCAAGGAAACTACATCTGGAACAGCAGTTGAAGCTGAAGAAAATTAAAACAAGTCCATGAGAGACAAAATACAACCTTGAGTATATCCCATCTGAATTTAGAGACCATCTCAAGAATGGATTTGACTCGTTAAACACTAATGACTGAAGACCAGACCAGTTGTGAGAAGACATCAAGGACATCATACATGAAGAAAGCAAAAGGTCATTAAAAAGACAGAAAAGGCCAAAATAGATGCTGGAAGAGACTCTGAAACTTGCTCTTTAGGCTTACTATTTCCCAGTCCTTTTGAACAGTATGTAGCTGTCATGTTGAGTAAGCAGGACTTAAGAGGGATAATCAGAGAGGGACTTTATTTTTGTTTCCTACTGTCTGTTTAAATTTTTTCCATTTGGATAGTTATCCTTTTATCCCTGGATGTAATATAGGGCAACTCTCAAAACTTTCCTGGTCAACTTGAGGTAAAAAAAAAAAAAAAGCCTTCCTTTCAGTAGAGAATATGCCCTGTCTAGTGTATAATAATCGAAACTTAAAAACTTCATTGAAAGTTAATTGTTATGCACTTAACCCAGCTCAGGTCTGCTGTGAGGAGGCCACTTACAGGGGAAAGTGAATATGGCTGGCCTCTCTTCTCCTTTCTTACATTGCATGTCTACTACTCATCACCAGATTGTTAACTGATTTTCTCACATACCCATTGCTGGAGAACAGAGAGGAACGGTTGGTAGATAGGGCAGTACATTAGTTTCCTAACACAAACTTAATGGCATAAAAGAAAGTAGAATTATCATCTTACAATTATAGAAGTCAGAAGTCTGATATGAGTCTCATTGTGCTAAAGTCAGGGTGTTGTCTGGGCTGCATTTCTTTCCAGAGGACATTTTCTGTGGTGCCTTTGCTAGCTTGTAAAAAAAAAAAAAAAAGAAGCTAGCAATATTCCATGGCTTATGGCCTTTTTCTTTCCTCTTCAAAACCAGCAATGTCAGGCAAGCCCTTCTCACATTACCATCTTTCTGATTCTCTGTTCAGATTCCCTCATCTTCTACTCCTAAGGATTCTTATGATTACGTTGGGCATACCTGGATAACTCAGGATAATAAGGAACTGTTTTAAGGACAGCTGATTTAGTAACTTTAATTCCATCTGTAACCATTGCCATGCAACATAACATATTTACAGGTTGTGGGAATTAGAACATTGTTTGGGGGTCATTATTCTGCTCCCACAGACGGCAAAGTTATTTCTTGAATACCACTAATGGTTATTATGGGCATTTGTTCTCTAGGATTGGCTGATGCTTAGTCTGACTCTTGTAGACTTCTTTATGAGTTCTTTGCAGACCATTCATCCTCTACACCCTTTGCTGAGGCTGTCGCCTGCAGTTCTCTGGCTGGTCATTCATAGTTCCTTCCTTAGCCACTGAGAATACAGCAGTTAACCTCCACTCTATTCAAGGGTTCCTTTGAACTGTACTGACACTGCTCTCCAAAAGTCTCAACAACTAGTCCTCTTTATTGTCTTGATGTGGTTAAAGGAGTTAAGATCCATAAAACCTGATTTCCATGCACTCGTGTGGTAAGCTCCCCATGGTGATGTACGCTTTGCTTTGGAATGTGTCATCTAGAGTTGTGAGACCTTAACTGAAACTCACAGGAAGGTACTATTTCAGTATTCTATTAAAGTTATGTTGTTGTTGTTAGGTGCAGTTGAGTCAGTTCCGACTCATAGCGATCCTATATACAACAGAAGGAAACACTGCATGGCATTGAGCCCATTGTTTCAGCCACTGTGTCAATCCATCTTGTTGAGGGTCTTCCTCTTTTTTGCTGACGTGCTACTTTACCAAGCATGATGTCCTTCTCCAGGGACTGATCCCTCCTGATAACATGTCCAAAGTATGTGAGATGAGGTCCCATTATCCTTCTAAGGAGCATTCTGGCTGTACTTCTTCCAAGACAGATTTGTTCATTCTTCTGGCAGTCCATGGTGTATTCAATATCCTTTGCCAACACCGTAATTCAAAGGCATCTATTCTTCTTCAATGTCTCTTATTCATTGTCGAGCTCTAGCATGCATACGAGGGAACTGAAAAACACCATGGCTTGGGCCAGGCGCACCTTAGTCTTCAAGGTGACATTTTTGCTTTTTAACGCTTTAAAGAGGTCTTTTGCAGCAGATTTTCTCAATGCAATGGGTCGTTTGATTTTTTGACTGCTGTTTCCATGCGTGTTGATCATGGATCCAAGTAAAACGAAATCCTTGACAACTTCAATCATCTTACCTCTTATCCTGATATTGCTTATGGGTCCAGTTGTGAGGATTTTTGTTTTCTTTACGTTGAGATTCAGTCCATACCGAAGGCTGTGGTCTTTGATCTTCATTAGTAAGTTATATTAGATTTGGTCAATAGGTCAGTGTGCAATATGTGCTAAGTTCTTCCTTCCCTTAAACTCAGTCATCACCAAACTATTTTTGTCTTTATCTTATGCCCTTATTCGTTTCCAGGCCTTTTATAATTTTACTTTCTAAAAATCATTTGAACATTTCCCTCTCTGTAGTCTTTCAGTCTTTCAGATGTTTCCTTCCTTTTCCCAGGATCCTTCTTTTGGAAAGTTGCAGTACTTATCATTCCTTTGGAGGAGTTTTGAGGCTCGGGGATTATGCTAGGACTAGAGGTAAATTTATGCAAGTGAAAGGTACCATCTGGAACTTCTTGTAGAAGCCAGCTGGACTCTCCTGATGATGTTTTGACTTCACCTTGATTCTTTAAAGCCTCTTTCAGCTGGTGAATGTAGAGGTACTTAAATCACAGGAGATAGGATGAGCCTTCCAAACAAAGTTAAAATGTGTCTTGTTTTCTGATGCCCTCCCAGACAAAGAGCAATTGCTCCCTCCTAGAGGGCGTAGGCCCAGTCTTTTTGAGGCGGATGGGCAAGAATCAATCTGCATACCAATATGAACCAAGAAGATGACAGCTAGCATAAATGAGTAGTTTATGAGGGGCTTTCCATCATTTTTAATCATATAACCTAACCTCCAAACTTATTTCTTCAGCGTCTAGTATCTTTTAACTCTTTTTTGTTAAAAGATTCCTTGTCTGACTATAGCACCTCACATGGTTCTTCTTACTGGGCAGTTTTCGTGTCCCTGCATTTTCACGTGGAATCGCAGACTGGCCTTATGAGGAAGTGTGTCTAGATGAATGCTCAGACGTGGACTCTGGGTAGTGAAAAAAGTATTGACTCTGCAATTGCAGAGGCCTGGGTTGGAAACCTAGATCTGCCACTTACAACAATAGGAGCCTCTGACAAATGTTTTGTTTGAATCTCAGTTTCCACAGATATACAATGACACCTCCCTTATTGGGTTGTAGTGAGGATTAAACTAAAACAAATGAATTAATATGGGTAAAGTGCTGTTCAGAGTGCTTGGAACACTGTGATCACACCCTTAGTGGACTGAGAGAGCCACAATGAATGATGATGATGTCACCTGAAAGTTTGGATTTGTTTTAAGAGTCCTTCATTATCAACTTCTTTTAAGATACTAATGCTTAGGAGTAAGATAAACAAAAAACAACTAGTAATAAAAAACCACACACGTTGCCATCAAGTCATTTCCAACTCATGAAGAACTTACAGGACAGAGTAAAACTTCCCCACAGGGTTTCCACGGAACGGTTGGTGGATTTGAACTGCTGACCTTTTGGTTAGGAGCCTGAACTCTTAACCACTGCATCACCAGGGCCCCAGAGAGTAGGATAACAATACTGATTCTCCAGTGTGACTTATTTGTTAGAGCGTATTTTGCATTTCACACAGCCAGAGATAGTAGACCCTTTTGGCATGAGAAGGGACTTACAAAGTGAATAATAACAGATAGGAAATGGATGTCATAGAGCTGGATGCTTCATTTCTATCTAGGAGTATCTTGTGTTGCATTCTTCAAATATTTATGTGTTTAACGCTTCCTGTGTTTTTTATACATAAGGAGGAAACCCTAGTGGCGTAGTGGTTAAGAGCTATGTTTGCTAACTAAAGAGTCAGCAGTTCGAATTCACCAGGCTCTCCTTGGAAACTCTATGGGTAGTTCTGCTGTGTCCTGTAGGGTCGCTGTGAGTCAGAATTGACTTGACAGCAGTGGGTTTGGTTTTTTTTTTTTTAATGCATAAGGAGTCCTGTGGTGGTGCAGTGGTTAAGTGTTTTGCTGCTAACAAAGAGGTTGGTGGTTGGAACCCACCAGCTGCTGTGCGGGAGGGAGTTGTGGCAGTCTGTTTTCATAAAGGTTACAGCCTTGGAAACCCTGTGGGGCAGTTCTGCTCTGTCTGTAGGGTTGCTATGAGTCAGAACCGACTCGATGGCAATAGGTTTGATTTTGGTTTTTATACATACGGCTTAATGCCTTTGGGGAATTGAATTTTCCTTCCTTTTTTACTGTACTTTTGATTTTTGCTCTTTCTCTTTACTTTGTATTCATTTATAAGTTATGCAGTACTTTCCTGAGTAAATAATTGTCTTCATTTTCTCTTCCCTTAACTGCCTCTAGGGCCCTGGTGGTGCAGTGGTTAAAAGTGTTTGACTGCTAACTGAAAGGTTGGCAGTTTGAATCCACCAGCTGGTCCTTGGAAAGCCTATGGGGCAGTTCCACTCTGTCCTATAGGATCACTATGAGTTGGGATTGACTTGATGGCAACAGGCTTGCTTTTTTTTAACTGCCTGTACTGAGCTCTGGTTGGCACAGTGGTTAAGAGCTGAGGCTGCTAATCAAAAGGTCAGTGGCTCAAATCTACCTGTTGCTCCTTGGAAGCCCTACGAGGCAGTTCTACTCTGTCCTATAGGGTTACTGTGAGTCGGAATCAACTTGACAGCAATGGGTTTGGTTTTTTTTTTTTTTTAACTGCGTCTACATTAGCTTCTTGGTTTCTTTTGTTAGGCACTTTCCTGCTGAGATATTCTCTGCCCTAAATCACCTGGATTTCATATCTATCTATAACCTCTTGGCTTTGAGAAAATCTGTCTCCCTCACTTTTCCCTTCTGTTCCCTTTTAGCAGAATGCTGGCTGTTGGTTTTGTGGCTGTTCAGTAGGGTTGTGATGCTAAGAACAGAGAAGGTCAGTTCTTGGACATCACTCTGCATTCTAAATGTGTGCTGCCCAATAGCCTCACTGCATAACTGCTGCTGAGCTCATGTCTTTTGGTTCTCGGTGTAAGCTGAGGGATGGTCCCTGGAGAATTAATCGGCAGGCATTTCATCATCGACTCTTGGTGGCAGAATACAGAACTGTCCTTTTGTTCTTCACTCATTTTTTCTTTTGCAAGAGGTCAAAATGTCTTAAACATATCTCAAGACATGTCAAGTAGTAGTATCAATTGTCGGTAGTATTAGACAGTTATAGTGTCTTTCAACACAGGGTGAATGATGTAACAAGGAGAACCAGATGGCATTTTACATAGGAATCAGTTTTCTCCAAATTGACTCATTGGTAGGGAGGAATAGGCCAACATCCTTGATTTTAGAAGTGTTGCTTTATTTCCATGTTAACTGCGAGGTACCTTCAGAATATGACTTACAGGCATTAACTTTTAAGGCTATATGAACCAATCTGCCATGTCTGCTTGCCCTACAAAAGCAATCTGGTTACCTCCAGGAATTTATATACCTTTGAAGTTCCAAGATTGCTTGTAAAAACAATAAAATTCCATCATGCTTGATACACTAACTTACGGAGATACTCCAGTTTTGCAGTTTTAAGATGAGTAAACCTACCTGCAGGCCGCTGAGCCTGAGACATAACTACAGCAGGGGGAAAACTATTAAAGATCACTGCTTTAACTTTACAAATGTCTTTCTAATTAGGTGTAAGGGTTTAATATGCCTTTAAAAGTCTCCACCATCTGTGGCTTGTATGCCATTGCTAAATACCTGGTAAAAATGGTATAGCAGTGATGTTGCTTAAGCAGTTTTGCCCTGTGAAGGTGAACAGAAGATAGACTGCTTTCAGGACTCAAACTAGGCATGTGTTTAAAATTAGTGTGCAAACATAATGTACCTTGATTTTCCATTAGAATAATACAGGGGTTTTATGTGAGAATGAATTAGTGTACTATTTATCAGTTGATGGTTATTCTTGAGTTATATTAGGATTATTAAGGGTGAATTTATTTTTTAGGCCTGCTTTTCTTTTTACTTACAAGTTGCAGTTGAGTTGACACTAACTCATAGTGACCCCACGTGTGTCAGAGTAGAGTCATGCTCCCTAGGGTTTTCAATGGCTGAGTTTTTGGAAGTGAATCGCTCAGCCTTTCTTTCGAGGTGTGTTTGTGTGAACTGGAACCTCTAACATTTCGATTGGTGGCTAAGCATAGTAGCTGTTTGTGTCACCCAAGGGCTCCTTATTTTCCTTAGGGAACATGTTTCCGAGACTGTGTCGGTGGAGAAAAGGAGGCTTGATAAAACAATTTAAGCTTTACCTTATTGAAGCAACCAACAAAAAAGTCATATCACGCATTGGTAGTTATTCATTCAGCTGGGTTTTAAGAGAGTTTTCCTGTGTCTGAGTGCTAGGGGGACAAATCCAGCATTGAAAATTGTGGAGCAGTTACAATGTTTCTGAAGTAAAACCCTTAAACCACTAGGTTAATTAAGTGTTTATTGAGCATCTGCTATTCTGCACTCTGTGGTTCTCGGAGAGGCCACAAAATTGAATATAATAAAATCTTTGGAACTGAACCCTCTAGAGACTGTTTTACCTCTAATTTTTACTTGTAGTCACATGTTATACTTAAAATTTTGTCATCTCATTCTCCCTTTAATCCCAAGAGATAAAACTTTCAAAAGCCTTCACTTATAATAGTATTCCAGGCCCTCTCATCTGGCATATAACAGAATATTTTCTAAATTTTCAATCTCATTCTTGGTGAAGATGGCTTTTTCTATGTGTAACTCAAAGTTTGAACTGGCATCTCCATATTGTTAATACTTAATATGACCAATGAGTCTTAAATAAGTCCTACCCTTCCTTGTCAATAATTACTTCTGCCCATTCATGCTAGTCTCCATTTTATCCTCTTTCCCTAGTAGTTAAGAGCTTGGCTGCTAACCAAAAGGTGGACAGAATCCACCAGCCGCTCCTTGGAAATCCTATGGGGAAATTCTACTCTGTCCTATAGGGTCATTATGAGAATCAACTCGAAGGCAAGTTTTTTTTTTTTTTAACTAAAAGACAAGTAAGCATTTTTTAAAGCAGATACATTTAGTAATTCCTTACAGATAGACTCCAATAAATGAAAAGAAAATACCAGAAGAAAGCAAGGCAGTTCCAATTTCATTTGGGCTCAATGCCAGGTTTCTTTAAGCCCTCAGGCATATCTGCAAAATTCTGTCTTCATGGTTGCTTGGACTTTATTTTCATTTTTAAAGGCTTCTAATTTTACCATGAAAGTGCTCTTACTATGTAGCATGAAGCCTTCTAGAACCATTTTAGTTTATAATCTCTTTGAATTCTTAAATAGGTGTACTCCTTTCCCCACACCTCCCACTGGCCACCCCTATTTATATCCATTCTCCCTCTCTTCTTTTTTTTTTTTCTCTCTCCTCTCTCTGAACAAATAGTTTTAAAAATATCTGCTATAAAATTTTGATTTGGAATCACAAAAAAGTAGAAATTGTATCCTTTGGTTCTGTAAGGTCAGCTACTTGTAGAAGTGTCAACTTTTTTATACAAAAGCTGAAAGGGGTCTGAAACAAAGATAAGAAGTTTAAAAATCTGTAGAGAAAAGAAAAATGGCAGTAGTGAATAACAATTTAGCAATATCCGAAGAGTCTTATATTAAGATAGTCAAAGTTACAATGAGATAATAGCCTCCAGTGGCTTAACACAACCAAGGTCCAAGGTTTATTTTGTGCTTACATTGGATATTCAGTGTGAGTTGGTCACTCAGAGTCCCGGGTTGACAGAGCTCCATCGACACAGCCTTTATAATCAATGAGGCAGGGAAAATACTATGTTAACTTATGTAATAGCTCCAAGGCTATAGCCCAGAAGTGACACACCTCACCTCTGTTCGTGTTTCATTGGCCAAAGCAAGTCACAGCACCACACCGTAACTTCAGAGGAGACAGAGAAGTGTGATGCTATCCTGTTACAGGAAGGAGTAAAACTGGAATATTATGAACAGTGCCAATCTCTGTCATAAGTGATAATGCTGAAATAATGTTTGATGGTACAGAAGACATGTTGTTGTTGTTGTTAGGTGCCATTGAGTCAGTTCTGACTCATAATGACCCTTTGTGTGATAGAATGAAACACTGCTGGGTCCTGCACCATCCTCACAGTAGTAATGCTTGAGCCCATTGTTGCAGCCACTGTGTCAGTCCATCTTGTTGAGGGTCATTCTCTTTTCCCCTGACCCTCTACTTTACCAAGCATGATGTTCTTCTCAAGGAATTGGCCCCTCCTAATAACATGTCCAAACTATGTGAGATGAAGTCTTGCTATCCTTGCTTCTGAGGAACATTCTAGCTGTACTCCTTCCAAGACAGATTTGTTTGTTCTTCTGGCAGTCCGTGGTATATTCAACACTTCACCAACACCAAAATTCAAAGGCATCAATTCTTCTTTGATCTTCCTTATTTGTTGTCCAGCTTTTGCATGCGACAGAAGACACGAGAAGGTGTTAAAGCCAGATCTGAACACCATATGACACCTGCATAGGCTAACAACAAAAGTAGTGGGAATAGGCACAGTCTGGATACTTAGCCTTATATTGTATATTACCTGTCCAGGAATGTTCAAGCCCAGGCCACCTGAAGGAAACCACATGCTCCTGTCAGTATTCGTGGCTCACTGTGGCAAAGATTCTCCATTCTGAAACTGTTACCTGAAACTACAGGGGAGGGAAAGGATGGGGCAAGGAATAATCTGAAGTTCTGTAGGTTATTTCGAATGCACTCTCCCAATGTTGAGAGCCTTTTGTTGACATTTTCAGAAAATTACATATATAGCATAGTTTGATTATCTAAAAATATGACTAAAAATGCATTTTACTGTAGCTTAGAGAAGAGAGCACTCTAGTGTTGGTCCTGGACTTCCCATGTTGTTGTTGTTAATTGATGTCATGTTGATTCTGACTCATGGCAACCCCGTGTGTGCAGAGTGGAACGTCTCCATAGGGTTTTCAAGGCTGTGACCTTTCAGAAGTAGATCACCAGGGCTGTCTTCTGAGGTGCCTGTGGGTGGATTTGAACTGTCAGCCTTTTGGCTAGTAGTCAAGCACTCACCATTTGTGCAACCCAGGGACTCCACAGACTGCCCATAGTGCTGTATTGATACCTCAGCTATCACACTAGCATGTCATGGTTATCATGCATCTCATTTCTCGCTTATTATACTGCAGCCTGGTGGATAGGGGCTAGATCTTATTATTCTTGGGGTCCATTAGTGTGGTTAATGAGACACTGGTAGTTCGGTAGTAGAATTCTCACTTTCTCTGAGGGCAACTTGGGCTTGATTCCTGACCAGTGCACCTTCTGTGCAAGCACTGCCTGAATGTCTATGGAGGCTTGTGTGTTGCTGTGATGCTGATTGGGTTTTAGTGGAGCTTCTAGACTAAGACATACTAGGAAGAAAGGCCTGGCAATCTACTTATGAATATCAGCCAGTGAAAATCCTATGGATCACAAAGGTGATGGCACAAGACTGGGGATAGAGTTTTGTTCCATTGCACGTGGGGTTGCCATGAGTCGGATCCCAATAACAACAGCAATTTAGTGGCATTATGTGGTGTCATATACATGATTGTTAATGAGTTTTTTCTTTTGAGGGGATGAGTTTTAGAAATAGGTGAAAGAAAAAAATAAGCTCTATTACTCCAGATAACCTAGAGTATGCTGTGGTGACTAATAACCCAGTATCACAGTGGCTTAACACCGCAGAAATTTATTTCTCACTCACACAGTCTGCTGGGAATCAAAGTGACACTCTTGGGTAGTTGTCTTCCAAGTGTTGGCTCAGAATTCCAGGCTGCTTCGATCTCATGAATCTCCATATCATCATGTGTTTTTATGACCTTTACAGCAAGGTAAGAAAAACTCATGGCATATAACTCCAGAAAATAGAAGCTTTGACCTGAGTTGATACCTTAGAAGTGCCTAATTTTGAGGGTGGTGAGATATGGCCTGAAATTCCTGGAACTAGAAGAATCAGCATATGATGAACATGAATAGTGTCTACTTCATATGCTTAACAAAGTTATTAAGTTGACCCTGAACCATCCAGGATTTCTGTTCCTTTCAAAGTCCTGGCTTCTCACCCCATTTAGTCTTTCTGGTGGTGCATCATCTGCTATCTTAACCTCCTGCCTCCTCTCTTCACCACCCAGCAACTCTGCTACTTCTCAAGAAAGCTGGACACTAGGTTTGGGTTTCCCTTTAACAAATAGCTGACACATATTTCAAACTTTACAGTATCAAGGAACGATTTTATCAGCTATGTGAGCTATTAAGAACATTTCCTTCACCCAGTTATCTCATGCCCCTTGCCAGTTAACAACCCTCATACTAGCAGTATCCACTGATCTATCACCATGGGTTAGTTTTAACTATTTTATGTAAATAGAATCATACAATATGTACTTTCTGGTACCTGGCTTCTTTTTACTCAGCATAATGTTTTTGAGACTCATCCTTGTTACTGTGTGTATTTATTATTGCGCGCTATTGTAGTGGATCCCTTTTTATTGCTAAACAGCATTCCATTGTCTGATTGTAACACAGTTTGTGTATCCATTCTCCTGTTGAATATCTGGGCTGTTTTTACTTTTTGTCTGTTATGACTTGAACTACTGTGTACATTCTTGTGCAAGGCTTTTAGCGGCCATATTATTTTCATTTCTGTTGGATGAATACCTGGGAGTGAAATTGCAGGGTCACTGGGTAGATGTATGTTGAACTTTTTAAGAAAGTAACTACCAAGCCACTTTCCATAGTAGTTGTACCATTTTACACATCAGCGAATGAGAGTTCCCAATGCGTCACGTCTTCTCCAACGTTTAGTGTTGTCAGTCTTCCTTAAGCAGTTCTAGTGAGTATATAGTGAAATCTCATTAGCGAGTGGAAGCTTTTTTAATCCTTCTCTTTTTGTTTCAATAATTGCCAGAAATTAATCTTAGGAATCTTTCAAAAGGATTCTCTGGGATATTCTTACCTGATAGGAGAGTAGCGAAGAAGTTCTTTGATTGCCTGCTTCCATAGGCAGCCTCAAGTTTTGTAATGGTGAGAAATTGAGTAGCTCAGCCCTTAGGTGACACAGGCTGGGAAGAGTGAATATCTTCCAGGATTTATCACCAGGGAAATTTTCCTTATGTTCCTCTGAGACTCCTTCCTTCCTGAGGCTCTCATCCCAAATGATAAGAACCATCATGAGTGACTTGGAATTTGGGGTGGGGAGGCAGGGAGGAAACTTGGTTCCACTATCAAAGCTGCAATGAAGTTGGGGTATTATCCCAAGTTGGGTCCTGTATATACAAAACATTACATATTGACAATGTTCTTTAGTATTAGTACAGTGTGTTGCTGGTTCTGAGACCTCTCTTAGTAGTTGTAGGCCATGTCCCCTTTCCTCCTCCCAGTTTGGTTTGCCGAGTCATGGTAGGCTTTACTGACCCTAAGGCATTATTAGAGTAGGAAATGCTATCTTGTGAGATTTAACCCCCTACCTCAATTCTCTTTTACATGGGTCATAATTGTAGCCCCTTCCACATTGATATCTCTTCCAGCCTCCTTCCAGTTTAGCCCCATTCCTGCCACCTCCTGCCCAATCACCTTAAAAAATTTTATATTCCACAGTGAGTACTGATGCCTCTTATTATCAAGAGAGTGAGAGAGAGAGCACTTAGCTTTGCTTTGCTGCTTGTCTTGAAGATTTCTTCTAGGATGTCATTTTTCTTTTTTTCTGGGCTCTGAATAGACCAGGATATGCACCTTCAAGCAATCAGCTCTTTGAAGTCCCCATCTGGATAAGGTTACTCCTGATTTTTCAGGTCCAAGGACACTGTTCAGAGTTTATATGTCATCCCCAACATCTGGTACCTACATCAAAATAAAAGGAATGCCAAGCTTACCTATACCTCTGTTTGTTTCCTGAGAGTTTGAAAACATTCCAACTTCAGTAACACACAGTAGGAATTCATTAAATCTTTTAGTGAATGGAATATAAAAGACTATTAAGTGTTCTAACATAAAAGAAAGTAGCATGCCATGGGTAATTCAAACGGTAGCGAAAGGAGTGCTGGAAGCAATAGAGAGTATTAGCCATCAAAAGTGGGATTAGAGGGGAGGGACTGCGCCGGCTGGGATCGTTATGGCAGCAGCGTCGGGGTGGGCCGGGTCTCGGTTCACCCGTCCTGGCCAGGCCGCCAGAGCGGTGGACACTGCCGCCGCCTCCCGGGCATGAGCGGGGCCTCCTGCTCGCTGCCGCCGCTGCTTGCCGACTGTGGGCCCGCGTCGGGAACATGCCCCTGGCTGCCCACTGCTACCTGCGGGCCATGGGCAGGGGCAGCTATGGGAAGGTGACGCTTGTGAGGCACCAGCGAGGCAGCAGGCAGTATGTCATCAAAAAACTGAACCTTCGAAAGGCCTCCAGCCGAGAGGGGCGGGCTGCTGAGCAGGAAGGGCAGCTCTTGTCTCAGCTGAAGCACCCCAACATTGTCACTTACAAAGAGTCGTGGGAGAGAGGGGATGGTCTGCTCTACATTCTCATGGGCTTCTGTGAAGGAGGCGATCTGTACCGAAAACTCAAGGAGCAGAAGGGCCGGCTTCTGCCCGAGAGTCAGGTGGTGGAGTGGTTTGTTCAGAGGCCATGGCTCTGCAGTGTTTACATGAGAGACACATCCTTCACTGAGATCTGAAGACTCAAAATGTCTTCCTAACAAGAGCAAATATTATCAAAGTGGGTGACCTAGGAATTGCCCGAGTGTTAGAGAACCACTGTGACATGGCTAGCAGCCTCATTGGCACGCCCTACAACATGAGTCCTGAACTGTTCTCAGACAAACCCTACAACTATAAGTCTGATGTTTGGGCTCTAGGATGCTGTGTATATGAAATGGCTACCCTGAAGCATGCGTTCAATGCAAAAGACATGAATTCTTTAGTTTATCGGATTATTGAAGGAAAGCTGCCACCAATGCCAAAAGATTACAGCCCAGAGTTGGCAGAACTGTTAAGAACAATGCTAAGTAAAAGGCCTGAAAAAGACCATCTGTGAGGAGCATCCTGAGGCAACCTTACATAAAGCACCAAATCTCCTTGTTTTTGGAGGCCACAAAGGCAAAAACCTGTAAGAATAATGTTAAAAATGGTGACTCTAAACCCAAGCCTGTTGCTACAGTGGTTTCCGGAAAAGCCGAATCAAATAATGAAGTAATCTCACCCCAACCATACTCCTCTGAGGGCTCCAAGGCATACGTAGTGGGAGAAGACTTGTGTTCATCCCAGGAAACACCCGTGGTCATTGGCCCACTGAAGACATCTACCAGTCTGAAAGGCCACTCCTGCAAACCAGACATGAGCAATACTGCAGAGTCACTAGCCACAATCAGCAGAGTAAATATCAACATCTTACCTGCAGGAAGGAAGGACTCAATGGGTGGTGACTTAGTTCAGGAGACTCAGCCAGGACACTTAGATATCTCTAATGAGTTAGAAGGTAAATGCAATATTTCTCAAGTGAAGGAGGAGAGACTGCAGGATAACACTAAGTCCATAGCTCAGCTGGAAAACCTAGTTCCCACATGGTCCTCAGGTGATGTCAGTGAGGCAGGGAGTGACCCAGTGAAGCCTCTGCTGCTTCTAAGCAAAGACCCAAAGCCAAAGGACCAGGATCCAGTTGCTATTGAATGTATTGTAGAAGAACAGGCCAGAATCCGCCCAGGCTTACAGCCACACATCTCTGGGTCTGAGCCTTCCCAGTCTCGGCAGCCACGGCAGAAGAGAAGAGAGCAGACTGAGCGCAGTGGGGGAAAGAGGCAGTTCCAAGAGGTTTTTCTTAGACAGTTGCCTTCTGATCCCGCTGTTGGAAACGTAGATGTCACGTCAACACGAAAGGATTCTGAAAACCAAAGTAGAGCGGTCAGTGGGCCTATGAGCAGTTCGAGGAGCAATGAGGTCTCGTCATCAAAGGATCGACCATTATCAGCAAGGCGGGGCGGGGGGGACTAAAGCAGTCCCAGGAAGAGATGTGCTCCTCAGGTCCTTCAGTGAGGAGAGCTCTGAGTGCAGTGTGGCCAGGGAAACCTCAGGAGGAAGGCCAGCTCATCCCTGCCAGACGATTCTCTTCTGACAGCAGCGTTGCTCAGGAAAAGAAATTGCCTCGTCTGTCTGAGGAGGAGTTAAGTTCTTCCACAAGTTCAACTGATAAGTCAGATGGGGATTCTAGGGAAGGTAAAAATCATACCAATGAAATGAGTGACTTGGTACAATTGATGACTCAAACCTTGAAACTGGACTCTAAAGAGAGCTGTGAAGATCTCCCAGTATCAGAGTTCAAAGTTCATCGGAAATATCGAGACACGCTGATACTTCATGGGAAGATTGCAGAAGAGACAGAGGAACTCCGTTTTAAAGAGCTGCCTCCAGCTATTGTGCCAGGTTCTGAAAAGATCAGGAGAACAGTTGAAGTCTTGAGAGCTGATGTAATCCAGGGCCTGGGGATTCAGCTTTTAGAGGAGGTGTATGATCTTTTGGAAGAGGAAGATGAATTGGAGAGAGAGGTACATTTGCGGGAGCACTTGGGTGAAAAGTATATGGCTTACGGTGTGAAAATTCGCCAGTTGAAATTTTTTGAAGAAAATGTGAGTTTTTGAGAATTTGTTCTAATCTCCTGCCAGAGCTAAAGACCTATTTTCAAAGATTTTTCACTTAAAAATAAAAGGAAACAAACCCATTAACAATGAAAAAAAAAAAGTGGGATTAGAACAAAACTACTGAACCAATGAAGGACATTTGTAGATGTAGATTCTTTTTTCCCTTTGCCCTAAGCTAGGCTCTAAGTAGCTTACTCAGTTTCATTTATATGCATGCTCCCCACTCACTCTGAAACCTCTTGAGCACTATGCTTTGATAATTCTAGAAACTGATCTCTTGTATAACAATATTTCTACTAAATAATACAACCTAGTCCCAAATATTCAATTTATAATCTCCCTGAATTAATTTTGTTTTGGCTCAACATATCTTGGGAATGGAAAAGTAGAATAAAATATTGTCTTTAGCAGCAACCTGACTTTTCTCCATTTTTAATCTATAATATTGACTCCTTCTGAAATTTCTTATAAAAGCAGTATTATTTCACTTTCTTGTTTTATTCTGAAATGATAAAACTTTTCTAGGAACCTTTTAAATAGTTTTTCTCAAGTAACTTTTCATAGTTTATCTCCATAACCTCAAAGTAGAGCTGAGTGTCTTTGAGTCAGGGGAAAGAAGAGGGAAGACCATTTAGTATTCGATCTAAATTAGCCATTATTTAATTTATTTTGGTAGATAGAGCTTATATGTGTAAACAGTGATCAGTAAGATCTTATGTTGATAAAGAGTGTCTCAGGTTCACCTAGGTGGCTATCAAATACTTCTACATTTGAATGTATCAAGTTCTACAATCATTGTTTTAATCTTAATACATTTCTTGCTACTTTATTAGGGAGAAATGGTTATTTCAACTCTGGTATAGGTCCCAGCAATTCTTTGTCTAAAGGGGGTGGAATTCAGAAGGGAGAAGTCATGATTTCAAACATACAGTGGCAAAAGCTCATGACTGATACAGCGTTGTAGGACAACATCAGTCCCTTCTTTCAAAAAAAAAAAAAAAAGATTGAGAACAACCTGCTGCTAACTCCGTAAAATTCATGCTTCTTAAGCTGTTCTTTTAAGTCTCGTCCCCCGTGGCAAGGGAAATATTTGGTGCCAGCCAAGTCTGGAATGCTGTGGAATTTCCTGAGCAGTAATCCTTTAGCCTGGCTTCTGGGTTCTACCTTTCTAAGCAAGAAGGGACAACTAGAACATGTCTCTCATGTTCCTGTCTTCCTGGTACCATGTATGCGGTGTTCACTGACTTGTAAGACCTGACCAGTATTTCTGCCAGTTAAAATCATATACCTCTTTCAAAGGCCACTCAAGTGGCGCTTCTTCCACAAAGCTCACCATCATTCTTTTGTATTTGAACTGATGTCTCTCCTCTAAACATTGATGGCACTTGTGTTGTCCCTGTATGGTGTTCCCTGTTGAGCCTTTGCAGCTCATAAGTGCACAGACATGTATATATAACCCATTTACTCTTGATCAGAAGCTCTTTGTTGAGATAAAAATGGCTCACGTTTTGGAATACTTTGCGTGTTGTATGTATGTTGTTAGGTTAAATGTGTTACGTAGTACGTTAGTTTCCTAAGTCTGCTGTAATGAAATACCACAAAGTAAGTGGTTTTAAAGAACAGAAATTTATTTTCTCACAGTTATGGAGGCTAGACGGGGCGGATTAACTCAGTAAGTATGGTGGTAAACACTGGCTTAAGCAGGGTATTCGCACATGCTTACTTGTGTTTACTTGCTAACCTGTAATAAAGAATTTCACATGGGTTTTACCACATCAAAGCTGTAGTGAAAAACAGGTGAAATTGTTCACTACAGATCAGTAAGTACCTACAAGTAAACCTGTGTGTACCATGTTTACTGGATAAGCCAGCCCTGAGGCTAGAAGTCCAGATCATCATATCATGATGTTGCTTACTTCTGAGGGCTCTGAGAGAGAAACTGGTCCATGTCTCTCTCCTAGTTTTTGGTGGCTCTTGGTATTCCTTGGCTTGCAGCTCCATCTGCCTCCATCATCACATGGCCATCTTTCCACTTGTCTTTCTTGTCTGTGTGTCTCTTTTCTTTTATAAAAGAACCAGTCATATAGGATTAAGACCCACCATACTCCAGTATGATCTCAAGTTAATTTAACTGACAATATCTTTAAAGACGCTATTTCCAAACAAGGTCACGTTCACAGCTAGGGGGATGAGGATGCCAACATATCTTTTTTTGCAGGGCACAGTTTAATCCAAAACAGGTGGATTACCTCATGTAATCATTCTATGATTAGATTAGACTATAATATTATTAAAAACATTAATTTATTCATTTACATATTTATATTATGATATATATTTTCCACTAACCCATTGCAATTGAGTCGATTTCAACTCATAGCAACCGTATAGGACAGAGTAGAACTGCTCCATAGGGTTTTCAAGACTGCAGTCTTTATGGAAGCAGACTGCCACGTCTTTCTCCCATGGAGCAGCTGGTGGGTTCGAACCGCCAACCTTTCAGTTAGTAGCCAAGTGCTTAATCACTGCACCCCTAGGGCTCCTTTATATCCCGTTACTTATTTATAATTAGGGCTTCAAACTGGTTTGGAATGCTTCAGCAATTGCCCACATAAACAAGGGTAGTGTACAAGTTGTATAGCAACCAAATCTGTTGCTGTGGGATTTTGACCTCAGAAGGAAGCAAACAGCAGTGCCCCACTTAAAGGTGGCAGCCGACCACACTACTTTGAATGTATGTTGCTCTCCACAGTCTTGCCAGTAATCCAGTCTCCCATGTGAGACTCCTGATACTGTCAGGTCCATGTGGGAGACTGGATTATTCATAGGAGTGTGGAGAGAGACAACATTCAAAGTGGCACAGTTGACTGCCATCTTTGAGCAGGGCACCCCTATGGTCAAAATCCTACTGGCCACAGATCTGGTTGCTATCCAGTGTATACTGCCCTCATTTACTTAAGCAATTACTGAGCTGTTTTGAACTGGTTCAGAGCCCTGTTGTTAATACATAAAAAAAAAACAAAAAAACAAACCCATTGCCATCGAGTCGATTCTGACTCATAGCTACCCTATAGGACAGAGTTGAATTGCCCCACAGAGTTTCCAAGGAGCACATGGTGAATTTGAACTGCCAACCTTTTGGTTAGCAGCCATAGCACTTAACCATTATGCCACCAGGGTTTCAGTTTTTAATACGTATTGTATATATAATAATAATAATAGTATATTGTTATCCTTTTACAAATGTCAAAATTGTCATTGTGTAATTTGTCTAAGACCGGGCCTGTTTATGAATTTAGACCATTCAACTCTCTAAACTTAAACACTATTCTAGGCTTCATTCTTAGGTTCCACAAGGACTACTGCTTATGGTAAATTGCCAATACATGTTTGAATTAGTGCTAGAACTCCTTTAGTGTATAATGAACTAGTAGATAGATAGCCTGTAGTTTAAGATTGAAATGTAAATACATTCTGTTAAAGTAAGCAAATATGGATATCTCTAAGTATGTTTCATATTTTTCCATTACATTATATGCTGCTTTCATTTGCCTAGGCAATCCTTTCTCAGAGATGGTAGACTATAAATTTCATCTTGAATCCTGAATTACTAGAATACAAATAAGTGAAGTTTTCTTATTTTATAATATTAGTTTGTGGCTATAATCTTTGATTGTAATTTTTATTTACTTTTATAACCTTTTTTTAAAAAATAATTATAGGTTCATAGGAAGTTGCAAAGACAGCACAGAAAAGTTCTATATACCATTCACCCAGCCTTTCCTATTGGTTGAATCTTAAATAGATATAATATCAAAACCAGGAAATTGGCATTGGTACAAAGTGTGTGCATTGTTCTGTGTTATTTTATCACATATGTGGATTCATGTTAACACCATAGTCAAGATACAGAACTATTCTATCACCTACAAGCTCTCCCTCATGATACACCCATACCCCACCCCCACCACCAGCCACCCTCCCTAACCTCTTACAATCAGTAATCTGATCTCCATCTCTGTAATTTTGTCGTTTCAAGAATGTTGCATAAGTGGAATGATACAGTGAGTTTTTGTGATAGGCCTTTCACACTCAGATAATGCCATTGAGACCTTTCCAAGTTGTTGCATATATTGATGACTCCTTCCTTTTTATTGCTGAGTAGTATTCCATGGTATGGATATACTACAGTTTGTTTGACCATTCACTTATTGTGATGGTTAAGATTGTGTATCAACTAAGCTGGGCCATGATTCTCAGTGTTTTGGCAGTTGTATAATGTTGTGATCACTTTCCTGTTGAAATATGATGTGTGATCACCCCCATGATGGAATCTGCTGAGTGGTGCCGGCAGGGGTGGGACCTATGGTGGCTCACTGCCCCCTCGGCCTTCATCTCTCCACCTTCCGCTGTCTATTTCCTTTTCCTGCTCACCTTGCAAATGTTGTTGACTTATTCTGGATCCAGCAGCCATCTCTTGTCTGACCTCTGGTTCTTGGGCCTTGAGCTAGCAGCTTACCCGTCCATCGTGGGATTCCTTGATCTTCACAGCCTGAGAGCAAGAGTCCTGCTCCCTGACCTCCCTATCTTGGATTCGCCAGCCCCTGCAGTTGACTCAGGAGAAACCTTGCGGTCTTGCCAGCTGACCTTGGGGATTCCTTGACTGTCACAACCGTTGAGCAGGATCCCTGCTGTCCAACCTGCTCATTTTGGGTTCACCAGCTTCTGCAGCTCCGTGAATTGGGAAGGGACTCTATCCTGATCCAAGGACTTGGAATGTTTCAACTCCTACAGTTGTGTGAGCTGTTTCCTTAATATAAATCTCTCTGTATATATTTATGTGCATTACTGGTTTTTCTTCTCTAGAGAACCCAGCCTAAGACACTTATTAAGGAACATTTTGGTTGTTTGTGGTTTTTGATTATTACAAATGAGCCTGCTATGACCAATTAAGTATGAATTTTGCATGAGCCTGAGTTTTTATTCTTTGGGCTAAATCACACAACAGTGTGATTACTGAGACATATGTTAAAGTTTTCTTTTTAAAGAAAACTATTGAACGGTTTTCTAGAATAGTTGTACCATTTTACACTCCCGCCCACAATAGGTATATGAGACTCAGTTTCTGTGCATCCTCACCAGCGTTTGGTGTTGCCATTGTTTTTAGCCATTCTAGTAAATGTGTGGAGTCCTGGTGGGACAGTGGTTAATTGTTTGGCTGCTAACCAAAATGTCGGCGGTTCAAATCCACCAGCTGCTCCTTGGAAATGTGTAGTTATATCTGATTATGGTCTGAATTTTCATTTTCCTAAAGGCTTGTGAGGTTGAACATCTTTTCATGTGCTGGTTTGCCTTCTGTGTATACTCTTCAGTGAAATGTCTCTTCGTGTCTTTTGACTATTTTCAAATTAGATTGCTTACTTTTTACTGTTGAGTTTTTAGAGTTTTTTGTATATTGCGGAAACCCTGGTGGCCTAGTGGTTGAGAGCTGTGGCTGCTAACCAAAAGGTTGGCGGTTCGAATCCACAGGTACTCCTTGGAAACTCTGTGGGGCAGTTCTACTCTGTCCTGTAGGGTTGCTATGAATCAGAATCGACTTGACAGCAACGGGTTTGGTTTGGTTTTTGTATATTGTAGATGTGAGTCCTTTGTGAGATATGTAGCTTGTAAATATTTTCTCCCAGTATGTAGCTTGTCTTTTCATCTTCATTTTTGTTTAAGATGGCGGTGCATCCTTTTGCCAGGACAACAGTTGTGGGATCCAAATAAAAACTATTGAATGGTACCAGGGTTGCATTCTCCCTCTCTCCTGTTAGACAGTTGTGTCAGAGGAAAGAGTGCCATCTACTGAAGCATGGATATCCGTTCTTCAACATGGGAACTCTCAACAGGAAGGGGCAAGGAAGACTGTCGATGGAAAGGGCCATCCACCATCCATATAGAGAAATGTCTACTGCTATTTAGTAGAAAGCCGTTAACAATCCCTGCCAGGACGGAGGGCTGTTGTAGGCCTAGTGCACTAAGTCTCTTGATAAAGAATCAGCAATGAAGGTAATAAATAAAAGAGATGACATTGGTGCTAGCTGCTTTTAGACATCTCTTGCCTGTCTCAGCTTTGTTCGTTCCAAGTAATTAAATCGCTCTGTCTAATTAAAGCAATACATTGCTGTTAGCTCTAAGTATATTTATAACACATGCCTTGAAATGACATTTTTAACGAAGACTGATCTGACCTTTGTTTTTGAATAGGTTATATTATAGATTTTAGCTTTTATTAAATCTGTTGAGTACTCATTGCATAGAGTTTTTTTTTTTTTTCTGTATATACTGTAATATAATGAAAATTCATTCTTTTTTGGGAAGAAGTATGTGAGGAGTTGCTGATGTATTATTTATGGCTGTGTTATTTTACTTTCCTATACGTTTTTAATGTTGCAGAGATGATAAATATGGTTAAAGTAAAATAAGTTCAAATGGGTTTACTTATTTAGAATATGCTGTTTTGCATTACCACGAAGTATAAAAATCCTAGTTTTCTGTATGTGAGATAAGTGGCAGATTTGGTATTTCTAACAAACAGATTTGTCAATTTCTGGAAGAATTACAATTTTTCGAAATGTTTGGCTTCGGTTTTACAGAGCTACTTATAATTTGGTAAGTGAGCAATTAGATGCAGTAATCCCCAAAGATGGACAGTTTGGGTGAGTTTTGATAAACTTTCGGGCAGAAGATTTTTAGTTGCCATGCCCTCATATAACTTGAGAGGAAACCATACCATATGATGTGTTTGGCAAATCAGTTTTCTGCTAGATTCTCTCCTCCACATCAAAAGTATTGCAGAGAATATGATTTTAAAAGTTAAGTGTATTTGGTGTGAATTTCTTGTCTTTCTCTGTCTTATTCTTTCCATGAGCCTGTTTATTGGTAAACAATGGAATTTTGCCTTCACATTCAAGTGCCACTACTGCGGAAAATATTTCCAGGGAAAGTATTTGATACTGCCATTAGGCTATTTGAAGTGCCTATAAATCTAAGAGATGTGGACATAATGGTATGCTGTTTAGATACAGGTAGGAGATGAATATGATTTACAAATGCTTTTTACATGTTAGCAAAACAAACTTAAATGAAAGTTGTCAGAACTATGAAGTTTTGAAAGAAAATAAAGAACATCTATAGTAAATTTATTTGTTCTCTGTATTTTTTAATTAAAAAAAATTATCTTCTCTCAAACTTTTCGTAAATCCAATTGAACTTTTTAGTAATAATAAGTAAAATTGTATGATATGTCAATATCTGCTTCCTCATTTTTCCCCACAGCCACCTTTGGAAGATGAAATTTTTCCCCCAACATTTTATGAAAGACATTTTTTAAAATAGAGCAAAGTTAAAAGAATTTTATAGGCTTACTCATATGCCCAACACCTAGATTCTATCAATTTATCTTATATTTGATGCATATCACATAAATTTATGATATTTGGCATGCAGATCATTAACTAGAGTTCGATATTTATTTACATTTTCATTTAAAATTTACATAATAATAAAACACATAAATCATGTGTACATTAGTTGAGATTTGACAAATGTGTATACCTTTGTAACCCAAACCACTGTCGAGTTAGAATATGACTATCACCCTAGAAAGTTTCCTCATGGACCTTCACAATCCATACCCATCCTTCAGAGATTAGCTTTACCTGTTCTAGAATTTCGTTTAAAATGAACCATCCACTCACAAGTACTACAGCCTCTACCAGGCTGAGTCCAGTGCAACAAGATGGTGCCCAGCTACCACCATTGACTACCCTTGACAGAGATCATAATAGAGGGCCCTGGACAGAGCTGGAGAAAAATGCAGAACAAAATTCTAACTCATAAAAAATAAAAAGACCAGACTTATTGGTCTGACAGAGACCAGAGAAACCCCGAGAGTATGGCCCTTTTAGCCCCATAACGAAGTCACTCCTGAGGTTCACCCTTTAGCCAAAGATTAGACAGGCCCATAAAACACAATGAGACTAAATGGGCACACCAGTCGAGGAGCAAGGATGAGAAGGCAGGAGGGGACAGGAAAGTTGGTAACAGGGAACCCAAGTTTAAGAGGAGGAGAGTATAGACATGTCCTGGGGTTGGCAACCAGTGTCACAAAACAATATGTGTACTAATTGTTTAATGAGAAGCTAGTTCTGTAAACCTTGATCTACGGAAAAAAAAAAAAAAAAGAACCATATACTATGTGTCTGGCATCTTTTACTCAGCATGTTTTTAAGATTGATCCACATTGTTGTGTGTCTCAGTAGTTCCCTTTTTTTGCTAAGAATTATTTCCTTTTATCAATATGCTACAGTTTGCTTACACATCTTCCTAGTCATGGGCACCTGGGATTCCAGGCTTTTAATCCCTGGATATGATTTTTTAAGATCATGTAGTAGCGTTTCATTTGAAACTATAGTGTCTTATCATTTTTACATAGTTGTCCTTGGAATCAACTCGAGGGCACTGGGTTTTTGTTGGGTCCTTTGACAACCAACCACAGGTTTGAGAAATTTTAATATTTGTATGCAAATTTTATAATTTAGATCTTTGTGTCTATGCCAAACTTTGTTGGCATGAGCATAAATATTGGACTTTAATATTTAACCCTCCCTTCTGAAGACCAATGGAAGTTTCTACCTAGCTTTGTCCACCCCTACCTTAGAAAGATCAACTAAGGAAATGGCACTACAAAGTCTGTGTGTAGTGTTTTATCTAGATTGGGATTTAAATCCCAGTCATTTTCTTTTTCTCTCTTTAGCAGAAAAAGGTAAAATTGGTGTTTAGTCTGTTCAGCTGATGTGGTGGAGGCTGTTGTTGATAGTGGTGGTGAGCAAGTAGGATGGGCAAATATTTTTACAAAAATCTCTTACATATGCAAGGATGATGTGTAGGTGCATAAACTTAAAGATAAGGAGAAGAGCAGGAAAAGAGCTCTTTTTAGCCATTTAAAAGTTTTTTGGGGGCAATTCTTCTCCTGCAGTATTATAAAAATCCAAAACCCATTGCTGTCAAGTCAGTTCTTACTAAATAGCAACCCTGTAGGACAGAGTAGAAACTACCCCATAGGATTTCCAAGGCTGTAAATCTTTATGGAAGCAGACTGACACATCTTTCTCCTGTGGAGCGGCTGGTGGATTTGAACCACCAACCTTTTAGTTAGCAGCCAAGCGCTTCAACTACGGCACCATCAGGGCTCCTTGCAGTGTTATAAAGGGATGTTTAATCAGCATCCTTAAGTGACCAGATAGCAACTTCCCATAAATACACAAGCAACTATATGCAAAATTTATCCGTAACTTAAATTTTTTCACCATCTGACATTTAGGGATAGAGAAAGTTGAACTTAGAGAAAAACAGTGTGTGTGTGTATATATATATATATATATATATATATATAAAAGACATTATGAATAACTAAAACCTTCTTGCCAGTATGCATTTTCAAACTACTAGAATAATCAATTTGCCTAGGGGACAGCTTTTGAACAGTACTCTTTGAAGGTTTCAGTGTGCATTGGTAATGTCATCTGTGGATAGGAGAATGAATGAAGCTCCATATCTTGACTCCCTGACCTAACAAACTTGTGTGGAGAAGGGGTAAAATTTGTCGTTATTTTAAAAGCATATTTCTTTAGTAAAATGGAGAGGAAAGAAAGCAGGCATACTGTAAACAGCTATAGAATATTTGTGATAAGGGGTGGTTAGGTATTTGCTTTACCAATAACACATTACGTGGAAGAGCTTGGGGGAAATAATAATCAGTAAATATCCGTTCATAGTTCCAACAGGATGTGCATCCCATTGCCTAAACTTGCTTCAAAAACCTCATAAAGCTGGATGCCCTCCAAAGCTTTTACAGCAGAACAAAAGAGATGATCAAACTTGTAGCCACTCAAAGAGAAGCAAGTATAGTGACTTTGAAATCCTGTAGAAATCTTCAAATGGAGAGATGATGTCCTTTCAAAACCTGTGAATAAGAACAACAACAAAATTAGCTTTCCAAGAATTAGAAATTTACAGCTGCTTACTCCTCATGTTACATTTTTAGATCTCATACTCCAGCAGTTATTTGCATTTCCTTATATGTATGAAAGATTATACTGCTTCCGTGAAGATTATAGCCAAGAAAACTGTATGGGGCAGTTCTGCTCTGTCACATGGAATTGCTATGAGTCAGAATTGACTTAATGAAAATGCTTATGTCTTATTTGGTTTAGTTTTATTAGTCTGAACTGTTTTACTCTTTCTGCCCTGTGCTTGTGTTCTTGCCTCTGGTTGGAAGTACCCCATGGATTAATTCATCTTTCAAAACCTTGTTCAGTCATCACTTCCGTGATGAATCCCTCTCTGATCACTTCTTTCATTCCTTCAGAACTACCAGTGGATTCATCTATCTACCTCTCTATATTATTTCTGTATCTTCTACATAGTTTTCTTTTTTGCTAATCACTGGTTTATCCAGTGGTATTATTATATTTATAATAACCTCAGTAGTGGTAGTAGTAGTAGCAATAATAATAATTATACATAATACCTGTATAGTGTTACTCCAGGCCAGACATGGTATCTATACTATTTATTGCAATACGATCTATAATATAATACTATTATTATGCCTAATAATGTGCTTTATTGCCTGAACTGTAGTGATTTTTTGAATTTTATTTTGGATTAAGTTAATAATACTTTATGAAAATTTCTCTGTAAAAAGAACATATTAATTTATACTGTATTTCTTACAAAATTATATCCCAAACACTGTGGACTTTTTCATGATCAAGAAACATCTAATAATCACATGTATCAAAAAAGCCTTGATGTATATTTAATACTATATATATAGTAAGATATCTCCAAATTTGAGAATGAAGTTTGTAGGTCTAGAATATATGGTCCTAGTTTCTATGTGGAGCCCTGGTGGCGAAGTGGTTAAGAGCTTAGGCTGCTAACAAGAAGATCTGCAGTTCAAATCCACCAGCCACTCCTTGGAAACCCTATGGGACAGTTCTACCCTGTCCTGGAGAGTCGCTATGAGTTGGAGTCGACTCAATGTACCGAATAGCAACAACAGTTTCTATGTACCTGAAATAAGGAATTCTGCTGCTCTGATTACTTCTCATGTCTTCAAATGGGAACCTAAATTCTTAAACTCATGATTTGAATAGACAATGTAAACTAAACCTCATCTAGTATTCTTTATGCTTTCTGTTAATAGTGTCCTGGTCAGTTCTGACCCAAACTGGTTTTATTATTTATTTAGGCAATATTAGCAGGTGTGCTTGTTAAACAACTGCTTTAACAAGGCAAGAGCAATAGGGTTTGTGTGGCGAGAACCATAGTAGTAAGGATGTTGTAGGGAGTATGGTAAATTTCAGACACACAGCAAAGCAAAGCAGACAATACAGCACGTGTGCACGTGTTCACCATCCTCCTGTAACAGTACTCACTTCTTGGCCGTGATTATTGTACGTGTACTCCAACCTATGCCCCCAACATCTCGGGTTATTTAGCAGCAAGTATCAGATGTCATATTTTATCGGTACATATTTCTGTATTTCTAAAATATGTCAATTCTTTTTAAAAAATCACTATATCAGTATCGAACCTAAGGAAATTAACAAATTCTTAATACCATCAATTGATCAAGGTTCAAATTTTACTGCCTCAAATTTTTTTTTCATAGTTACTTTGAATCAGAAAACAAGGCCCACACATTGCATTTGATTCATGCCTCTTAAGTCTTTTAATGCTTATGTTCTACTTTCCTGCCTTTTTTCCCCCTTGCAATTTATTTGTTGAAGAAACAGGATCTTTTGACTTCTGTTGTTATCTACCGTCGGTATTTTCCTGATTGTATTCTTGTGGTATTGTTTAGTGTTTCTCTGTTCTCTGTATTGCTTTAAACTAATATTTAGACAATGAAGTTTAAATACATATGAGCTTTGGTGGGACTGGGGGTCAGGAATATTTCATAGGTACTTCCATCAGGACTCACATAATGTGTAGTGTTTATCTCGCTGATGTGAGTGGCCATAGATGGTCATTGCCTAGATCTGTTGTTTTATTCAAAAAAACCCAGTGCCGTCGAGTCAATTCCGACTCATAGCGACTCTATAGGACAGAATTTAGGGGTTTATAAAGTGGTAATATTCTATTTATTAGCTGGGCTAGTTTTAAAGAGAGAAATTTTCATTAACTAGTTAGCTACCAAGGAGCCCTGGTGGCACAGTGGCTAAGCCCTTGGCTGCTAATTGAAAGATCAGCAGTTTGGAACCCACTAGCTGCTTTGCAGGAGAAAGTTGTAGCAGTCTGCTTGCATAAAGATTACAGCCTTAGAAACCCTGTGGGGCAGTTCTACTCTGTCCTGTAGGGTCACTGTGAATCGTAATCAACTCAATGGCAATGGGTTTGCTAGTTAGCTACACTGAGGGACAGGTTGTACAGAAAAGGCAAGGTTAATGCTTGCTTCTTTGCCCTTCTTATTAGTTATCAGGAAAATGACTTGATTTCTTAGTATCCTTAAAGGTGACTTTTTAAAAAATATTACTATGAACTGGTGACTATAAACATATACGATGGGTTTAACAATTTTTCTCATTGCTCAGTTTTCCCATCTTTGGCCAGTGAGAGCCTCTTTAAGTTGACAGAATCTCAGTAGTCTTTGACGACTCTCTTGGTATAACAGAATCTCCCAGGCTCATCTTGTACTTTTCCTGCCATAGTCCAGGATCAGCAGTTTCTCCACGGAGCCCAGGTTTGTTTCAGTGGCAAATGGTACTTTGAAAACCGTGATTTAGGTGCTAGGAGTGATCATTGTTGCTGGGCTGGTCGTTGTGTCTAGGTGTTTTCTGTGGCCAGAGCTTAAACACACACACACACACACACACACACAAACATATGTACCTCTTGAGTTTATACTGATAGTTCCAGGCAAAATGTAGGATTTTACAGTTTTACTTAATTTCTTTGATTTTATAGTTGTATCTCTTTTCCTCTAATATTAAAAAATCTTGTTTTCTAAAGAATTGACATGATGTCTTTGGAAAGTTATCTTTTCTTCCTTAAGAGGTAGAACATTGATTCACAACTTTTAAGGCTACAACACTAAGACTGAGCTTCAGATTCTGTCCTAATGAGGGGCAGATATCTGGGAAATGTTCCATATGTCATGTCACTACAGGGAGGTGTTAGGGACAGATAACCGAGAGAGCGATAGAAGGGGTACTGGGCTGAGAACTGGCTCTGCCAACATACCCATCACTAAATTTCCTTGTTTTATCAAATGGGGGTAATAATTACCTCCAAAGGTTTTTATGGAAGGTAATGTGGAAATGCTTTGTAAATTATTAATGTATTATAATAGAAGTCATTTACTCACCTTATTAAAAATAATGAGATAGCCTTTGAACTATTGGACTTTTGATTAGCTTTTTCCAAGATTTGTTGACTCTTGCAAGGCACATTTTTCTTTTCTTTTTGTTAAGTTGCTATGATAGCCTTCCTAATTATCTTCTTTAATAGACAGGGAAGCTTATACCTCTACAGTTAAATATATACCTTTGTAGGCTTCTTTTGAGGTAACTATGCTTTGGCTTAAATATTTGTTTGGCATAAATATTAATCAAGATGTTTTTATTTTAATTTATAATGTTATTAAGTGGGTTTAGAAAGGAAAATCAAAGTAGAGGAGATTTTTTTCATCAAAACCTATTCCTTGTTTTTGGTGATCCTCATGTCCCTTATCCAGTAAAAAGGGGCCACACTCATCTGTTAGTTTGTCATACTGTGGTGGCTTGGTGTTTCTGTTATGCTGGAAGCTATTCAATCAGTATTTCAAATATGAGCAGGGTCACCCATGGTGACCAGGCTTCAACAGAGCTTCCAGACTAAGACAGACAAAGAAGTAAAGTTTTGCTGAAGGTAATTAAAAAATGATTATGGCAGTACATCGACAGGGAATTGCCCAAAATTCAAGTTAGATTCAGAAAAGGACTTGGAATGAGGGATATCATTGCTGATGTCAGATGGATCTTGGCTGAATGCAGAGAATATCAGAAAGATTTTTACCTGTGTTTTATTGACTATGCAAAGGCATTAGACTGTGTGGATCATAAGAAATGATGGATAACATTGCAAAGAAGGAGAGTTCCACAACACTTAATTGTGTTCATGTGGAACCTGTAGGACCTGTACATAGGCCAAGAGGCAGTCATTTGAACAAAACAGGGGCATACCGACTGGTTTAAAATCAGGAAAGGTGTCCATCAGGGTTGTATACTTTCACCTTACCTATTCAATCTGTATGCTGATCAGATAATCCAAGAATCCGGACTATATGAAGAATGTGGCATTAGGATTGGAGGAAGACTCATTAACAGCCTGCGATATGCAGATAACACAACCGTCCTTGCTGAAAGTGAAGAGGACTTGAAGCACTTACTGATGAAGATCAAAGACTACAGCCTTCAGTTTGGATTACACCTCAACAATAAAGACAACAAAAATCCTCACAACTGGATCAGTAAACAACATCATGATAAACGGAGAAAATATTTAAGTTGTTAAGGGTTTCGTTTTACCTGGATTCATAATTAATGTCCATGGACACAGCAGTCAGGAAATCAAATGACATATTGGGTACATTTGCTGCAAAAGCCCTTTTTAAAGTGTTAAAAACTGAAGTTGTCACTTTGAGGACTAAGGTGCACCTGACCCAAGCCATGATGTTTTCAGTCGCCTCATATGCATATGAAAGCTGGACAATGAATAAGGAAGAGTGAAGAATTGAAGCCTTTGAATTATGGTGTTGGCAAAGAATATTAAATATGCCATGGACTGCCAGAAGAATTAACAAATCTGTCTTGGAAGAAGTACAGCCAGAATGCTTCTTAGAAGCAAGGATGGCAAGACTTTGTCTCATGTACTTTGGATGTGTTATCAGGAGGGATCAGTCCCTGGAGAAGAACATCATGCTAGGTCAAGTAGAGGTCAGCAAAAAAAGAGGAAGACCTTGAATGAGATGGATTGACAAAGTGGTTGCAACAGTGATCTCAAACATAGCAATGATTGTGAGGCTGGTGTAGGACCAGGCAGTGTTTCGTTCAGTTGTACATAGGGTTGCTATGAGTCGGAACTGACTCAACCATATCTAACAACAACAACATTCCATTGTTGCCAATTCATTATATTTCCTTCCAAATTTAGTATACTTCAGATTTGATATAATGATCAGTTTAAAGAATGCATAATGTTTGAGATAAAAGCATACTCTAGTTCCTTATTATTACATTAAAAAATTAGTAATTTTTTCTATTTTTTACCATTGTAAACACTATTGTGAACATTTTTCCACCTATAAGGTTTTTCATATTTTGGATTATTTCTTTAGAATCCCGGAAGTAAAATGACTACGTTAAAATAATAATATATATTTTTTATCATTCTTGATTTATATTCCTGCTTAGCTTTCTGTGAGAGTTGTAACAGTTTATGATACCTTTAGCAAATTGGTTTCATTTTTCTATTTGGTATGGTTTTGATTTTCCTCTACGCACATTGCTTATTTATTTGTTGGGGGTTTAATATTTCCTTTAAAATCTCTAACTTGCATGGCCCGTTGAACTTTGAAAAGGGGAATGTCTATTTTACTGCAGTGAGATGCAAGAGAGATGTGCAGAAGAGATATGTGTAATGGAAAACCCTGACAGGAGGTGCCATAGATGCAAAGGGGGCAAAGTAAAAATCAGGTTGATTTCTCTTTTTTTTTGTCTGGCATTACCCGTAATAAAATCTGTTTCTAGCTGTAGAAGTGCAGTGATCTATGTTAACGAATAAACCTGCGACGAGAATTTACAAATAATAGTTAGAGCTTAGCAATCAAATGGTGCATTTTCTTATCTAAACTTTAGAAAGCTACAGGAATTGGTCTCTGTGTTTATAAAGATTGGATTGTGAATTGCATACTTTATTTAAGATGTTGTGACCACGTTTCTTAGTTAGGAACCTACTGTGTTTCAGGTACTTACAAAGTGGAAGTTTAACATTTCCAGCACATCGTTAAAGAACCTACATTGCCTAGCAGCCCTGCAAGTTTGTTAAAATGATTTTATAGGTATCCTCTACCACTATGTAATAGTCATTGGGCACTCCAGTGTTTGTCTGAATCAACCTGGTCATTTGCAGATAAAGATCCTGGGAGTTGTGATCTAGCACTGTAATGTGGTGAATTGATTTTCGCGTGTTGGGTATTACTGCTGACTATAAAAAATGGTATATTTAAACTGGCTTTGACTAAGGGTCATTTTGTTATCTAGAGTAAACTAGACTTTGGAAGTGATATTACTTTCAGCCCTGCAAGGCTATAGTAAGGACATTTTATAGAGTGCTAACGAAAATAGAGGCAAACTGGTGGTGCAATGGTTAAGCACTCGGCTGCTAAGCAAAAGGCCGGCACTTCACACCCACTAGCCGCCTGGTGGGAGAAAAGAGCTGGCAATCTGTCCCTATAAAGATTACAGCCTAGGAAACCGTATGGGCCCAGATATTGGGAAACCTGAAAAGGAAAGTCTTGACTATTTGAGTGGAGATTGCAGTCTTAGAATGCAAGCCTGATTCAGGTAAGCGTTTATGATGGAGGGCAGGGAAGAACATAAAAATCAGATATTCTAGTATTCTGGTCAGTTGAAGACCAAGTTTTGCAGAACAGAATTTCTAGGAAAATATGATTTTCATAATGATGAAAGTAGCAACTGTTGTTATTGTTATTAATAATTTTTATTCTGTATTTAATCTATACCAGGCACTATGGTACATATTTTAATATTTATAATAAAATTTAATTCAGCAGTGTTTTTTAAGGTAGGTCCTATTATTATCTTCACTTATCAGATGAAGAAAACAGTATGTAAACGGTTAAGTGAAGCCATGTCCAAGTAGTAGATAAGAGATGAGAAAGCAGGCTGCCTAAATCCAGGGCCTGAAATGTAGCTGCTGTTCTTACACTGACTGAGTTGTGTATCTTGTGTTTGTCCTTCTGTATCCACCCTTTACCGTCCATGCCCAGAAAGTGTGGTGACCCCGCTGTACTGCATCAACAAGTTCTCTTATCCTCTGGCTTCCGATTGTGTTCACCCAGTGAGGGGGAGGGGAGGTCTGTTGTGACTGGAAAACCTAGGACAGGGAGAATGGTCAGAGTAATCGTTCTCTTGGTTTCTTCCCTACCATGTTGCCCTGGGTTGACTCTCTATCCAGGGCCACATCTACTATCAGGAAGCCCTCTCCAGGCTTCCGGTAAGTGCTCCCTTTCCTTGTCCAGTCAAGCCTGGGGGATGATTAGTTCTGGTTGTTACTAGGCCAGACATACTTTACTGTCCCCTTTTAGTTTTCATAAATAGGCCCTGTATTAAATTCCCTTCGGTTTCCCAGTTGAATTGGGCCATCTTGTCTTGCCAGTACCATGACTCATACACTGGCTCTCCCATTTTGAGAAAATAAACTATGCTAAGATGAGTGTTTGAATTTCAGGGCAAATCCAGTTGCTGTAGAGTTGATCCTGACTCATGGTGATGCCTTAATGTCAGAGTAGAACTGTGCTTCATAGGGTTTTCAGTGGCTAATTTTTTGAAAGTAGATTGCCAGGCCTTTCTTCCAAGGTGCCTCGAACTGCCACCCTTTTAGTTAGCAGATGAATGCTTTAGCCATTTGCACCACCCAGGGACTTCTTAAGTATCAAAAATCAGGGGCACTGTGCTAAGTGTAGTAACGTGGCTAAAGAAGCAGGAGCCATGGACCCTGCCCTCAAACAACATGGCTACTTAGGACGGTGGTGCTTTTAAATAATAGTACAAGGTAGCATTGACTAAGTGCCACATTTCTAATGCTAGAGAACTCTCTATGGTCTGAGGGAGAAGGGATGAGCAAGCACTTGAGTAGAACTTTTAAGGACTGGTACAATTCTGCTAAAAATTGAAAGAAAAAGTTTTCAAAGTATATTCTGCAGACAGCTCACAAATCTAGGTGGGGTAAGGGCCTGTAAGGGGGTAGAGAGGTAAGGGATTTACATGTCATGTTAAAAAAAAAAAAAACCAAACCTGTTGCCATCAAGTCAATTCCAACTCATACCAACCCTACAGGACAGAGTAGAACTTCCCCATAGGGTTTCCACTGAGTGACTGGTGGATTCGAACTGCTAACCTTTTGGTTAGCAGCTGTAGCTCTCAACCACAGTACCACCAGGGCTCCGTCATTTTGATAGGCACTATATTTTAATCTACTTTTTGAAGAACTATTTTGTACCCAGATAGTTGTTCATGCTTATTGTGAAGAAAAACTGGGTTGAGGTGAGTAATAATGCTCGGACTAGTCATTTTTTTGGAGAGAGATTCAAGCTTCTTTGAGTACCTCTTTACTCTGTACGTCAGGCTTGCGGTTATATTTGGACACACCATGGTTGTAATTCATACTTTTGGTTTAACAACACTTTCATATGTGATTATCATTACTTTGTAATTACAGCAATAAAAATCCATTCTTTGGGAGCTAGTCCAGTATTTAGAATATTGAAAATAAGTGTGCTCAGTACCACTTGTCACAATGATTTTTCCAAGGCTTGGATTTCTAAGAAATCAGCTTCTATTGTGCTTCAAAACAAAACTGATGTCTAATAAAATTCTACTTTTAGAGATGGCAGCTCTTTGTAGAACCTGAAAAAGAAAACTTAAATCAAAAAGAATATTCACAAAAAGTCATATGTTCTTCTATTTAGAAATATTGAGAGGGTAGAAGGAATCATAAAAGTATCTCAGAGAAAAATAGCCTGGAGGTTTAAGGATATAAACCAAACCAAACATTACCGTCAAGTTAATTCTGACTCCTAGCAACCACATAGGACAGAGTAGAACTGCCTCATAGGGTTTCCAAGGCTATAATTTTTATGGGAGCAGACTGCCGCATTTTTTTCCCATGGAGCAGCTGGAAGGTTCGAACTGCTGACCTTTGGGTTAGCAGCTGAGCACTTTTACCGCTACACCAGTAGGGTTCCTATTTAAGCTGGATCAAATGTAAACCTAAGGATGGGGTGGGGCTTTAGGAGGGAAAGTCTTGTATGTGGGTGAGCCCATTTAAGTCCTCTGATTCTTCCCTTTTTATAGTATTTCTTGGGAAGCTATAGGAGATCTACCTCAACTTATTTCTACTTGAGGATCCATTGAAGCTCTGGTCTCTGCTACAGAGTCCACTTGGGTCCTGGCACAAAGGCCCAGACCGAAGCCAGTGTATCAAACCTGGGAAGAGCAGTGGAACTAGAATATTAACTATGCAGGCAAACTGGATTTTATCAAGCCATTGCTTTAAATTAAAAAATGGTAATAAGGTTGTTTTTATTAGCTATGCATGTTGTTGTTAGGTACCATTGAGTTGATTCTAACTCATGGCGACTTAATGTGACAAGATAAAACTGCCCCATAGGGTTTTTTTCACTGTAATCTTTACAAAAGCATTTTACCAGGTCTTTCTTCCATGAAGCTGCTAGGCAGGTTTGAACTACCAGTCTTGTGGTTAGCAGCAAAGCACTTAACCATTGTGCCATCAGGGCTCCTTTAGCTATACATAAACAAACAAACAAAAAAGCAAAACCCATTGCCTTCAAGTTGATTCTGACTCTTAGCGACCCTATAGGACAGGGTAGAACTGCCCCATAGGGTTTCCAAGAACTGGCTGGTGGATTCGAATTGCTGACATTTTGGTTAGCAGTCAAGCTCTTAAGCACTTGGCAACCAGGGCTCCACTAGTGATTTAAATGATTATATCATCACAAGAGAAGCTGCTAATTCAGTACCAGAATTACGTGGGAAGCTCTTTAGAATTAGTACATCATGATACTAGGGAAATTTCTAATCCCTGGCAGTGGTAATAGTAGCATCTATATAAGGTTATTGGTATTAATATAACTGTATCCGAGACTGAGAAATATATTCTTCCTGGTGTGATAAAAGAGCCATCTCAGTAGTCTGCTACAGATTTCATTCTTTCTACCTATCTATGTCCAAGTGTTCAGCTCTCTGCACCTTGTAATGACTGCTCTAGCCTTGTCCTGGACTTTTATCTGTCATTTCCAAATACTTGCTGGACATTATTGCTTGAATATCTCACTGTCACCTCAAGTGCAACATGTCTAAAAAAGAACTGATTATATTTCTGTGTAGCTAAAGAGAAGTTGTGAAGGTTACTACCATTTGCCTAGTTGTTCAGGTTAGGAACTGCAAGTTCTTCTTGGCATATTCCCCAGAAAAATGCCCATATATATAACATTTTGTGTGAAATTTAAGATTACTAACTTCTTCTGAAGCCAGCCCCAGCATACAACGTTAAAAAAAAAAAAAAAAAGAGCTTCAAAACAATTCTTTCTGGTTCAGTCATAGCCAAGGAAGTGAAACTAGATCAGACTTGAATTTTTGTACAATTTGGGTGAACTGGAACAATAACTGGAATGGGAAAAATAATGAATTTTCTAATCTCTCTCTTAGAAAACAAGGGCAGCGTACTCATCGCATAGAACCAAGTCTCTTAACCCCTTGGATTTTGAGTAGAGTTGGAAATAGCAGTGTACTGCTCAGAGATGGCAGCTGACACACTGCTTTCACGTGTGTCACTGTCCACAGTCCTGCAATAGTCCAGCCTCATACATTAGGCTCCTGAAAGGGCTCACTACGGCTCTTCTGAGTCTCCCATTCCAGGACTTCAACCCATAATTTTTCCCATTCCAGTTACCATTCCAGGTCAGCATACTGTAACATCCAGATCTGTTCCATTTTCACTTTGTTGGCCATGACCGAACCGGTTCGAACAAGTTCGAAGCCCTAAAAAAAATAACTCTGACTGAGAGGATGAAGTCCAGGTCCTGCTGTCCAACAGCATCTCATGTCTGGAAGCTAGTAGACTACTATCCTTTAGTGGTCCTGTCTGTCTCAGGCTCCTTTTAAGAGTTTTCCGCTTTAGTAACTCTGACTGACTTGTTTGTCCTCTGAATTGGGTTGCCCCTTTCCTCAGTCTTTTGGTCACATACCCGAGGTGTCTTAGGCTGGGTTCTCTAGAGAAGCAAAACCAGTAAAGCGTGTAAGCACTTATATATATATAGAGAGAGAGAGAGATTTATATCAAGGAAATTGCTCACACAGTTATAGAGGCTGGGATGTCCCAAGTCTGTGGGTGAGAATGAATCTCCTCCTGATTCACATAGCCGCAGGGGCTGGCAAACCCAGGATTGGCAGGTCTGCGAGCAAGGCCCTTGCTCATAGGCTGCAAAGACTGATGAAACCCAAGATGGGCAGACGAGACAACAGGTAAGCTGCTAGCTCAAGTTCCAAGAACCAGAGGTCAGACAAACAGAAGCCAGCTGCAGGAGCCAGCACTAGCAAAAAGCCCAAAGCCTTGCCAGAATGTCCACTTTCATTCAATGCAGGCCACACACCAAAGGAAACTCCCTTTCAACTGACTGAATACTCAAAACAGGTCCCATCATGGGAGTGATCACATATCACATCTCAACAAGGAAGTGATCACAACGTTATAAGACTGCCAAAACACTGAGGATCATGGCCCAGCCAAGTTGACACACAATCTTAACCATCAAACCAGGCCATGTGGAATGCTTTGGCAGTTCTCTTTCCCCAGGGACCTTTGTCCATCCTTCAAAATCCAGCCTAGTTACACTTCCCCTCAAGTTGAAATTATGTCTGTAGTATGCTTATTTTTTTAATGTTGTTTTATATTATGTTTTCACGGGGAAACATCTCTCTACTTAGGAACTCAAAGTTCCTTGAGAACAGAGAAAGTGATTTATTTCCCTACCCAGAGGTTTTTTTTTTTTTTTTTTGGTTCCTCAGTACTATGATCATTTTACCTTCATGTGTGTCTTGAAAATCTTATTTATGTACTAAAATTGTCTCTTTTATTAGTATTATTGATGTGTTAAAGGAAAGCAAAAAATAATTTCCATTTCTTAGCTTGTATGTGGAATGTGTTCTCTTTCATTTTCGAAATTGGAAATTTCTCCTGATTAGGTGATTTAAACAATTTGAACTTTAAAAATATATTATAATCAGACATTAATATACTCAACTTTGCTAATACAAGGAAAAGGGGAAAAAAAAATCCCCTAAGGATTATTCCTAGGGCAAATAGGTTTTTTTGTTTGTTTGTTTCCTTTAAGAATATACAATTCAGAAAATATTAGAATTCACTGAATCCCAACTGAGGCATACTGTGTATGATATGATTCATGAGCAATTTGGGTCTGTGTGCATTTTGGCATATATTCTTATGGTACTTTTAAAAAACAAAATATTCCTCCCCAGAGAACTAGGACATAAACATAAATGCAGGTATGAGCTCCATTTTAAACATTGGTGACTAGTAAAATTATATTTCTGCTCTTTGTTGATGCTACAAGATACAGATACTCAGTAAAAGTTATTGACCAACAGATCTTTAAGTCTTGGGTGGTTTAGGCAGGATTTATACACAAGTGCTTAAAAGGATTTCCTTTAGATTCTTAAAAGGGTTCTGGAGGTTTTTTATTTGATATTAAAACCCTGAGACTGTAAGCGGAGAAGAGTCATTTTGCGTGTGCTTGACAACCACCCATACTCTATCAGTAAGACTGAGATACAAGCAAACAGAGTGTTACTTACTTCATTGGCTCTTGCAGTATTAGCTTAACTTAATTAAAAACATACTGGCAAAAACCTCCTGTCAAATAAATTGTTTCCCTCAAGTCCTCTGATAAAAAACATATAATTCTTCAAGCATGATAACTTGTTAGGAAAAAAATGTATACACCTATTGAAAATTTTATGTAGACTTTAATAACTTACATATTTATTACCCATTGTTTTTGGTAACTGAGATTATTAAATAAAAATATTTACACCTTTCTATTTTGTTGCTCAAGTAGTTCACTAATTTTATGAAGACAGAAATGTTTTTGGCTTCATGAGTTTCTTATAGCAACAACCTGTGCATGCTTTTGTTTAGTAAGACATAACAGTTAGGAATATTTGTGTGTATTCCAACTCCAGGCCTCTTAAACCTTTTCCCATGAATGCTACTCTTCATCAACCTGTAGATTAGTACTTGTGGTGCAATGGATCATTATTATATGGCCTTTCTAGCCATGGCTTGCAACTCCTACCAAATAATTGAGTGAGACTATGCAAATAAGGTGTTTGTTGCCCATCAAGGGGAGTGGACAGCTTGCTAATAATGCAAATAAGGTGTATGGCACCCTTGTGGAGGTGGCACCATGCAAATAAAGTATATGGAATGCTAACAAGGGGATTGGTCAGTTTTGTCATTCCACTAGGCTTAAAATGAGCCATCCCAGAGGTGGACAGAGAGGATCTCACCACCACCAAGAAAAAAGAGCCAGGGTAGAGTGTGACCTTTGGACCTGGGGTTCCTTTGCTGAGAACCTCCTAGACCCAGGAGACAGAGAGCTATAATGCAAAACTGTGAGAAGTAGTGGCAGCAAAACCAGGAGACTGGTATGAGACCGTGTAGTGGGCTTCCTGGCCCATGGAGGGAGACAGCTACAATGGGTGCACCAACCCACGGAACAAGAGAGTTGAGCACCTTCAGGCCAAGGCATATCAGTGGAGTGGAGTGCCTCTGGGCACTTACGATGGAGTTAAAGAACTTTGTAACACTTTTCAGAGAAGGGCACAGGCAAGACCAAGATGCTGAGGGCCAGAGAGAGGCCTGCCTGCGAGTATGGCTGAGAAGAAGTTGTCCTGATTGAAGAACTTTATCCTAAGTTGTTCTTGATCCCAAATTGTAGCCTATTACTTCCTAATAAACCCCATAATCTTGAGTATTGTCTGTGAGTTCTGTGTGGCCGTTGCAACAAATTAGCAAACACAGCAGAGTAGTAGAGAGTGGGAAGTACGGCTGGGGTCAGAATTGATAAAAAGATTGGAGGATGGAGGTAAGTTGGACCTCCGCCTCATAAGAATCAGCCTTGGGCTGATGCTGATGATGATTCTCCTCCCTTATGAAGTTAGAGGAGGTCAGACGCCATTTTTACAGCACTCAGTATTTGGTGTTAACTCATCTTTAGGTATTCATTGGCTAATTTTTGGAAGTAGATTGTCAGGCCCTTCTTCCTACTCTGTCAGTCTGGATGCTTCTCTGAAACATGTCTGCCATAGGTGATCCTGCTAGGACTTGAAATGCCAATGATAAAGCTTTCAGCATCACAGCAAAACAGAATCCACCACAGTGCAACAAACTGACAGATGGGTGATGGTTCCTAAGAGTTGATTCTTGTGAAAATACTTTACTACCTAACTATTTAGTAAATGATGATTTTAAGTTACTGAAGTGCAAAAATATGGAATAACTATATAACTTCTTTTGGCACACACTGTCTACTAAACATCAAAAGTGGACAGTTTCAAATGTCAAAAACACAAAGAAAATACTTTTACCACATTTTTTATTTGCTTTCTTGATGTGGAAGCATAATATGATTGAGTTCCATTTTCTGGATGGTCAGTGTCGTTTCTTGGTTTTTCTCAATGATTTTCATCATCACGTGTGAAGGTATTTCTTTCTCCCTTCTTCCCCAAGTATTCTTTCTGGTTCTAGGCAAAGCAATGATTTGTTCAGTAGTTAACATTCTGTATTTATTGGTTTATTTGGTTTTTGTGTAAGAGTTCCTCTATTTAAACATATTTTTAAATGGGAGATATACATACGTGCATAAAGAATATACAGTAAAGAAAAACTATAAATTATGAGGTTTATACCTCTACACCTGTATAACCACTTCCCTGGTCAAGAAATGGAATGTAGTCTGCCCTCAACCCACTGCAATTCTCTTCTATCCTCTAGAGGTAACCTCTATCCTGAATTTTGTGATTATTGTTTGTTTTTGTTTTTTAAATTTTTACTACCTAAATATCAAACGCTAAACATTTTGGTTTAGTTTTACATTTTTTAAACTTTGTATGAACGTATTCATATAGTTTTGTGTCTTAATGCTTTTATTCAACAATGTCTGTGAGAGTTATCTATGTTATTGTGTGTAGCTGTCTGTAGTTGGTTAATTTTCATAGTTAAATGGAATTCCCTTATATTAATATGCCAACTTTTAATTATCCATTTCCTTGAAGGAAATTTGGTTCGGTTCCAGTTTGGGACTATTGTAAACAAGGCTGAATGAACATTCTTATACATGCATCTTAGTGTGGATGTGTACTAAATTCCTTAATATAAAAGTGACTTCAGAGACTTCATAAGTTCATTTGCTGAAAATGCAGATGTCTTGTCGTTGATTCTTTCTTTAGTTCTGCAGTTAAATTCCTTGTCCAGATACCAATAAATCAATCTACCATAACATCACAAAGGAAATTAGATTTTAATTAGGGATTTAATGGATAACTAGATTTTCTTGAAATGTCAATGTGGGTAGAAGGCATTGAACATAGACATATTGCAATGCTTAGTTTAAAAGGGTAAAATATACATACAGTATGGAAGAAGTACAGCCAGAATGCTCTTTAGAAGGGAGGATGGCAAGACTTCATCTTATGTACTTTGCGTATGTTATCAAGGAGGGACCAGTCTTGGAAAAGGACATCATGCTTGGGAAGGTAAAGCGTCAGGGAAAAAGAACAAGACCCTGGATGAGATGGATTGACACAGTGGTTGCAACAATGGGCTGCAAACATAGCAATGATTTTGAGGATGACACAAGACTGAGTAGCATTTTGTTCTATTGCACGTAGGGTTGCTATGAGTCAGAATTGACTTGATGGCATCTAACAACAACAACATGAGTAAGTTAATTCAAATTTGTTTTTGGTAAAGTACCTTGTTTTAGTGTTATTTTCAGATCTACTTCACTGTTTACAGTGTTAAGGTTTTAGGGCTGGGGAGAAGATCTTAGGCCAATCCCTTATAAATGAGAAAATGCCTAGATATGTTAAGAGACCCATCTGCTTTGCAAAGCATGTTCTTGACAGAAGTGAAACTGTTAACTTTTCTTTCTGTGATGCTCTCCATTATCACTGTCCATGTTTCCAGTTTTACATTTTGAAAGATAGTTACGTTTTATATACTGTTCCTCGGTGTGACCTGCCTTGTACACTTAAAATATTATTTCACTTTATCTCTCAGTGTGGGCTAACCAAAGAGGCTTGTGCCAGCAGTGAAGGGTCACAGCCTTAACCATTGAGGGTGGATAATGATGTCTCTGGAAACCCAGCATGAGTGCCCTAGTCTTGTTAGTGATTTTAGAACTGCTGCTTCTTAGGGACCTGGGTCAAGTGATTGTAATAGGCTTTGAGGGACTCTATTGTTTGACCCACGCATTCCATTCCACTGCCCTGTCACCTGCTTCTCTTGCTGGGAGTATAGAGATCTGGAGGAGAAAGAAAGGAAACTATCCCCAGTGTGCTCCTTATCATTACTTACCTGTTCCCCTTAGCTTTTCCTTCCCACTTATCAATAATTGGAGACCTGGTTGTACAGTAGTTAAGGGTTTGGCTCATAACCATAAGGTTGGCAGATTGAATCCACCAGCCGCTCCTTGGAAACCCTACAGGGCAGTTTTACTCTCAGAGTCACTCTGAGTTGGAATCGAGTAGGTGGCAATGGGTGTATTGATAATTGTGATTCATAACTTAATTCCTGCTGGAGGAGCCAAGGCAGGGTGAAGAGAATGAGGCAAGGTCGATAGCTTTATATGAAGTCTGTGCTTAAAAATTTTTTTTTAGAGACTGCTTTTAATGGGCCTTACATTTTCAGGTAATCATATAAAACAAATGAAAGCATGACCATTCATTTGTCTATGAATATTTGAAGATTATACTGAAACAGTTCATTGAAACACTTCTTCACTGTACTTAATCTTGGTCATTGAGTATATATGGTCATAATTTTTATCCATTACTTTGTTTTGATGATGTACTTTGGTAAGCCTTGGTTGTCTACAACTAAAACTTAAAGAACTTTTAAAAATATTTCTTAATTTTTAAAAATTAAGTATTTGAGAGCTTTTTGATAAAATATATATGCATTTGTTTGTCATATTTTACTGTCACTAGGTACAAAGCCCTGTGCTAGAAGGTGTAAATGATACAATGATGATTCAAACCTATTGGGCAAAGAAAGACAAATGTGCAACTATTATAAAGTTCTCTACCAAGGCAGATCATTTTTCTGATTGCTAAATGACATTAATTTTCCATTTTGCATATGAGATAAATGGTAGAATTTTATATTTTGACCTTTATTCAAGGACACTTTGAAGACTAAAAGTTAAAAAAAAAATCTACCTCATTAAATTCTTCAAGTCAAACTATTACAGAAGGGAAGTGGCAAATCAGATTTTAAGATCAAGTACAAGTTGGCTTATATGTTTTCTTTTGTGTTCTCATAGATATAAAATTTATCCTTCATTGGATTCTGCAGCTTAAAGAACATAAAAAGGTTATTAATTATTTCCTCCAAGTTTTTAAAACATCTCTTAGTAAATAAGCAACCTGAACAAAAGATTCTACAAAAGAGTGTCATCATTGTTTTCAGCCAGTGTGCAAGCCAGAAGCCTCTTATAAACGTTGGTGACCATTCTTTGTCAGTCACCTTAAGGCCAACAAATGTAAAATGGTAATAAGTTGCAGAACCTCCAAAATATGCATTAAACATTTTTTTTCCCTTTGAAACCTTGGTGAACTTAGCATAGGTTATTTAACAGACAGATGTCATTTTCATAATTACATAAATTTCTAGAAAATATGAGTAGAGCTCATGTGAGTTTCAAATAATATTTATTCATTTCCATTAAGTCAGCTTCTAATATTAAAAAAAAAAAAAAAAAATTGGCTCCAGGATCCAACAAAAGTCATCACATTGAAGGATCCTATTTTTTTATTTCTAGGATGCAATCTGCCATTACCAGTGTGTCTAAAAAAGTATTTTATTCTTTCCTAATAACTACGCAAAGAAATAGTCAAGTGCCTAATCAATCTGCATGATCTTTACAGACATTTAAAAGCCTATAGATATTAAAATGTCCTACCTTGGTTCCATTTCTATCAGAGTATGTAGAGTGAATGTCTTAGTCCTTGAAAGTTTAAGTAGCCAGGGCAGCTATGACATTCGTCCAGGTGTTTTAGCATTCTCTAGCTGTAATGACAGTTCAGAATATGCTAACTCCTCAATTTGCATTCTTAGAGATGTTACTATTTTATTGAGTGTTATCAAATACTTTTGACCTAAAGAATAATCAATAGCAGAGTTTTTAGCTTTCTAATTACTTAGTTGGAATGAACATTGTAATTTTGACAAATTGGGCCATTGTGTTGTTTTTTATTACATTAATATTTAGCTGGCAAAGTTAGCCCATTTAAAGTCATTTCTTTCTCTAGTCTCAGCCTGTACTTTAGGTAGCTGGCACCAGGAAGAGGAATCCCCTTAGGTTTTCTCCTGTGAAGCAGCTGGCCAAGCCAGGGGTTCCTAATTCAGCTACCAGTGGAGGTGGGCAGAGAACACAAATAAATGAGATGGGCTGCATTAAGGCAATAAGAGATGATGGAGACTGACCAAGTAGAGGGTACACCTTATAACGTCTGTCATTAGGAAGATCAAGTACTGCTGATTACTGTCCCTCTAGAATGCAGTCCTATGATGATTACCCAGACCCAGTGCCGTCGAGTTGATTCCGACATGATTTATTTATTTTTTCCAAGAGGATCAGGAATGCTAGATTTCAATGCAAAATTTCCCGCCTTTAAAATACTGTGCAAGGGAAACAAAACACTTCTGTGGGCTAGGCCTTGGTTTGCACCATGATCTAAGCTTTCCTATATCTTAAATATAGTCTTAAATACTTTCATATATTAACAACAGCCATGATATTAATTTGACTTTATAAATAATGGGTTGTTGCTATTAGCTGCTTTCAAGATGGTCCATGACTCATGGAAACCCCATGCACTATGGGATGGGACTGTTGTGGTCTTTCTTCACTGACTGATTTTTTGGAATTAATTGTGAAGCCTTTCTTCTTAGTCTGGAAACATCACTTAAACCTGCTCAGTATCACAGCAACATGCAGGCCTCCACTGACAGATGGGTGTTGGCTACTGTAATGGATTGAATTGTGTTCCCCCCAAAATATGTGTCAACTTGGTTAGGCCATGTGTTGTTGTCTCTCATTTTGTGATTTTCCTATGTGTTATAAATCATAATCTCTGCCTATGGTTAAAGAGGATGAGGGTGGGATGTAACACCCTTGTTCAGGGCACACCCTTGATCCAGTGTAAAAGGAGTTTCCCTGGGGTGTGGCCTGGACCATCCTTTATCTCTCAAGAGATAAAAGGAAAGGGAAGCAAGCAGAGAGCTGGGGATCAAGAAAGCAGCACTGAGGGCAAAGCGCGTTGTTTAGACCTGAGGTTCCTGCGCTGAGATGCTCCCAGACCAAGGGAAGACTAATGCATTACAAGAACCTTCCTCCTGAGCCAACAGAGGGAGAAAGCCTTCCTTTGGAGCTGACACCCTGAATTTGGACTTCAGGGCTACGCGACTGTGAGAGAGTAAGTTTGTCTTTGTTAAAGCCATCCACTTGTGGTATTTCTGTTATAGCAGCACTAGATGACTAAGACAGCTGTGGTTGAGGTGTATTGGTCAGGAATCGAACCCAGGTCTCACTGAAGGCGAGCATTCTACCACTGAATTACCACTGCCCCCAGACAATGAGTACAATTTACAAAAAAGATAATGCAAATACTAAGTTCAAGCCAAGGGTCTTTTTTATACTAAACGTAAAACTGGAAACTATTACTATTTAATGTAATTCTGGCATTGATGCCATTCTCCCCCTAGGAATTAAAGACCTTTGAGCTAAACCTATTTTTGGCCTACTTGGGGGCCTCAGAGCAAAGTGGCTCTACTTGAAAAGGCTACTGCAGATGCTCACCTCCACTCTTAAAGGTCTTCATAAGAGGTGTGAAGTGCTTGCTGATAGCTCTCAGTGAGGTCTCTAGATACGGTATTTTCTTTTCATCTGTTTCCCTCAGGGAAGTTGCCATTCAACAAATGTTTATTGAGTATTGGCCCTTCTAAATAATAAATTTCCATCACCTCTGTTGTCCCCTTTGGTCTGCAAAGTTCTCTCCTTACAATCGATAGTTTCCATTTCAACCATGTTTATTGCAACTAACCATCTCCTTCCAACTGGTCTTTGCAATTTTTTATAATACTTCCACATCTCCTAAAGAGAAATGCCCTCCCTCCTCCACTGCCACCATTAAACATTTAAAAGCAGATAAAGTCATTTTATCGAGTATCTATAGTTTGCCAGGGAATGTGATAAGTTAGGAGGTAGGGGAACTATGAAAATAAAAAAGACAGATAAATGTATGTTCTTTAAGAAAGATGCTAGTTTACTGTTATGTCAATATTGTCTCTGGAAGGAGTTAGGATGATGTATAATGAATCATTAGTGGACCATGCCGACATCTAGGTAAGCTTTGATCTGGGTTCTGCAAGGTTACAGAAGGTTTTTCTGAAGAGACTACTCCTGTTCTACATTTTGATCCCTTTAAACAGTTGCTACAAAAAAAAAAAAAAAAAAAAATTTTTTTTTTTTTACTTGTTCGGTGATTTTTTTTCTCTGTGAAATGATTTTTTGGTCTTTTCTTGCAGGAATACCATTAATACTTGGTAATAACAGTGATTACATGATGCTTTGTAATTCCTAAAGAAAGATGCTACCAAAATCTAGCTTGATCTTATCTCTATATAATTTTCATGTTGAATGAATTTATAGAACATGCAGTGTTGTTTTATGGGTTATGTCAAATATTAAATCATTAAGAGAGTAAATTGCCAAGTTGGCATAGAATGTTAGGAGCAGTTCAGCATGGCTTTAAACCCTAGTTTTCTTCCTTTGCAGAGTAGGGATACTTCCCTACTTGGGTGAATGGATTAATGTTGATGCTTTGCCCAGGGGATCCTGCCATATTCCCACTGTTCCTGCAGGTCAGGATTCCTATTAAGTCAGACTGCTGGTTAGCAGCTCTTTTTCCTATCAAGAACAAGTAATTCCAAGGATATGTTTTAGGCACTCAGTTCCTCATCAGTCATAACTTTCTGTGAGGTTGTACCTTGGGAATTCCTGGGTGGCTTAGATGGTTAAATGCTTTGGCTACCTTGGTTTTTTTTCTGGGTTACCTTGGAAAGGTTGGCAGTTCTCATCTACCCAGTAGCTGCTCAGAAGAAAGGCCTGTTGATCTACTGCTGAAATATCACAGCCATTGAAAACCCTGTGAAGTGCAGTTATACTTTGCAACACATGGGGTTGCCATGGGTTAGAGTGAACTTTTTTGGAAACTTCTTTTTCATTAACCTTCGGGTTGGCTAGTGATCCTCCTTTTATCCCCTATCTTAAGAGAAAAAAAATTTTTTTTTTTATCTTACTCCCCAAAAAATGCCCAGGAAAGACTGCCATGATTCACAATAAATGCTGCTGATTTTTCCTTCCTCCTTGCTGTTTCTTACATGCTGAACAAGAATACCTGGGAGCAGTTTCATGCAGACTCTACTGTTGAAGGCTTTTGGGGTCTGTCTCCCCAGCCCGTGGGAATGAGCCCCACCTGCAATTTATTTTCCCCTTTAAATCTCTAAACAAGACGTTTAATGTTCAAACAGATTACTTCATGAATAAAGGCATAATTAGCATGATAATCAGGTTCTATTTCCTCATTCCTATTTGTTTTTTTTTTAATTTGCAATGTACTACTCTGATACAGGGCTTTTCAAACTTGTAGTGTCAGGATTTCTTTGCTCTCTTAAATCTTTGAGAATCCTAATGACTTTAAGTTTATGTGGTTTATATTTATCAATATTTTGTATTAGACATTAAAACAGAAAGCTAAAACATTTGAAAAATTTATTTCAAAAATAAGCCCATTACGTTAACAAAAATAACACATTTTTTATGAAAAATAGCCATTTTCAAAACAAAAATCAGTGAGAAAAGTATTTCACACTTTTACAAATCATGTTAATGTTTGACTTACTAGAAGACAGCTGAATTTTCATCTCTTTGCATTCAGTCCATTCTCATACACAATTTGAGTTAAAGTATATGAAGAAAATTGGGCCTCACAGAGATACTCAGTTGAAACAATGATGAACACTTTAATAGCTTTTTCAGATAATTGTGAATATTCTTTTTTGATATTATACCAAAATTTAACAAGTAGTTTCTTAAAGGTTTCTTGCAAGGTAGAAACTGAAGCTGTATAATGAATTTTCAGACTGTTAAATTAACATCCATTGATCTCTGTCTTGCACTTTGAATGAATCTTTTACCCAGACATGATTTCGTAACATCATGCCTTGGTCTCTTGGAAGATATTGGTAAATACAGTTACACAGATCTCCCAAATTTTGACATATATCATTGTATGATATCAGAAATATCATATTCATGAATATCACCACTGATCTCATCAGAAAGGTCTTTAAGTGTTGGGAAGCTATCAAGGTCATGGTGGCAGATATGAGTTTTCCCAAAATTCCAACTTTTATTTGAAAGAGGAAATTTTAATATTGGCAAAAAATATTATCAGTTGTTTTTCTTGAAGTGATAGGTTTACTTTATTTATTTTCAAGAAAATGTCTGCCAGATACTGAAGTCCGAAAAACCATAGTTTGTCTATCAGCTATTCTTTCAGTTTCCCTGAAAATAACAGCTAGTTCTGCTTGCAGTAATCACATAAGTTCTTTTCCTTTAGAAAACCATCATAATTCAGAAGTGCTTTATGCCTATTTCCCATTTTGTCAAACAATATTAAAAAGATGTCTAAGGATTGAGGTTTAATAAAATTGATAATGTTTAGTGGTTCATCAGAGACCTTCTTGGTCCTGATGAAGCCCCTTACCTACCTACCTACTTACCTACTTAAGTACCTACCAACCAAGCAACCAACCAAGCAACCAACCATTTTTTAAACAGAGAAAGAGTAGTGGTAAAGAATAAAATGCCTGTGGTATAGTTTGGTGACACTGCCTGGATTCATGCTAAGATGCCAGTAGTTTAACATGCCATAAGCCCAAATATCAACATAGTGAATAGGGCAAATAATATCTTAGAATTATTATGGAAACAGTTTTGATCTCTTGAACCCTCAGAAAGAGTCTTAATGACCCCCCAGGAGCCTGTGAACCAATTTTGAGAACTCCTACCCTATTACATATATTCTAAATCACAGATTACGTTATCAGATCTACCGCAATACTATAAAACCATTAAATGAAATGAAGAAATGAGATCATACTACATCTCCTCCCTTACCCAAGTGTCTGAGCAAATAAATATCCTTGTATTTGCTTATTACTTGCTTTTGAGTTGTTTCTGACTTATGGAGACCGATTATGTGCAGAGAAGAACTGCTCCATAGCGTTTTCAAGGCTGTGACTTTTCAGAAACAGATCACCAGGCCTGTTTTCCAAGGTGCCTCTGGGTGGGTTTGATCTGCTGGTCTTGCAGCTAGTAGCCGAGTGCTGATCCATTTGCACCGCTTAATTCTTCATCTCAATTTACCATTATTAATAGGTCAGTATAGGTTTTATCCAAACTGTAACCTCAGATACCTTTTTTCCCAGGCTGGTCCCACTTGCTGAGCCATAGCGACTTACACAGGCCTTCTTGCCCATCTCTGCCTGGCCTTCGTTCTTTTTTTTTTTTTTTTAATTGACTTTAGATGAAGGTTTACAGAGCAAACTGGCTTCCCATTAAATAATTAATACACATATTGTTTTGTGACATTGGTTGCCAACCCCATGACGTGGCAACATTCTCCCCTTCTCAACCTTAGGTTCCCTGTTACCAGCTTTCCTGTCCCCTCCTGCCTTCTCGTACCTGCCCCTGGGCTGGTGTGCCCATTTAGTCTCATTTTGTTTTATGGGTGTGTCTAATCTTTGGCTGAAGGGTGAACCTCAGGAGTGACTTCATTACTGAGCTAACAGCGTGCCCAGGGGCCATATTCTTAGAGTTTCTCCAGTCCTCTGTTAGACCAGTTAGTCTGGTCTTTTTTTGAGTTAGAATTTTGTTCTAAATTTTTCTTCAGCTCTGTCCAGGACCCTCTGTTGTGATCCCTGTCAGAGCAGTCAGTGGTAACCGGGCATCATCTAGTTGAGTTGGACTCAGTCTGGTGGATGCTGTGGTAGTTGTGATCCATTAGTCCTTTGTGCCTGTCCTTACACTCTGATGTGAGTTCCACTCATCTTCCTGAGGTTCCCCTGAGCTCTGCGTTGAGACATCCTTCTATTGAATTTTAATGTTATATTGGTGAAATATTAACCCCTGTCGGGGCTACAGTATCAGTGCTTAGAAGTATTTTTTAAGCTTACACTCGTACTAAAAATATGATTATTAAGGTCAAGCACACTTAAAGAAGCTAAATTCACACCTATTTTACTCATTGGTGTACTGATGTTACCTAATGAAGGAAATTGCTTTACTTATTAATTTTGATTTTAAAATATAAACATGATATTGAAGGCAGATGGATAGGGTGTAAAGTACTTGAAATGTGGATTGGACCTGGACTTGTCTAACTCCAGGTCTGGTTCTTCCACTTACCAGCAATTTGACCTTCTGCAAGGTATCCTTCCTTTTTGAGCCCTATTTTCCTTGTCTGTATAAAGGTGCTAATAATGTTTACCCCATAAGAGTTGTAGTGAGAATTAATTTTGTTATATATATAAAGCATCTGGCGGAATTTGTTGTACATAGTAGAAAACAACTCTTTTAAAAATTATAATTATGCATTTGGTACTTCGAAGTTTAGTGTGAAATAATGCCCTCATGATTAAGAAAAGTGTTTTTTTGGCATATATACATTAGCTGATATTGTGGAATACATTTTTTAAGTGTACAAGTAAGGTATAGTAGATGAGAAACAAAATGCAAGAAATGTCTTTAAGATCAAACATGACAGCAAATAAATGCGTGCTGTTCAGAAAATAAAGATGCTTAACTGAATGGGATATTTATTGTTTTATAATCCGAAGTTACCATTGTTGCTTGGATATATTCTAACCCCATTCCTGTCTAATAACTTATTTAGAATGGATAAGTTTTATTCTGAAAATCTCCATTCTTTATTAAAATGTCTGGGATGATAAAATTGAATATGGAATAAAGCATCAGTTGTCTGCTCTCAGATACTGGGCTTTTTCTAAGTAATGGAGAAATTACCTGTGTTCTTTTCACCGGGGAGTTATCTGTTGTGTTTGTACCAAGTGAGCTGTAGAAGTTGTGGCTTGCAAGTAACACAAAGCAAATAAAATTCTTGCCAGCGGAGCATAGCCAAGTGCTTGCCACTCTTCCTGAAAGTTAGTCATTGGAGGTAAACTTTTGATCATTGGTACTAAGTATTGAAGAATGCTGATTTTCCTGTTTGACATACTGGTGAATGGTACTGTATCTTATAAAAGCATTTATTATGAAACAGTATATGTATTTCCACATTTAAGAATTGATTCTGGTTTTTAAGGAACATTCCTTATAAGCACATTTTGGCTGTGGTGAAGTCCATTCTGAAGAACTTATAAGCAAATAGCTTTTGGGAATTCGGACTCATTAGCAGGGCTTATCCCTTTGACTATAATAGTTTTCTCTTAGATACATGAATGTCAGAGAGCAGAAGTCATAAGAATTTGTCTCCTGTACTCATTAGTGAATGCGTGCAAGATGAGGTAGGCTGAAGCCATCCAAGGAATAATCAGTATCTTCCAGCTCTCTCCCTTTCTTTCCTCTCATTCTTTGACATGTTTACTGGACATTTGTGTTTAATAGGAACTTTGGCATATGTAAATATTTGATGTAAGTATGTGCAGGGTCCAGTTTTAGCAAACCTATTGCTCTCATGAAAAAGACTGCAGAGAAAATGTTTACTGATTTAGGAATGTTAAGAATTTTTGGGAGGAGCTCTTCAGAACCCTGTCTTATTTGTGGCTCTGAGTTTCTTGATTTTTTTTTTTTTCAACTTTGTTCTCTAATCCAGGCTTTTAGAATTCTTTATAAAGTACGAAATGTCCCTGCTTTAGAGTTTTAAAAAATGATTCCACAAAGAAAAATATGTATTTGTCTTGAAAGGTGTTGGGATAGCCTTGAAGAATAGGTTGATGGATTTGACTATTTGAAGGGTGGGGTCCCTGCTTGGGAATGCCCCACCCTCCAGCTGTTTGGATCCTGTTAGAAGGGCTACAAGGACTGCCAGAGGAACAAGGACACTCTTCCTTGCAAGACTCCTCTGTGCCATCTGGTTCAGAGGTGTGGCCTCACACTCAATGGCAGAGTTCCTTATTTTAGAGGAAGTGAGCTACATTCCTCAACCAGTTGAAGACAGATTCCAACCATTCAAATTATCCATGCCTGTAGCCCCCTCCATTTTACACAGATCATTGAGTACCAACTCACTAGACCAAGATCAGGAAAATTATGCTCTAGTCTTGGCTCAGCCACTGGCTGATTTTGTGACCTCAAGGAGTGGGTCTTAGATTCCTCATCCTGCAAAATGAAGTAATTAGATTAAAGGTCCTTTTTGGTAAAATAATCTGTGATCCCTGATAATTTTCATATCTGTATTCCTACAAGAAGACTGTGTTGCAAGGAAGCAGAAATAACTGAGACAAATGAGATTTAGCACTGGTGTTGATCAGTGTACTTCTTACTAAATTTTAGAGGGCTTCAAGGACAGTGGAACTATCTTGAGTGATACATGTGAGGCAACAAACTGTTAGAGTTTGTGAATGTGACTTGATCACAGCACAGAGCCTAAAACTGCTTAGTAAATACCTATTGAATGAATAAATATTTCCTGGTGCCTAATGGGGCAATTTTTCCTGTTGACCTCACTCTGGTCCTGTCCATTCTTATGTCTAAATATTAGATTCTAATCTATAGAATGACAGTCATCACTAATTTGCTTTACCACTCACTGAGCTCATACTATGCTTATAGTGCTGACCCAGAGCTCATGTGAGGAAGTAAAGGGAGTATGTTAAGATGATGAAGACATTGTTCCTAAACTTGAGAAAGAAACATAAACTACCAGCCTTTAATAGAGGCAGAATGAAATAACAACATGAGGCGTCAACATTGAGATGTCAGGTGGATATTTGGATATACAGGTTGGAGCTCAGTGAGAAGTTATGTTGCAGATGTGTTTGAGGAGTCACCTACTGTTACATAGAGATGGAAGCCCTGGGCATAGATGAGCTCATGTGAGAAAACATAGATATGAAAAAGTAGAGGGTCTTGGACTGAGTGAGCATTTAGTGATTTTGACTTAAAGGCTGGGTAGATGGTGATCAACCAAAGGAGACTGAGAAAGTAGCATGTATATTTAATGGTGTAAATACAAAAGGGACATATGATATAGATGACCGTATGGAAGAGAGGGTGAGAAAATATTGAGATGGGCATGGTAAGGAAAAAGAATGTCAGAAAGACTAAATCATGGGTGTTACCATGGGTGGTACTGGCGAAGAATATTGAATATACCATAGACTGCCAAAAGAATGAACAAATCTGTCTTAGAAGTACAACCAGAATGCTCCTTAGAAGCAAGGATGGCGAGACTGTGTCTTACACACTTTGGACCTGTTATCAGGAGGGATCAGTCCCTAGAGAAGGATATCATGCTTGGCAGAGTGCAGGGTCAGCAGAAAAGAGGAAGACCCTCAACAAGGTAGACTGACACAGTGGCTGCAACAATGAGCTCAAGCATAACAACGATTGTAAGGATGGCTCAGGACTGGTCAGTGTTTTGTTCTGTTGTGCATAGAGTCCTATGAGTCGGAACAAACTCGACGGCACCTAACAACCGCAACAACAGCCAAAGTTACTTAGGAGTGATCTTAGAGTTACTGAAGATGTTTGTCTTTGATTAGTGTCCACTAGGCTTCAGGTGTCATAAGGACAGGGATGTTGTTTCCTTGTTTATTACTGTAACCCCAGCAGACTGAGGGCCTCATGCATAGTAGTCACTCAGTATATGTTTATTAATGGATGCTTCAATATTTGTCTTTTTACCTTTTGTTTTGTGGGTATTTTGTATCTTTCTTGATTCCAAATACTACTATTATGCATATGAATTGTAAATGTGTATGTCTTGACCTCCCTTCTGAGCTCCATTTCCATGTTTTTAACTGCCTGTTAGATATCTTCATCAGGATCACCTAAAAACCAAAAACCAAACTTTTGCCGTTGAGTTGATTCTGACTCATAGTGACCCTACAGGACAGAGTAGAACTGCCCTATAGAGTTTCCAAGGAGCACCTGGTGGATTTGAACTACAGACCTTTTGGTTAGCAGCCTTAGCTCTTAATCACGATGCCACCGGGGTTTCCAGATCACCTAGAAGCATCTGAAATTCAGTACATGCAGAAACTAAATTTGCTTTTTCCATCTTCCTGTTCTTTCACCCATATTTTCGTTTTGTTACAGATCTTATAATGGACTCACTTATAATCTTCACTTTTAGTGTTTTTTATCCGCGCCCCCCCCCCCCAGCACTGGCCAGCCCCTGCCCTCTAAGGAGAGTCGAAAAAAAGTGAAAAAGGCAATGCCTTTGTGGAATTTTTATATTCCCACTATGCCTTATGCTGTGTGCCTTTCATATAATCATTTTAAATAAGAGTTTGATTTAAATCAGTGTGGTGTTAATAAGCCATATAAATTTTTGGACTCTGCTTTTAGCATGTGAAAGACTTGTGAAAAGTTCAGAGAATAAGAAAAGTGTGCTTAGAGAGAGATGAGGAGAGTGAGAACTTTGGCTATTCCTGTGTAGAAGGAAAAAAAAAAGTGATTTGATGATAAAGTTTCATGTCCATTGTAGAAGTGGGTATAAATAAAGAAAATTTCCAAGTCTGTGAAGTATCATTTACTTCAGAGACAAACTATTTACCCAATCTGAGAGGACTGAATAAACTGAATGGAGGTGAGATTTTCTTGGAAATACTGTTCCAATGGCGAGTGTCTTGGATTGAATTGTGTCCTCCCAAAATATATGTCAATTTGGCTGGGCCATAATTTCCAGTATTGTGTGGTTGTCCTCCATTTTGTGATCTGAAGTAACTATCCTATATGTTGTAAATCCTATCCTCTGTGATGTTAATGAGGCAGGATTATAGGCAGTTATATGAATGAGGCAGGACACAATCTATAGGATTAGGTTATATCTTGAATCATTCTCTTTTAAGAGATGAAAGGAGAAAGAAGCAGGTAAAAAAAGGGATGTCATAATACCAGGAAAGAAGAGACAGGAGCAGAAATCAGATTTCTAGTCTTCTAGACTGTGAGAGAATAAATTTCTGTTTATTGAAGTCATCCACTTGTGGAATTTCTGTTATAGTAACACTGTATGACTAAGACAGTGATCATGGCCCTGATGTTTAAATGGGTAGGGGTGATATAGTCAGCTGGTGACAACTAATTGGTCTTACTTAGCTTTTGTCTGTTCTGATTGGTTAATGTATTTGTGCTTTAGGTTAGAAGTTATTATTGAAATAAAATTTAGGCTTGCTTTGAATTAGTACTAATACAATTAAAATTTTTTTTACTCTGTATTTTCTCTTTTACTGTTTAAAATACTAATAATTTTCTTAGGTTAAAAATCTTGAATGTGGCCTTCATGAAGGCTGGGCTTCTAAATTAACGTGGAAAACTTCTGAAGATATATCTCTTTTCATTACTTCACTAATTTATAACCCTAGGATGGGTATTTTAACACACTGACTTTTATTTGTATCTAATTTTGGAATAATTTTCGGAGTTGTGAAGAACACTTTTTTAAGACAGTATACTGTATTTGACTTCTGTAATAAACACAATGAGACCTGGTGGCACAATGGTTAAGCATTCAGCTGCTAACCTAAAAGCTTGGAGGTTTGAACCCACTCAGCAGCAACAAGGGACAAAAACCTGGTGATCTGCTCTTGTAAAGATTATAGCCAAGAAAACCCTGCAGAGTCGTTCTATCATATGGGGTCACTGTGAGTCAAAATTAACTTGATGGCACACAACAACCATAACTGTAGGCACTATAATGGCTTCCAAAGGTGTGCATTTCCTAATCCTTGGAACATGTGAATATGTTGTTACATGGCAAAGAAGAATTAAGGTATTAGATGGAATTAAGGTTGTTAATCAGTTTACCTTAAAATACGGAGAGTAGCCTGGATTATCCAGGTGGACCCAATATAATCACAAGGGTGCTTAAATGTTGAAGAGGGAGGCAGAAGGGTCAACATCAGGTTGATCTGATGTGAGGACCACTCAACCAGACATTGCTGGCTTTGAAGATAGGAAAGGGCCATGAGCCAAGTAAGGCAGCTTCTAGAAGCTTGAAGCAAAGAGAGCTTGAAGCACTTTCTGATGAAGATCAAAGACTATAGCTTCAGTATGGATTGCACCTCAACATAAAGAAAACAAAAATCTTCACAACTGGACCAATAAGCAACATCATGATAAACAAAATATTGAAGATGTCAAGGGTTTCATTTTACTTGGATCCACAATCAACATCCATGGAAGCAGCAGTAAAGAAATCAAATGCCATATTGCATTGGAAAGATCTGTTGGAAAAGACCTCTTTAAAGTGTTTTAAAAACAAAGATGTCACTTTGAGGACTAACGTGTGCCTGCCTCAAGCCATGATATTTTCATTTGCCTCTTATGCATGCAAAAGCTGGACAATGAATAAGGAAGACCAAAGAAGAATTGATAACTGTCTTAGTGATCTAGTGCTGCCGTAACAGAAATACCATAAGTGGATGGCTTTAACAAAGAGAAGTTTGTTGTGTCGTGGTCTGGTAGGCTACAAGTCCAAATTCAGGGTGTCAGCTCCAGGGGAAAGCTTTCTCTCACTGTTCACTCATGAGGAAGATCCTTGTCATTAATCTTCCTCTGGACCAGGAGCTTCTAGGGAAGGAACCTCAGGTCCAAAGGACACACTTTGCTCCTGGTGCTTCTTTCTTGGAAGTATAAGTTCCTCTTTTATATCAGAAGAGATTGGCATAAATTGTAGATTAATCTTGTTGATTGAGTCTACATAACTGCCACTAATCCCATCTCATTATGATAGAGATAGTATTTACAACACATAGGAAAACCACATCAGAGGACAAAATGGTAGACAGTCACACAATACTGGGAATCATGGCCTAGCCAAGTTGACATATATCTTTGGGGGGGCACAATTCAGTCCGTAACAATACCCTTGAATTATGACATTGGAGAAGAATATTGAATATACCATGGACTGCTAGAAGAACAAACAAATCCTTCTTGGAAGAAGTACAGGCAGATGCTCCTTAGAAGCAAGGATGGCAAAACTTCTTCTCACATACGTTGGACATGTTATCAGGAGCAACCAGTCCTGGAGAAGGACATCACTGAGAAAAAGGAGGACCCTCAAGGAGTTGGATTGACACTGTTGCTGCAACAGTGGGCTCAAGCATAGCTATGACTGTGAGGATGGTGCAGGACCAAGCAGTGTTTCATTGTTGTACATAGGGTTGCTGTGAGTTGGAACCTACTCAACGGCACCCAGCCATAGCAGCTAACTAGAAGCTGGAAAAGGCAAAGAAATGGCATCTTTCATAGAACCTTCAGAAGTGCATGCAGTTCAACCAACACCTTGATTTTAGCCTGGTTAGACCTTTGTTAGACTTCTCACCTACAGACCGTGAGATGAATTTTTGTTGTTTTAAGTTACTAAGTTTGTGATACTTGTTACAGTAACAACAGGAATCTAATACAATCCCTCTTGATTGCTTTTTGCCTCTATGAATGGCTTTCCTCTTGCATTCCAGATGTAAGCAACTTAAAACTTTTCCGCTTTCTCTTTTTGTGTTATCTTCATAATTCTAAATAATTTAAGAATCAGGGATAGAAGTATACTTTAATTTCTAAATATGATTTTACTGCCACCTCTTGCTTGATCAGTTTTAGACATTCTTTGTTGGAGTCCTATTATGAAAGCTGAAAATTTTAGCTTTGTTATAACTTTGCCTTCTTTCCCTTTCATCTTCCCAAAGTTGTCAGAATTTGTAGATAAATTTCTATTCAGTTTTTCACTATTATGACCATGTTGATACAGTTCACTCTTGAGCCAGTAATGTATTGTGGTTGTTTCCTTTCTTGGCAAATTTTTGGTTTTCCTGGAGTTACTTGCTTCATTTTCTTTGAAACGCATGTATTCCACTCCTAATAAAACAAATCCAATCCACTGCCATAAAGTCGGTTCCCACTCAAAGCAACCCTGTAGTAGATGTATAAAATGTCTCTCAGTAAAATTTTCCACATTGTTAAAACTGTAATACAATCTACCAAAAATTTTTTTTTTCTGTGACTAATATCCCCCCGGAGGCCTCCATAGTCCTCCTCTGATCAGGAGTGGTTGCTCTCTAAGCCACTCCATGGTGATCATGTTAGGTTTTGCTGTCAGTATTTTTCAGGGAATTCTCTTTTCATTTCTTCTGTGTAGGGTCCCTGTTTTCTGGGTTCCTCATTCTGGTAGGGCACTTTAATCTGTGAGGGGCAGCTGGGAGGGGGTTGGTTGTAATCCTGATTCTTAACTTTCTGAGTTTGGGTGGGGTAGCAAGGTTAGGTGTGTAGCACTTGTTGTGCAGACTTTATGTAGCGTCTCTGTTTTCAGTCTAGGAGCCCTGGTGGTGCAGTGGTTTAAGTGCTTGGCTGTAAACCAAAAGGTGGGTGGTTTGAACCCACCAGCTGCTCTGTGAGAGAAAGATGTGGCAGTTTGCTTCTGTAAAGATTTACAGCTTTGGAAACCCTGTGGAGCAGTTCTACCCTGTCCTGTAGGATTGCTATGAGTCAGAATCGACTCGATGGTGATGGGTTTGGGTTTTTGGTTTGGTTTTCAGTCTGTAACCTTCATTCTCGGTCCTTCTCTGAGCCTGGTATGTTGCTTTGGTTTAATTTTTCCAGAGATTATATCCTTGCCTCTTGAAGGGTGAGGTGGTGGTGAGCACCTAGGAGTTTCGCTGTTCCTGAAGCAAATTTTCAGGCAATTTTTATTCACCGTTTTCCGCCCGTACCTTCTTCTGTTTATCATGGCACCTGGTGTCTCTAGCATCTGTCCAGAGCGAATTGACTTGCTTCTTATGGAGCTATCTTTGTCTAAAGGATTTGGGTTTTAACTTCTTTCCTGAAAAGTTATTACTTCTTCATGTATCTATTTTTCATCTTTTATAGTGTGCTTTAAGTTGCAGATATTTTCTGTTTTGATGAAAGATGGAATTTCTATTTTTTTTTTTTTTAATTTCCTTATTTGGCATTGATTTCCAAGGGGGACAGGATGAGATAGTCTTAATGACAATAACCATGGGTGTGTTTTAGCAGTCTTTTAAAAATAAAAATAAGGATTGAATTAATTTTCTTATACAGAGTACAAAAAGGTTCACAGTCATCTCAGCTTTCGTATTATATTCATATGTTTATGTGAATGAATGTATGTAAATATGTACAGAAATGCAGGTAACTGGTAATATGATGTAACTCTTAGAAAACTATTCCCTCAACATTTTGATTATTCCTCTTTAGCTTTAGTCATCTTTCTTTATATGTTGAACTTTGAATCCTTCTTATGTGCATTTATTATTTTTTTGCCTGCTTCACAATTATAATTTCTGCTTGGGGCTTTTCCCCCATTCTCTTTATAATATAATGGTATGATAATATATAACACTATACCGATGCCATAATTTTAGACAGCACTACACAATTTCACAAGGAGCTTTGCTGCTGCAATGGTTACATGCTTGGCTGCTAACCGGAAGGCTGGCAGTTCGAACCTACCAGTGGCTCCACTGGAGAAAAGACCTGGCGATCTGCTCCCATAAATATTATGGCCTAGGAAACTTTATGAGACAATTCTACTCTGGCCTACAGGGTAACTCTGACTTGGAAAAACTTGAGAGCACACAACAACAACAACAAACACAATTTTACAGTATCATCATCTACATCCTCATTTGCCCTCATGAAGTAGGCAAGGTGTTGAGCCCAAGGGAAGCCAGACCCCAACTTACTAGCAGGCTTGATTCTAAATATTTTTAGCTAATTATTTTTGTGTTCGGCCTGTATTTTCTCAATTTAAACTGAAGTTTTCTCTGTATGTAGAGGCCCACTTTTCATATGTCAGTACTTGGACTGAAGTTCATTAATTATATTAGTTAATTATGAGTCTTAGCTGAGGCACTGGGTGTCAGGGCAGATGGTCGGTATATTCAGGGCTTCTCAAACTACTGTGGTAGAGGACCAGATTGTTTTGTTTGTCTGTCTATAGCAAACTAATACTTTTGTAAAATACAAAGTCATGTGCTTGGATATTGCAACAACATCAAATTGCTGTAAATTTTAAAAATGTTTACTTTCAATTTCTGTAGTTATTTTGTTGTAGATGGAAAACAAACAGTTCATGGACCATACCGGTTCACAGACCACACACTGAGCAAACACACTGAGAAAAACCAGGAAGAACGTTTCTTCCTGGCTAAAATTTTGACATATAAAGGGCTCGTCTAGCAGGGGCGGATTATCCAGTAGGTAAGGTTAAGCGTGGTGCTTACCTTGCTTACTAGATCATCTGTAGTGAACATTTCACTTTTTTTTTTTTTTAACCACATCAAAGATTCTTTTTCTAGATGTAGCTGCTGTCAGTTTCTCTCCCAACCCCATAGCACCTTCCTACAGAATCAAAGCCTCTTTTTAAATTTACAGTCCTTGACAAGGGCAGAGGAGCCCTGGTAGTGCAGTGGCTGAGAATTTGGCTGCTAACCAGAATGTTGGCGGTTCAAATCTACCAGCTGCTCCTTGGAAACCTTATGGGGCAGTTCTCATCTGTCTTAATAGGGTCACTATGAGTTGGAATCGACTAAATGGCAGTGGGGTTTCTTGTTTTTGAACAGGTACAGATGACCTAGTAAGCGAGGTAGATGCAAGTTTACCTGTGCTTACTTACTAATCCATAGTGAACAATTTTACGTGGGTTTCACCACATCTGCTTCATCACAGAAGGAGTGAAACCCACATAAAATTGCTCACTACAGATGATCTGGTAAGCAAAGCAAGCATCATGCTTAACCTTGCTCATTCGATAATCTGTTGCCTAACATTCTGATGCTACTCTTTCTGGACCTTTTCCTCATTTCCTGTTGACCTTCTTTTTCCCCAGCGCAAAGTGTCTCTATGTTCTTTTAAGCTCTCTCTCACTAACTCTTGGTTTTAAAGGTTGCATAAGATAGCAATAATAATGGTGACTGTTATTGTACATTTATTGTAAATTAAACACTTTGTCAGATGCTGGGCTGGCAGTTATATGCAAGACAGAAACACCCCCGCTGTGATGAAATTTGGAGCCCTGGGTTGGTGCAAATGGTTAACTGGCTCAGCTGCTAACTGAAAGATTGGAGGTTGGAGTCTACCCAGAGGTACTTCAGAAGAAAAACCTGGCAATCTACTTCTAAAAAATCAGCCATTGAAAACCTTATGGAGCACAGTTCTACTCTGACACGTATAGGGTCACCATTAGTTGGAGCCGACTTGAAGGCAACTGGTTGGGTTGGTGAAATTTAAGAATATGGTGGAAAAAAAGAAAATGTATGTAATCATATATGTGTGTGCCTGGATATGTGTGTGTGTGAATATATAATGAATTTCTCACAGTCCAGAGGGTACAGAGTATTGTTCCCGTTTTATGAGATAATAGAGCTTAGATTTTAATCCAATCATGCTGACTTTAAAGGCCATACTTTTTCCACCTTTTTTTTAGGGAGTTAGATTGATTATCCTCTTCTAAGGGCTATGTCTACTCAAATCTGGTATACCTTATTTCAACTCCTTGGAACACCGGAGTTGTAAATAATGCATAGGTTATTTCTCCTACCTTTCTGAAAATATTTTCATTTGAAAGAAAACGTTCTTTTAAACATGTGTAATGATTGTCTGAAGCTTGTAGAATTGTAGTTAATGTTGTAGAGTTGAGAGAAAACTTTATTTGCTGTGGGACAAGGTATTTTTGGGGTTTATTACCCTTTGGTGTTTTCACATCCCTGCAATGGTTATTCATCCAGACGTGTTCACTGGTTCTCCCACCATCCTCCAAGAGTTCCCTTCTGAGCTTTGACTGCATTTACAAATGACTGCAAACTGACTTGCTCAAGGGCACAGCCGTTTGTTAGGAGGCCTGACTGCCATTAAGTTTGTCACTAACTTTGCTCAAATGTCACCTTTTCAACGAGGCCTGGCCTGAACCCCCTATTTGAAAATACAAGCCCTTACACTTCTGGCCCTTCTCGCCCAACCTTCTTTTCTCTCCCTGATTGCTTAAATCCATTTCCAACATACCATTTAGTTTACTTATTTATTGCATTTACTAATTATTGTGTGTCTTATTTCCTTAGGAAAACGTAGGCTTTATTCTTCTGGGGCTGGGTTTTTCTCCCTGTTTTGTTAGTGGATGTAGCGGGAATTCAACACATAGTTGGGTAAACGACTGCCATGAATTTGAGTCCAGAGAGTTTCTGTTCCTCCCGTGCTGCCCTTGCCTGATCAAAATATCTAGGTCACCTGATTAAGACTTTTACTATAAAGTAAGTAAATTGTTATAAAATGAGGTCTTTTTTCTCCCCCCATTCTTTATTACTCCTTCCTGTTTCTCCTTCATTAATTTGACAAACATACAGTGAGTGTCAGAAATACTTCTAGGTGCTGGGGATATACAAGTGAAGAAGATCCATGTGACTTTTCTTTCATGGAGCCCATGTTTTATTTTATTTTTCCTCGTGTTACCTTTTTTTTTAAAATTTTTGTTGTGCTTTAAGTGAAAGTTCACAAATCAAGTTAGTCTGTCACACAAAAACATATATACACCTTGCTACATACTCCCAATTGCTGTCCGCCAAATGAGACAGTCTGCTCCCACCCTCCACTCTCTTTTTGTGTATACTTCTCCAGCTTCTAACCCCCTCTAGCCTCTCATCTCCCCTCCAGGCAGGAAGATGCCCACATAGTCTCAAGTGTCCACCTGATCCAAGAAGCTCACTCCTCACCAGCATCCCTTTCCATCCCATTGTCCAGTCCAATCCCTGTCTGAAGAGTTGGCTTTGGAAATGGTTCCTGTCCTGGGCCAACAGAAGGTCTAGGGGCCGTGACCACTGGGGTCCTTCTAATCTCAGTCAGACCATTAAGTCTGGTCTTCTTACGAGAATTTGGGGTCTGCATCCCACTGCTTCCTGCTCCCTCAGGGGTTCTCTGTTGTGTTCTCTATCAGGGCAGTCATTGGTCGTAGCCAGGCACCATCTAGTTATTCTGGTCTCAGGATGATGTAGACTCTGTTTCATGTGGCTGTTTCTGTCTCTTGGGCTGCTAATCGCCTTGTGTGCTTGGTGTTCTTCATGCTCCTTTGATCCAGGTGGGTTGAGACCAGTTGATGCATCTTAGATGACTGCTTGCTAGCATTTAAGACCCCAGACGCCACTCTTCAAAGTGAGTTGCAGAATGTTTTCTTAATAGATTTTATTATGCCCATTGACTTAGATGTCCCCTGAAACCATGGTCCCCAGACCCCTGCCCCTGCTATGCTGGCCTTTGAAGCATTCAGTTTATTCAGGAAACTTCTTTGCTTTTGGTTTAGTCCAATTGTGCTGACCTCCCCTGCATTGTGTGCTGTCTTCCCTTCACCCAAAGTAGTTCTTATCTACTATCTAATTAGTGAATGCCCCTCTCCCACCACTCCTCCCCCCCATAACCATCAAAGAATATTTTCTTCTCTGTTTAAACTGTTTCTCCCGTTCTTATAATAGTGGTCTTATACAACATTTGTCCTTTTGCAGCTGACTAGTTTCACTCAGCATAATGCCTTCCAGATTCCTCCATGTTATGAAATGTTTCACAGATTCCTCAGTGTTCTTTATCGATGTGTAGTATTCCATTGTGTGAATATACCATAATTTGTTTATCCATTCATCTGTTGATGGGCACCTTAGTTGCTTCCATGTTTTTGCTATTGTAAACAGTGCTGCAGTAAACATGGGTGTGCATATATCTGTTTGTGTAAAGGCTCTTATTTCTCTAGGATATATTCCAAGGAGTGGGATTCCTGGATCGTATGGTAGTTCTATTTCTAGCTTTTTAAGGAAGCACCAAATCGAATCCCAAAGTGGTTGTATCGGTTGACATTCCCACCAGCAGTGTAGAAGTGTTCTAATCTCTCCACAGCCTCTCCAACATTTATTATTTTGTATGTTTTGGATTAATGCCAGACTCGTTGGAGTGAGATGGAATCTCATTGTAGTTTTGATTTGCATTTCTCTAATGACTAATGATCGTGAACATTTCCTCATGTATCAGTTAGCTACCTGAATGTCTTCTTTAGTGAAGTATCCATTCATATCTTTAGCCCATTTTTCAATTGGGTTGTCTTTTTGTTGCTGAGTTTTTACAGTATCATGTAGATTTTCGAGATCAGGTACTGATCAGAAATGTCATAGCTAAAAACTTTTTCCCAGTCCGTAGGTAATCTTTTTACTCTTTTGGTGAAGATGAGCATAGGTGTTTGATTTTTTGGATGAGCGTAGGTGTTTGATTTTTAGGAGTTCCCAGTTATCTAGTTTTTCTTCTGCATTGTTAGTAATGTTTTGTATACTGTTTATGCCATGTATTAGGGCTCCTTTCATGGTCTTTATTGTTTTAGATTTTATATTTAGGTCTTTGATCCATTTTGAGTTAGTTTTTTGCACGATGTGAGGTATGGGTCTTGTTTCATTTTGTTGCAAAAGGATATCCAGTTATGCCAGCATCCTTTGCTAAAAAGACTGTCTTTTCCCCATTTAACTGTTTTGGGGCCTTTGTCAAATATCAACTGCTCATATGTGGATGGATTTATGTCTGGATTCTCAATTCTGTTCCATTCGTCTATGTGTCTGTTGTTGTACCAGTACCAGGCTGTTTTGACTCCTGTGGTGGTATAATAGGTTCTAAAATCAGGTAGAGTAAGGCCTCCCACTTTTTTCTTCTTTTTCACTAATGCTTTACTTATCTGGGACCTCATTCCCTTCCATATGAAGTTGGTGATTTGTTTCTCTGTCTCATTAAAAAATGTCATTGGAATTTGGATTGGAATTGCATTAAATCTATAGATCAATTTTGGTAGAGTAAACATTTTTATAATGTTAAGTCTTCCTATCCATGAGCAAGGTAGTTTTTTCACTTGCGTTAGGTCTCTTTTGGTTTCTTGCAGAAGTGTTTTGTAGTTTTCTTTGTATAAGTCTTTTACATCTCTGGTAAGATTTATTATGGCTATATCTTCTTGGTATATTGTCCCTTTAATCATTACATAGTGTCCTTCCTTACTGTTCATGATGGATTTGACTTTAAAGGCTATTTTGTCAGAAATTAATATTGCCACTCTTGCTCTTTTTGGATTGTTGTTTGCTTGATATATTTTTTTTCATCCTTTGAGTTTTAGTTTGTGTCTCTAAGTCTAAGGTGTGTCTCTTGTGGGCAGCATATAGACGGATCGTGTTTTTTAATGCATTCTGCCACTCTCTGTCTCTGTATTGGTACATTTAGTCCATTTACTTTCAGCGTGATTATGGATAGGTATGCATTTAGTGCTATCATTTTGATGTCTTTTTTTGTATGTTGTTGACAGTTTCTTTTTCCCACTTAATTTTATGTGCTGAGTAGATTATATATTGTCATTTCATCATTTTCATTATTATTGATTTTGTTTCTGCTGAGTCTCTATTTTTTCTTGTATTTTATTTTGATGTGTAGAATAGTTTGTCTCCTTTGTGGTTACCTTATTGTTTACACCTATTTTTCCAAATTTAAACCTAACTTTTATTTCTTTGTATTGCCGTATCTTCCTCTCCATATGGAAGATATGTGACTACATTTCTTTTTCCTCTTTATTTTTTAATATTGTCTTTTACATAATAACATCACTGTTTCCCTGTTTTGAGCTTTTTTAAAATCTTGATTTATTTTTGTAATTTCCCTGTCTGGCTTGACTTCTGATTGCTCTGCCCAGTGTTCTAGTCTTGGGTTGATATCTGATATTATTGATTTTCTAACCAAAGAACTCCCTTTAGTATTTTTTGTAGTTTTGGTTTGGTTTTTATAAATTCCCTAAACTTCTGTTTATCTGGAAATGTCCTAATTTCACCTTCATATTTGAGAGACTGTTTTGCTGGATATATGATTCTTGGCTGGCAATTTTTTTCCTTTAATTTTTTATATAAGTCATCCCATTGCCTTCTTGCCTGCGTGGTTTCTGCTGAGTAGTCTGAGCTTGTTCATATTGACTCTCCTTTGTAGGTGACTTTTCGTTTATCCCTAGCTGCTCTTCAAATTCTCTCTTTATCTTTGGTTTTGGCAAGTTTGATTCTAATATATCTTGGTGACTTTCTTTTGACATCTACCTTATGTGGAGTTTGATGAGCATCTTGGATAGATATCTTCTCATTTTTCATGACATCAGAGAAGCTTTCTGCCAACTAATCTTCAACAATTCTCTCTGTATTTTCTGTTATCCCTCGCTGTTCTGGTACTCCAATCACTCGTAGGTTATTTCTCTTGATAGAGCCCCACATGATTTTTAAGCGTTCTTCCTTTTTTTTTTTAATTGTTTATCTGATTTTTCTTCAAATATATTAGTGCCAAGTACTTTATCTTCAAGTTCAGAAATTCTGCCTTCTACTTGTTGAATTCTGCTCCTCTGACTTTCTATTGAGTTGTCTACTTCTGTAATTTTATTGTTAATCGTCTGAATTTTTGATTGTTGTCTATGGATTTTTCCAGTGTATTAATTTTTTTATTATGTTCCTGAATAATCTTTTTAATTCCTTCAGTTGCTTTATCTGTGGGTTCCTTGGCTTGTTCTGTGTATTGCCTCATTTCCTTCTTGAAGGATTCTGTATATTAATCTTTTGTATTCTGCCTCTTGTAATTCCAGGAAGGCACTTTCATCTAGAAGATCCCTGGATTCTTTGTTTTGAGAGCTTGTTGAGGCAGTCATGGTCTGTTTCTTTATGTGACTTGAAATTGACTGTTGTCTCCAAGCCATCTATAATTTATTGTATTAGTTTATTATATGTTCACTTACTGTGTCATAGCTTCTTCCTATGTTTTGATTTGATATGCCCAAATGGGTTGCTTGAGTGAGCTACCTTGGTTATTTTCACCTTTGGAGCTCTGATCTCCTGTCCCCAGATGGCTAGAGCTGTTTATCAGGTATATCAGTCTAGGAGTTCATTCACTTTTCTTGTATGAATTCAGCTCAGGTGTCCTGGTAGCTCCTCATGAAGTGTGTGGCACAGGCTCTGTCCTACAATCCTAGAGGGGCCAGGGGTATGTACCGATATCTGGTTGCAGCAGGGGGTCACACTCTGAACAAGGCTGAGAATTGTCCCCGCACGTGTCTCTGAGGAAGGCATGCCCCTGTTCCCTAGAGTGTACCGATGGGTAGATTCTGCAGGCAGACCATGGACATCCAATGTTTTTGGTTATAAGGACTGGGAGGTACCAGTTATCCTTGGCCTCCTGTCACAGGTGGCTGAGTGACCTGAGTGGAGCCACCAGTCCTTAGGCCCCTGATGTGCATAGGTGAGGATCCCGTTTAGTAGGCAAAGCAATGTCAAATATCAAACACCCACCTCTCTGCCACACAGGTGAAACAGAGTCTGCCAACAAGGGCCTATTCTCCTGAATAGGCCCACACAGGTCCATGTAGAGGGGAAAGGTACTCAAAGTCCACGGATCATTTATGCCAGGGCAGAAGCCACTTCTATCCTGAGCTCCCCAGTTTAGTGGAGCTGGCAAATTATCTTTTCCCCCAATTGCAAATTTATTCCTTCTCCAAGCCTGGGAGGATGGTTCTAGGTACTCAACAGGGCCTTTTGGAGGCCCCGGGAAATCAGCTGCTGAAGGCAGCTTGGGAGTGGTGGGGGGCGACGTGGTAAAATATATGCAAGTATTTAGCTTTTGCCGAGAACGCCGTCCTTCTCTGGTTCTGGAGGTGTGAGTAGGCTGTGTGGCTGGCTGCTTCTCCCTGAGGAAACTGCGGCTGAATGGTAGTACCAGCCTGCTGCTGCCACTGCTGGGAATGGTGCCTGAGGGCTCCCCGCTGTTCAGGTCCGGTACCCCCTCTCCGCTTCTGAGCCGTCTCTTCCTCTCCCTGCCCCTCAGTTTGTTTTCTAAGCTTGCCTTTGATGTTCAGGGCTCCCAGCTTGTCATAAATACACTCTTTTCACTTGTTTTTTCAAGTTTTTTTTGTAAGAGGACTTGCTGGAAGTGTCTGTCTATTCTGCCATCTTGGCTCTGCCTCAGAGCTTATGTTTTAGATGAAGGATACTAAGCAATAAAAATTAGCAAATAATGAAATTAAATAATAAGTTATTATACTGGCAAAGGGTTGGTAAATCAGTGTTGGATATCATGTAGATTCCATCAAATCTACTTGACCTCAGCACTTCCTGTTTCCTTTCCGTGTTCAAACCTACCAGTGACTCCAAAGGAGAAAGATTTGGCAGTCTACTTCTGTAAAGATTACAGTCTTGGAAACCCTATGGAGCAGTTTGACTCTATCCTATAGGGTTATTATGAGTTGAAATTGACTCAGTGGCTGTGGGATGTGATGATCCATATACAGCATCTGGGAGGAATGACTCTGTTGTTGGGAAAACAAACTAACAGTAGCAGGCAGTAGTGTCCCAGTTATTTTGCAAAGGAGAGAGATATTTACTCACCACTCCTATTACTGCTGTATAGATTGCATTTAGGGAAAAGAAGTTTTAAAAAATGGGAGCAGGGATAAAGTTGACTAGTTCTTTATGTTAGAATTACCGTATTTTCATAAATACTGCCAATATTTTTATGAATACTACCTCTTCTGCTCCAAATTAAATTCTCCTTTTTTATGTCTTAATGTTTTCAGTGATGTGGCATAAAACTTTGTGCTTGAGGAAAGATCTAAAAAGGCCATGATGATTTTCTGTAGAATACTTTAAACCTTCCACATTCATTCATACACACAATTAGGAAGCAGTTTCCTTTGAAGGTATTCATTGGAGTTGGTGTACAAATATGCCACATCATAGCAGCAGTATATTTGGATTTAACTGGCTGCAGTACATAAACTGTGAGTTGTATGACTTTGCGTTCTCACATTTATTCTTATTAAAATTCGTTTTGCAACAGAATACTTTTTAGGGTTTCTGTGTAGCTATATGCATAGATTATTTTAAAAATTAGTATAGCCTACTGTTGTCTTTGGAGACATGGCTGATTCTGTTCTTTGGCTGTAGATTTTGAATTCCTTTGGACCACACAAGCTTCTAAAACCTTGGCATCCAGGATTTTGGACTACAAAATTTCATGGGAAATAAATAATGGGAAACAGGATTTTTAAAAATGAGCTGTTTCCTTTAAAATCATTTTGAAACATTCTATTTCATTATTAGTAATGGTTTAAGGTTTTAAAAGGCTCAAACTGAAAGCTTTTCAAATTCATGTAGTAAACACATTTGCAGTTATTACTTTCAGACTCTTTAATATTTGATTTTCAAAATTCAACCTGGGTTTTAAGATTATACTGTATTTAATCCCTGAAGATTTGTTTAAGGCTTATCCTTTTATGCATTTAACTTACTCTTATATCTGTAGAAAAAGGAAATGTCCATATTCCTGTAAAGAATAAGAGTGTGCTATGATGATGTGGAAACCCTGGTGGCCTAATGGTTAAGAGCTACAGCTGCTAATCAAAAGATTGGCAGTTCAAATCCATCAGGCACTCCTTGGAAACCCTATGGGACAGTTCTGCTCTGTCCTATGGGGTTGCTGTGAGTTGTAATCAACTTGATGGCAATAGGTTTTTTTTTTTGGTTTTTGGTGAAGATGTAGCCAATATATTTAAAAATAATTAAAACTGTCCTTTATTAAAAAACAAACAAAACCAAAACTCTTTCTAGATCTCTGGCACTTATTTTCTCAAATAAGTTTAGGTTAATTTCAGGATGAAAAATGAACCTATAAAGTTCTTTATATGAACTTTATAGTTCATATAAAAACTGCTGAGATTATGGTTACTTTACAAAGCTGAATGAAAAAAAAAAGATATGGGATGATTAACATTCTTTTAATAAATTAGTTGATATATGAACTAGGAAGTTAAATATGTGCTTTGAAGTTTAAATATTTTTCTTCAAAAAAGGCAGTATACAATATTATCAAGATTTGTTTCATGAAGTAAAATAAAAAATTTTCCTTGAAATTGCTGATCCTCTTACATTGAGATTATTTTTGTCTAGCATTATATACATCACAAGCCATCAACTGTTTTCCCTGTGGCCTAACCTGTGTAGATTCTAGTTTCCCCTGTGTAAGATAGAAAGGTTGCTCTAGGTAGTCTATGAACCTATGAGCTCTTATCAGCCTTTGGATGTATACATCTACTAGTCAAGGCCTACAAGTCTCAATTTTTTGAAGGGGGAGGTTGTTTTAGATTGAAAAATCCATTTAAAAATAATGTTCTAAGTAGTATAAATTCTTCTGGCTTTTTTTTTTTTTTCCCAGAGTTATTATTTTACTGTGGAGATAGATCTTTTTTCTTAAATTTGTTTATAAAATAGTAAATTTTGGGGTTACACAGAATAGTAGTGGAATTACTGATAAATTGGTAAATTTAAAGTATACTCATCCCTTACTTATCGACATGATTAGGTTCCAAAGATCAGGTCATTATGTGAAAATGGCGTTATGTGAAAATGGAGGATGACTACATTGTTAACAACTGCCAAATTACCTCATTCCATTACTGCCAAATTACCTCATTCCATTACTGCCAAATTACCTCATTCCATTACTGCCAAACCACTGAGAATTATGGCCCAGCCAAGTTGACACATAACCTTAACCATAACAGCCAGCATTGCCCTTGCCCTACACCTTGATGTTCATTACTTCCAGACACACATTGTTAATGCACAAAATAGATAGTAGATTTTTTAACTGTTTTCATTAATGTGAAATGTCAGATAACACAATAGCTGATAAATCAGTAGCTGTATGGTGTTTTGCTTATGAACTTTCTGCTTGGGGATGCATAGTAATTGTGACATCATGCTGATCTTCCCAGTCCACCATTCCTTTGATACAGCAGAGATTTCATTTTTCAAGTTTCTTTAACTGTGGGTTGCAAGGCCTAAGGAGCTTTGAGGTTCTAGATACTGTAGGTCTTAGAAATGGAAGAGATCTTTGGAATCAGAGAGTTCTCACCTTTCTTTATCCTATAGTATCCTTGATGTATGTCCGTCTAGGCTTTGCTTGACTACTTACCAGGTTGGAGCACTCACTGTTTCATCATTTAACTCATTTCACTCTTAGATAGCTCTATTTGAAATATTTTTCTTACATTAAACATAAATCACTCTCCCTATCATCTGTTTAATCTTTCAGGAACAGCACAGAACAAGCCAAATCATTCTTCTATGTGGAATCTCAAATGGTTGTTTAAGTTTTACAAATTCATCTGTAAAAGTTCAACCAAAGAAAAAAGGGGGAGATAAGAATTGGAATAGTATAGGGGATCTAACTTAGATGAGCAACTAGCATTTATCCAAGAGTGAGCAAGAAATGGAAGACCCTGCTGTTACCTCATTTGTCTCGGTTTTCATGTGCTTTTGGTAGTATAAGTCTGCCTTGGGCCTGTACATGATTGTAAGCACTTATGTTAAGAATTTTTCACAGAAAATGGTCTCCAACTTCATTTGGTGCTCAACTGAAATGACAACAGATGAAATGTTTCAATCCTGGATAGACAAGTAATATTAGACTTACTGAGAGGAGGTACATTGGTCTCCAGTATGATGTTCCCTTAAGGGATTTTCAAGGATAATTTTAACAATAAGTGATTTTTGCTTTACTTCAGTTAAAGTTGTGGATTTGTCAAAAAAAAAAAAAAAATTAAGATCTGTCCATTTTGGCAGTATATAGTTTAAAGATATATTATTGAGTCATAGAGATTTAGAATTGCTTTCTTCCTGTTGGATTGACTTTTTTATCATCATGAAATGTCCTTTCCCTTTAGTAATACTTCTTTCCTTAAAGATTTTATCTGATATTAGCCTGGCCGTACCAGCTTTCTTTGGTAGAATCATAGATCTTTAGAGCTGGAAGTGACTTTAGGGATGGACTCATTCACCCTTATTTTATTTATAATTTGAGGTTTATTATTCTGTTTTTGAAATCCCCAGGTGTTACTTTCAACCTAGTAGAAGTCCCCTGGCCCCATGCTGGTTCTCCTGGATTCTTTGGAAACATGTTTGATTGAAATGGCATCAGCCCATTTTCTCCTCAAGCTGGCACTTGATCTATTTCAGGAAGGTGATGGCATGGTCTCAAGGTCTCCCTCCCACCCTCTGCATCTTTTCTCAAAATGACCGATCAGGGTTGTCCTGCAATAAGCTTGGTATTTATTACTGCCTTCCTTGCTTCCTTTCAAGTGTCAGTGCTTCTCTGTGAGGCTTTGCCCAGGCTTCATTTTCCAGAACTCTTGCTCTTCCTACACTGCTCCATGACTGCCTACTGAGACTCCTGTTCCCTGCTGCCTCAAACTCTCCTGACATGCTCTGGCTACTGTCTCTTTCCTGGGTTTGTTCTGGGGCATCTAGTTCTCTTTTGGTCTTGGATAGAAGGGAGAATAACCCCAGAGAATTACGATAGAAATAGTTAATTTTATGTGCATGCACCTTTCATAATTCTCTATCCAACTTCTGATGACTCAAGCTCATGCTTTACTCATAGCAGGAGCGTCTTTTTCCACTTCTTCCCATCACTTAATTCCATAATTTTGAGAAATTATGTTATCCAGGATTCCCCACTTGCTTCTGTCACTTGTGAAGCACTGGGCACATTTCTGCAAAGACTTTAGGGCTTCTGTCATCACTCCCTCATGTCCTTTGCACTTTGATTTCCATGTGGTGCATTGTGTAGACCATAGAGTCCCCAGGTTCACTAATGATGCCTTATGGTGACTTGTCTGGGCCCATATACTTAAAAAAGGATAGAAAGGGACCAGATATCCTGTCTAATTCCTAGGTAATTGTTCTTTGTATTAAATTTTTTAATCTAAAATAAGAAAAAAAAATCAAGTTATAAAGAACTATCTTGGCTGTGCCATTTATTAAACATTTGAACTTGGGTAAGTTAATTCATCTGTCCATGCCTTGGTCTCCTCATTTGTAAATTGAGCTGATAACTACTTCGTGAGGCTAAATGAATTAACTCAGGATACTTGATTGAGGATAGCTGAGTTTATCGTATAAAATACTTAGTATAATACCTAGCCTATGTTGTTGTTTTTGTTCTGTGCTGCCTAGTCAATTCTTACTTATTCTGACTATAGGGAAGAGTAGAACTACATAGGGTTTCCTAGCTGAAAAAAATTAGCTCCATGATAATGAAGAGGATGATGAAAATGGTGAAATCTCATTTTATGAATACATTCTACCAAATTGGCAAAGTTAAATTCTACAAAGAAAATTTTATTTTTCCATGAACTACCATTTTATAATTGTTCTGTATTTCAATGGGGTAAGATTCTTCTTATGAAATCATTAAACCACTGAGAAAGCAGCTGTATTATTGAGCACCGTAATCCCCACCACTGATAGATATAGTCCTTCTCTAACCATTGGCTTTTCCTTTGCAGTGCTCATCTCACTTTGGGACCTGGCTGCCACTGCATGCTATTTTTCTCTTCTTCTTGGACTGCAGACTTTTTGCTTAGAAATTTCTAGGTTTGCTCCCCCTATTTTCTGATTATTGGCATAAGCCCAGTGGTTAGTAGTCTCAGTATAATATCCGGTTTGCCAGCCTACTCCTGTAAGAATGGCGGATGGAAGATTATTGTTATTTAAAGCTTTGGTTAGTATAAATTTTCAAAGCTATATGGTAAGAAACCCCATGCATCTGTCAGTTTGTTGTACTGTGGTAGCTTGTGTGTTGCTGTGATACTGGAAGCTATGCCACCAGTATTTCAAATACCAGCAGGGACACTCATGTATACAGGTTTCAGCGGAGCTTATAGACTAAGACAGACTAGGAAGAACAACCTGGCGGTCTACTTCTGAAAAAAAATTAATCAGTGAAAACCTTTTGAATAGCAGCGGAAAACTGTTTGATATAGTGCAGGAAGATGAGGCCCTCAGGTTGGAAGAATGATTGGGGAAGAGCTGCCTCCTCAAAATAATGTCAACCTTAATGATGTGGATGGAGTTAAACTTTCACGATCTTCATTTGCTGATGTGGCACAAATCAAAATGAGAAGAGACAGTGCAAACATCCCTTAGTAATAGTAACATGGGATATACAAAGTATGAATTTAGGAAAATTGGAAATTGTCAAAAATGAAATGGAACTCATAAAGATCAATATCCTAAGCATTAGTGAGCTGAAATGGCCTGATTTTGGCCATTTCGAGTCAGACTATTATATAGTCTACTATGCTGGGAATGACAAATTGAGGAAGAGTGGCATTGTATTCATCATCAAAAAGAATATTTCAAGATCTGTCCTGAAGTACAAAGCTTTCAGTGATAGGATAATATCTGTACGCTTACAAGGATGATCAGTTGATGCAACTGTTAAAGCTGGAAATGAAGAAGGAACATTAGTTGGAAAATATGGCCTTGGTGATACAAACAGTGCTGGAGATTGCATGATAGAATTTTGTGAGAACAACCACTTCTTCATTGCAAGTGTCTTTTTCAACAACATAAATGGTGACTATACACGTGGACCTCACTAGATGGAATACACAGGGATCAAATCGACTACATCTGTGGAAAGAAACAATGCAAAAGCTCAGTCTCATTCAGAACAAAGCCAGGGTATGACCACAGGACAGACCATCAATTACTCATATGCAAGTTCAAGTTGAAGCTGAAGAAAATTAGAACAAGTCCATGAGAGCCAAAATATGACCTTGAGCATATCCTATGTAAATTTAGAAACCATCTCAAGAATAGTGACTGAAGACCAGATGAGTTGTGGAATGACATAAAGGACATCATACATGAGGAAAGCAAGTGGTCACTAAAAAGACAGGAAAGAAAGAAAAGACCAAAATAGATCTCAGAAGAGACTCTGAAACTTGCTTTTGAATGTCGAGTAGCTAAAACAAAAGGAAGAAATGTTGAAGTAAAAGAGCAGAAAAGTAAAGTATTCTAATGAAATGTACAAAGGCCTGGAGTTAGAAGAAACAAAAGGGAAGAACATGTGCAATATTTTTCAAGCTGAAAGAACTGAAAAAAAAATCTAAGCCTCAAGTTGCAAAACTGAAGGAATCTACAAAGAAAATTAAATGATGCAAGAAACGTCCAAAGAAGATGGAAGGAATACACGGAGTTGCTCTACTAAAGAGAACTGGTCAATGTTCAACCATTGCAGGAGGTAGCATATGATCAAGAACCAATGGTACTGATGGAAGAAGTCCAAGCTGCACTGAAGGCATTGGCAAAAAACAAGACTCCAGGAGTTAACAGAATACCAAATGAGATGTTTCAGCAAATGGATGTAGTGATGGAATTGCTCACTCGTCTATGCCAAGAAATTTGGAAGGCAGCTACCTGGCTAGCCAACTGGAGAAGATTCGTGTTTGTGCTCATTCCAAAGAAAGGTGATCTAACAGTATGTGGAAATTATCAAACAATATGATAAATATCACACAAGTATAATTTTGCTGAAGATCATTCACAAGTGGTTGCAGCAGTACGTCAACAGGGAACTGCCAGAAATTCAAGCTGGATTCAGAAGAGGACATGGAATGAGCGATATCATTGCTGATATCAGATGGATCCTGGCTGAAAGCAGAGAATACCAGAAAGGTGTTTACTTGTGTTTTGTTGACTATGCAAAGACATTCAACTGTATGGATTATAACAAATTATGGATAACATTGTGAAGAACAGGAAATCCAGAAAACTTTATTGTGCTCATTAGGAACCTTTACATAGACCAAGAGAATACTATGTGGTTTAAAACCAGGAAAGGTGTGCATCAGGGTTGTATCATTTATCGTACTTATTCAATCTGTATGCTAGGCAAATCTTAGAAGTTAGACTATATGAAGAAGAACATGGCATCAGGTTTGGAGGAAGATGCATTAACAGCCTGTGATATACAGATGACACTACCTTGATTGCTGAAAGTTAAGCTGACTTGAAGCACTTACTGATGAAGATTAAAGACTGTAACCTTCAGTATGGATTATACCCCAGCGTAAAGAAAACAAAAATCCTCACACATTGACCGAGAAGCAACATCATGGTAAACAGAGAAAATATTGAAGTTGTCAAGGATTTCATTTTACTTAGACCCACACTCAACTCCCATAGAAGGAGCAGTTGAGAAATCAAATGATACCTTGCATTGTGCATATCTGCTGCAGAAATCCTCTTTACAGTGTTAAAAAGCAAAAACATCACTTTAAGGACTAAGATGTGCCTGACCCAAGCCGTGGTGTTTTCATTCATCTCATACATATGTGAAAGCTGGACAGTGAATAAGGAAGACTGAAGAAGAATCAATGCCTTTGAATTATGGTATTGGCGAAGAATAGCGAATATACCACGGACTGCTAGAAGAATGAACAAATCTGTCTTGGAAGAGCTACAGCCAGAATGCTCCTTAGAAGCAAGAATGGCGAGACTTTGTCTCACATACTTTGGACACGTTTTCAGGAAGGACCAGTCACTTGAGAAGGGCATCATGCTTGGTAAAGTAGAGGGTCAGTGAAAAAGAGGAAAACCCTCAATGAGATGGTTTGACAAAGCGGCTGCCAACAGCAGGCTCAAGCATTACAAGTATGATGAGGATGGTACAAAATGGGGCAATTGTTTTGTTCTGTTGTACATATAGGGTAGCTGTGAGTCAGAACCGACTTGATGGCACCTAACAACAACAACATATGATAAGAATATTATGTTATATACCCTCTTCCAGTTCTTCATGGTGGTAGACTAGTGCATTTTAGTTTTAAAATTCCAGAAGTGTTTATGTTGACTGTATTATTTTAAAAACTTAAAAATATTATCAGAAGTAGAGAAAATATAATGTATTATTAGTTTTTTAAAATACTTTAATGGTCCTTGGCATATATGTAATATTTATTGCATTGCAGTATGAACACACAAGATATTTTTAAAATTTAAAAATCATACGTATTATAGATATTTGGCCAAAAGAAAGATTGGCTAAATATCATGATCATGAAAAAATACTTTTTTTCAAGTGATTGTGTGAACCAAGACACGTATGTGAACATCTTTTCATGTTTGATCAGTTTTATTCTTGATGGTAATAAAACCAAGTAAATGAAATGCAGACTGTTGGCTGCAGAGTAATGGTTGAAATTTTTACATGCCTAAAAGAGTCAGGGTAAATTTATGGTCTTATAATGACTGAAGTCAACTAATATTGCTTGTATATTTTTATGTGATCTATAGCACCATGGCCAAAAGACCATGGGGACAAAATCACTGTTGATATAGTCTGAGTTTGTTGATTTTGCTCTCTTGGATGTGTAGAATATTAACCCTGAGACTGTGTGGCTGCCTGTTTTCGTTCAGGCTTCAGCAGTCTATTCTTAGCCTACTGTTTTTTTCTTTGGTGCCTGTAGAATGGCAGTATCAGAATGGAATGAGTAGAGTTAAAATTGCAAAGTCTATATTCCTGGCACCCTGTATTTCCCTAATTTTTTTTTTATCTTGTCTAATATATGATTCCATGATGTATCAAATTACTTTTTTACTTGATTTAGTTCTATAAAAGTTTTAAGTTTTGTACTTTTTGGAATTACATTTGAAAATGTCTTCATTTCAACTCCTGTGCCTTATTTGAAAGAACATCTTGGGTCCCACATGTGTGTAAGGGAAGAATGCTGTGTGACTTAACAACCCCCTCTTGTTGCCGCTTGCCCACTACTTGGTGTGCTGCTGGTCAGACCCGATCCCTGCTATTTCCTGAGCTTTTGGATTTTAAACCAGACTCTTTGGCTTTCTTCTCTCTCTGTTCCTACCTCTAGGCTGGGAGAGAGAGGTACTTTAACTTTTTCTGTAGTTGTTAAAAAAAAAAAATCCTTCATAACTGATAAAGTCTACTCTTATACTCTAAGCATGAGAAAAAAGCAGACAGCTTAATAAGTGTCTGCTTTTAAGTAATCAAATATAAAAAAAGCAAGCTCTTTGGAATACATAATTTTTATAAACATGGTTAAAATCAACATATTTCATCTACAGAGCTGTAATATATCAGAAACCAACTCAGTGGAAGTTCATAGAAATTAATTAATTGAACTCTTTTTATTTAAAAAAAAAAAAAAAAGAGTAATACTGTAGATTTCAGTCAGAAGTCCTAGGTGCACTTGGAGGAATATGTTGGTTGTGGCGTGGCCAGAGCAAGAAAACTCAGTTCCCAAAGATTACCGCCACCCACTCCTGCCGCCATCGAGTTTATTCCAACTTGTAGCAACCCCATAGGACACAGTAGAACTGCCCGATAGAGTTTCCAAGGAGCACCTGGCGGATTCAAACTGCTCACCTCTTGGTTAGCAGCTGTAGCACTTAACCACTACACCCCCAGGGTTTCCCAAAGATTACTAGGTGAGTTCTTTCTTTCTCTCTTTTTTATAGAGTCCGGTAGCCATTACACAGTCTTTTGTGTATCTCATTATCCCCTCTGTTTGAAATCTAGCTTTTTGTACTCACCTTTCATAGCAAAATCACCTTGAGCTGGCAGAGATCTCCTAATAAGGATCTGAGTGATGGGAATCCTGTGATTGTCTTGCCTGGTTATTCTCTCATGACTCATATGTGCAATCTCTACCTGGGCTATACAGTCAGGCATTTAAAGGTTTCCTAATAAATCATTAATGTTTCCACCTATAAGCCTAGTATTTGAAGCAAATGAATCTGTTTTCATTTTACTTGAAATTGCTCTTTAATACTCTATAGAAAAGTTAATTTCGAAACGCCCAAAACCTAGCTGAGTAGAATTCCTTCAGATTCTTCAAGCCTATCACTTTATCAAGTTGAGTTCCTTGAAAGCTATGTACTTGAGCTTCATGTTAGGAGCCTTCTGAATAGATGCCTTAATGGAATTACTATTTAATAGTATGCCCTCACCTCTTATCAGGGGTCAATTGAAGAGAAGGCTGTATGACAACCATTTCTATTAGCTTTCATAAAATTGTAGTTGAATTTTGTGGTTTATGTTAGTTCTTACCCTTTATAAAGATTCATCTGGTAAAGTCTTAGACTTTATCCTAGAAGAATTTCCATCTCTTCTCATGAACTGGTATCTATTTCTTTATTGGATACTGAGTGTCTTATAGCTCAAAAGTTTCCCACTTTGAGAGGCTTTCTAAGAAGCACAGAACCAAATTGATTATAGCTAGGGTTTTCTGGTAAAATCCTTACTAATGTTCTTCTTTATTTAATATTTGGTTCCTGTTCTCGTTCAGTTGTTTGAATGGTTCACTTTCAAATCTTTTCTGGAAAGGGACAGTATGTAAATAACTGAATGAAATAGATTATTTAATTCTAAGTTCTATCAGAGTATCTACCTATGCAACAAATTGAGAAAGTTATTCTTTTTCTTAAGCCTTATTGTCCTGAGTTTTTTTTTTAAAGAATATTAGCAATCTTCTGAATCACCATTCCAATTTAGTGAACCTTTTGTTCAATTTGGACACAATTTAGAGTTGCTGGCATGCTGCAGGAACTGGAAACTGATTCTGGAGCTCTTGCTTGGGATTTCATTGCAGATTTTAGACTTGAGGATGCACACAGAACATGGGGAATTTAAAAAAGTGAAGAGATTGGTGGTCACCACATTCCATTTATATATTCCAAAGCGATAGCCATTGTAATCACAGATTTCTGCCTCCCGCCCCCCCCACCCCCGCCCCAGATTTATGATCTCGGTTTGAACTTCTATTACCCGTTTCAGAAAGTACCCACAGAGATAATTCTTTTGCCAAATATTCTTTTTTTTCTATTTATTTTTATTGCACTTTAGATGAAAGTTTACAGAACAAACTAGTTTCTCATTAAACAGTACACATACTATTTTATGACATTGGTTAACAACCCCATGACATGTCAACACTCTTCTTTCTCAACCTTGGATTCCCTATTACCAGCTTTCCCGTCCCCTTCTGCCTTCTAGTCCTTGCCCCAGGGCTGGCATGCCCTTTTACTCTCATTTTGTTTTATGGGCCTGTTCAGCCTTTGGCTGAAGGGCCAACCTCAGGAGTGACTTCATTACTGAGCTGAAAGGGTGTTCGGGAGCCACACTCTCAGGGTTTCTTCAGTCTCTGTCAGGCCAGCAAGTCTGGTCTTTCTTTTTGAGTTAGAATTTTGTTCTGTATTTTTCTCCAGCTCTGTCTGGAAACCTCTATTGTGATCCTTGTCAGAGCTGTCAGTGGTGGTAGCCAGGCACCATCTAGTTGTACTAGACTCAGTTTAGTGGAGGCCATGATAGATGTGGCCCATCAGTCCCTTGGACTAATCTTTCCCTTGTATCTTTAGTTTTCTTCATTCTTCCTTGCTCTTGAAGGGGTGAGACCAGTGGAATATCCTAGATGGCTGCTTACAGGCTTTAAGACCCCAGGCACTACTCACTACGGTAGAATGTAGAACATTTTCTTCTTCTTTTTTTTTTTTTTTTATTGTGTTTTAAGTGAAAATTTACAAATCAAGTCAGTCTCTCATACAAAAACTTACAAACACCTTGCTATGTACTCCTAGGTGCTCTCCTCCTGATGAGGCAGCACACTCCTCCCCTCTACCCTGTATTCCCCAAGTCCATTCAGTCAGCTCCTGTCCTTCTCTGCCTTCTCATCTCACCTCTAGACAGGAGCTGCCAACATAGTCTCATGTGACTACTTGAGCCAAGGAGCTCACTCCTCACCAATATCATTTTCTGTCTTACAGTCCAGTCCATTCCCTGTCTGAGGAGTTGACTTTGGGAATGGTTCCAGTCTTGGGCTAACAGAAGGTCTGGGGACCATGACCTCTGGGGTCCCTCTAGTCTCAGTCAGACCATTAAGTCTGGTCTTTTTATGGGAATTTGAGGCCTGTATCCCACTGCTTCCCTGATCCATCAGGGATTCTCTGTTGTGTTCCCTGTCAGGGCAGTCATTGGTTGTAGCTGGCCACCATCTAGTTCTTCTGGTCTCAGGCTGACGTAGTCTCTGGTCTGTGTGGCCCTTTGTGTCTCTTGGGCTCGTATTTCCCTTGTGTCTTTGATGTTCTTCATTTTCCTTTGCTCTAGGTGGGTTGAGACTAATTGATGTATCTTAGATTTGCCAAATATTCTTAATATTGATGAAGTTGGAGGCTATCAAAAATTCTTTGAATATGCTTTTCAAATTGTTGGAGCAGTTTATTTTTGCATTGCAGCTTAACTTCCAGAAAAGTTGATGAAATATATATACTTTGATTTACTAATTTATGTTAAACAGGATAGAAAAATGCCAAATACTTTTCCAAATAAATTGATAAAATGTATTTTGGGTGTTTGAAAATTTTATTATTACGTGAGTATATTTTTAAAGAGTCAGTTTTTTTTTTTTTTAATGTTAAAACGCATTTTACCTTTTTTAAAGACTGAGTCATGAAACATATTCATTGTTCTACCACAGGATCCTGGTTACTGGGTGAAGATTCATCATTTAGAATACACAGATGGAGGAATCCTGGATCCAGATGATGTCTTGGCAGATGTGGTTGAAGACAAAGATAAGGTAGATGATAACTAAAGAGGTTTCTCATTGTTTTCCTCTGTAGAGCTGCATGTTTTCCAGAGATTGAAATCCTTAACAAATCCGTGTGTCAATTATAGTTAAAAGATACCATCTGTTCGGTTTTCACCTGGACAGCCCATAAATTGAAGTTCTTCATCAGATATTTGGAACAGCTTTGTCAAGGTTTGGGAATCTGTTCATGGTGGCCTAATTAGCAGGCACTTCATTCCCAAGAGTTCCCGATATATCTCCATAAATTAGTGCCAATTGCTGAGGCTGTTGGAGTTCTCACGGCCATTGCTGGCTGTGGAGTTGATTCTTGGCCCTTGGTAAATATTAAACTTAATGCCTGAGGTTTGACAATGTTTCAAAGAGGAAAATACATTGGGGGAAAAAACGTCTTAGGAAAAACTAGGGTGAAGATTTTTTCTTAAAGTAGTTGGTGAGAAGCTATCCTACTGTCCTGAGTATTGTGTTTTCATTGCTAAAGGAAAAAGCACTAAGTTGAATATTCCAAAATCTTTGCTTATGCTCTACCACCTCCATGGAAATAATCCCACTACAAATATTTTAACAGGATTTTTTTCTCTGATACTAAACTGAGAAAGGTGTAAAACTATTCAGATGCAGTGCACTAGGTTACTGCTGATGAAACACATTGTTTATCACTAACTTTTGTGTTGGGCTCCTCTTTCAATGGCTCATGATGATTGAAAAGACCAAACCCATTGCTGTTGATTTGATTATGACTCATAGCATCCCTGTAGGGTACAGTAGAATTGCCCTATAGTGTTTCCGAGGCTGTAATCTTTATGGGAGCAGACTGGCATATCTTTCTCCTGTGGAGTGTCTGGTGGGTTTGGATCGCCGACCTTTCGGTTAGCAGCTGAGCACTTAACCACTGCACCACCAGGGCTCCTTCAATGTCTAATATGTCCTGCAAAATTGACTTGCAACCCTTCCAGAGAGATCCTTGCTTCTAAGATTTCTTCTACCATGCATCCATAGTGTTGTTTGTACAAGGTTAGTTTGTATTTGTAAACAGGATTCTCTCTATTATTTTTCTGTAATCTCAGGTAATTTTGTGTGTGTGTATATCTGTGTGTTTTAACCAGTTGGACTGGAATATAAGTTAGTGATTTATTGAACTTGGATAAATTTTCTATTTTTCCTTTTCTATAGGATCCTTTCTGACTATTCACATTGACATTAATCTTTGTAGACATTCTATAAATGTATTTTTCATATTTCCTGCTGGAAATCCACCCTGATTTGCTTTGCATTATTTAGCCATTTCATAAGGGACTTCTCTCCCTAACTAGATTGTAAGCTTTTAGAGGACATGGACCAGGAGAGTTTTTTTTTGTGTGTGTGCTCCTTTTATTAATAACATCCAGTACAATATCTTACACAAACTTGATTGTTAAAGAACATTTACTGAATTAATGATTGAAAAAGAAAGCTTTACTGTCTAGAGTTGACTCTTGCTGCATTTGACTTTGATACGCACTTTCAATTTATTTAGTTGGCCCCATGGTAAATAATAACGTATTATTTACCTCCAGAACTCTTTAGGAGGCCTTTCACTTTTTTCCCCTGTTTAACTTTTTGCTTCTTTCCTAGGACTGTCTTCTTCCTTTGATGTATTCCAGGTGTTTGGGTTGTTTATTAATAAAGAAGTTGGCCCCTGTCTCAAATTTCACTGATATCAGTCAATGAAGAGTTGAAAGATGGCAAGTTTTAACAGGACCAGAAGAAAATTTCTCACCCACAGCCTCATCCACAGACCTCATTACAAAGAGGGATGAGTCCATGAACAGAGCTGAGGGAAAAAATTTGTCCCACAGAGCTCTTTCTTTTAGGGAATTCTTTTGTCTATCTTGGCAACACACTTTATAACTATAATCCATTTGCTAGATATGGAAACAGCTTTATTATATGTAATCTCTGTTTTAATGGGATTTTACCACCATTACAAAATAAGGTGAAAAAGTGAGATAGTAAGTTGAAACCATAACAGAGGATTAGTACTGTTTGGGTACAGCTTTAACTATTCCCTTAATGCACTTTAGTGCTTCCACATGAAGCCTAATTGGTATTGTTTTGCAGAGTTGATGAGAATTTACACTTCTGATGTTGCCAGAAAAATTGTAGACTCATTTCTTCCTTTTTTATACAATGTAAGTGAAAAAAACAGAGCATTACTTATTTATCTGACATTTCCTCTGAAGTCTTAAGATTTCCTTATGGTCCATGCGTTTCGTGAGGAAAGAAGGTTTTGCCAGACTTCATTTTTATTCACTTTTTGTCAGTTTAGATTAGGAAGTAATTATAAATGATGCCTGTGGGTTTTTAGTGGCATAACCAGACTCCCACAAGATCATCTGGACAGTATTGAGCTTAGATAAAATAAAAAATCCCCTATTTGCAAATTGACTTTTTAACAATTTCTTGCATTTAGAATATAGAAAAGAAGTTAAGTCTGAAGAGGCAGCTAGAAAGGATGATGTACATAGTCCACGTGCTAAGGCTCACACACCCCAGCTCCTAGAGAAGGCTCTAGCTGCAAAGGAGGATGCAGGAACAACATAGACAAACTCAGAATCAGAAAGCAGTGCAAGCCAAGGCCATTTGGTATACAGAAAAGCCATCCAGAACACTTCAGTAAAGGCTGGAAATTACAGGTAAAATGATACTCTACTTAAAATCAGAGAAGAGTCCAATAAAGTTTAGTTACTTTATAAAGAAATTATTTTCAAAACTTCTGCCTAAAGTGGTTTATCTTTGGTCTCACTCACCTCTGTGATTCTTTTGGCCAACACAGTATTTAGGGCAAGAATGGAAGGATTTTTTGCTTGTTTTGTAGTTTATTTTTCTTTTTTAACACTTGCTTCCACAGTAGAGGCCGTTCACAAGGGAACCACGTTTTTACCATGTTCCACCACTTCTTTACTGTATTTTGTTAAAATATTATTGGAGCAGTTTTGGAATTTTGCATTGTATTGCTGTTGTTGTCGTTAGGTGCTGACTAATAGCGACCCTCTGTACAACAGAAAAAAAAAAAACACAACCCCATCCTGTGCTATCCTCATAATCATTGCCGTGCTTGCCATTGTTGCAGCCATTGTGTCAATCCATATCATTAAGAATTTTCCTCTTTTTTGCTGACCCTCTACTTTACCAAGCATGATGTCCTTCTCCAGGGGCCGGTCTCCCTGATAACACGTCCACAGTATGTGAGATGAAGTCTTGCCATCCTTACTTCTTAGGAGCATTTTGGCTGTACTTCTTCCAAGACAGATTTGTTCATTCTCCTGGCAGCCCATGGTATATTCAATATTCTTTGCCACTACCGTAATTCAAAGGCATCAATTCTTCTTCGGTCTTCCTTATTCGTTGTCGAGCTTTCACATGGATACCGTGGCTTGGGTCAGGCACACCTTTGTCCTGAAGGTGACATCTTTCTTTTTAACACTTGAAAGAGGTCTTTTGCAGCAGATTTGCCAGATGAAATACATTGTTTATGCAAAATGTTATGTTAAAACTTGTGTTAAAATTTAGTAATTATCTAGTTGCGGCACTCATTCTCAAAATTTGTTAGTTTCATTATCAGTCTGATGACTTAAGTTCTTTGGGGTAAATATCAAAGAATTTATAGCTTTATAGAAGTATCTCTCCATGGCTGCCCAAAGCTACAGATGTAACTCACCTAATAACAATAACTTAACGTTTACCAAGCATTAGGAGAGATCCAGATTGTCTTTGGCATTTACATATTTGATTTTATTTTAGAGCAACCCTGAAGGTAGGAGCTATTATTATTCCTATTTTTAACTTCTGTGAACAGCCATAGAAATTGTAAGTAACTTAGCCAAGGTCACACCGGTTGTAAGTGGCAGAATCAGATACTGGAGCCTAGAAGTTAGATTTCCATAGTCTATCTTTTATTTCTACAATGTGCTAAGCAGTATATATCTATGATTTCTGTAAGTGTTTATAATTTCTAATTAGGAAAATCCAGTAATCATAAATAAGCATGAATTTTGCTTTTATGCAGTTGCCATGATTAGTAAGAAAAGGTAGGTAGTAGGCAGAACTATGGAGTAAGTAAAAATTAATTCAAAAGTAGCATGTTTCATATACATGTATATATATAAAATTCATCTCTACTTAGCTAAAGGCTGCATCTAATTTACTGAAAAGGCTTTTACCTCTGTTGCCTTCTTGCATCCCCTTTTTCTTGATTATTCATGTGCAATTTAATTCCAGTGGTCTTTGTAGGGTATGCTTGGAGTCTGACCACCATATGCAGTTTTATGGGAAAATACATTCTGTATTCTAATAACTAATTTCCAAACAGATTGCAGCATGTACAGACATTATAGACTGTGCTTTCTACAGAGGGCAGAGTAATGGCACCCAAAGATGTACACGTTGTAATCCTCAGAACCTGTGAATGTTGTGTTATAAGGCAAAAGAGTATTTGCAGATGTGAATGAATTAAGTATCTTAAAATTGGGAGATTATTCTGGATTATTTTGGCTGGGCCCAGTGTAATCACAAGGGTTCTTATCAGTAAAAAAGGGAGACAGGGAGGCAAGAGAGTTAGTATTAAATAAGATGTGAAAAAGACTTGACAATTATTGCTCAGTTTGAAGATGGAGGAAGGTGCCTTCAGCCAAGGAATGCTGGAAAAGACAGAGGAGCCAACTCTCCCCTAGAAGCTCCAAAAGGAACTCAGCCCTGCTGACACCCAGTAATTTTAGCCTAGTGAGAACCATTTCATACTTCTGACCTTCAAGACTATAAGATAATACATTTATGTTGTTTTAAGCCAGTAAGTTTGTGGTCCCTTGTCAGAGCATGACTAGGAAACTAATACATGGTCTTTTATTATATTTAAAAATTTTTTAAATGATGCCTGTCTTCTCAAGTTGCATACTAACTAGGCTTTAAGATCTTGTAGGACAAGGGCACTGTACTTCAGATCAGTTGATTGCTCTTTGCATTCCTTCCAGAGTCCATCACAAATTGATTTTCAGTCTACTGGGTGATCCTTTGTTCTCCAGGATATGAATGTTAAGCATCTTCCTAGTTATGTTATTGTCTTTTGCAGAAATGATCTCAGTGCCACACCAGTTTCCCATTGCAATATGTATAGGCCCTGTTTTTGTTGTTGTTAGCTGCTGTTTAGATGGCCCCCAACTCATGGTGACCACATGCACAATTGAATGAAGTGCTGCCCGGTCCTGTACCATCCCCATGATCGGTTGTGGATTGAGCCATTGTGAGCTGTGGGGTTTTCATTGGCTGAGTTTCGGAAATAGATCACCAGTCTTTTGTTCGTAGTTTGTCTTAGTCTGCAGTTACTGCTAAAACCTGTTCAGTGTCATAGACCGTGTAAGCTTCCACTGATTGACAGACAAGTGGTGGCTGTTCTTGAAGTGCGTTGGCTGGGAATCAAACTCAAGTCTCCTAAAGTTTAAAAGACTGATGATAAATAAGCCACAACAAAGCTTAACGTTCACTCGCTGATTCTTTTTAACTGAACTTGAGAACCTCTGCACACTGAAATTTTTTAATGATTGTTTTCCTTGTTAATTGTCATTATTATTTTTTTGGCTTGGTTGTAGAAGACAACTGCAATATAAAACTGAAATATGAGAATGTATAACTTCTATTACATAATTGGACTACTGCCAAGGCTTTATTAAATATACAAAAGTAAAACTATGTTATGTGGTAAAGTACAATGGGAGAATGATCTCTATCTTTGATTAAGCTTTGACTGTTATAGGGGCTTAGTTTGGAGGGATGCCAGGGGTTCTTGTGGGATTCAGAGAGGGTAGGCTGACCCTCTGGATCACATTTGATGTCTGGTGCTCAAATATTACAATTTCAGTTCAACTTTACCCCTTATTCCTTATGTGTCTGTCCTTGGATAAGTTCTTTAACCTCTTTTAGCGTAGGTTTCCTCATTTGTAAAATGGATATAGTGTAGGAATTAAATAAATTATATAAAGTTTTAAGTACAGTATGGTATATAGTAAATACTCAAATATTAGCTCATATATTGTTAACAATATTATGGTGTTATCATTTTTACTCATGCATTTTGACTTAATTATTAAATGTTTCAAATTTAAGCATTAAAGCATCAAACAATTTTAGAATAGATTTTAACTGTTTTTAAGGGAGCTTATGAAATTTGTTTGAAGTTATTGAATTATTTAAATAAATGGTTTTATAAGAAGATACTTTATTATTAAAATAAAATATTTAGGGTAATATATTATTGAGAAATGAAAATATACGTTTGACTAATTTTAACTTTAAAATGAGAATCCTTTCATCAAAAAAAAAAATTATTTGGTAATATAATAAGCCTTCAAGGCTCTAATGCAGTTTTAAAATGAAGACTGGTTTGCACGATAATTGAACTAGTGACCTAAAACCAGAGGCTTCACCCTTAAGCCTGAGTTACTTTCCCAGCACACTCTGTTGCCCTCTAGTGGAATCCACAGCTACCAGGAAACCAGCAAGTAGGAGTTACTACTGCCTGAATGTGATGAAGTATTTGGTTCTTCTTTATCTAAAATAGCTTTCATTGTATAGTTAGTACAGCTCACAGACTGAGACGTGGATAGTAAAACCAGAAATTTACATTCCAACTAGTGATTGTCATTTCTTTATGGTCACCGATGATACCAGTATCTCACCTATACTTTAGTGGGTGGGTCTTCTTAGAAGGACTAAAGCAAATTCTTTGCATTAATAAAACTCCTTTTTTTTTTTTTTTTTCTGTTTAAATGCCTCCCCATCTTTCTACTCACTGACTAGTTGTGATAAAATGTGTAACTTTTCAGTGGGTTGTTGAACAAACTTATGAAGTGTACTGTGTTTTGTGGGACGGGGTGGGAGTGATGCACTAAATTCTTAAACTTGCTGCTGCCTAGTTGGTTCTGACTCATAGACACCGTATAGGACAGAGTAGAGCTGCTCCAAAGAGTTTCCAAGGAGTGACTGGTGGATTCGAACTGCTGACCCTTTGGTTAGCAGCTGAGCTCTTAACTACTACACCAAAAATAAAAAGTCTGGAATTTATTAATTATTTCATTTTTGATCCTTTATATTGTTACTAAGACCCTATTTTGCAAGATAAAGTACCTATTTTAATTACTTGACTTTTAACAAATCAGAATATGGTGTTTGGGGCTTTTTTTTCTTTCTAAAATTCTTACTTTGGGTTACCAGTGTTGGTGTTATAGAAGTACAACATTTCAGATTAGGCTTGAAGAATGTTTTAGGAGTAACTGGAGAGCCCCTAAAGAACAAAAGAATTACCTTGGCTGTCTCAAACTTTTGAATATTACACTTTGATTATAGAGTTACAGAATCATGGAACTGTAGCTGGAATCTATAGCCATCATGTGGCCTAACCCCACTATTTTGCAGAAAAGGAAAAATCTGAGCTAGGAAATGTTTAAAGGACTCCATGTCTCCAACTCTGATTTCTTTCCTTAATTCATTTCTACATTTCCTTTCTAGGATCCTGATAACATCTCATGCAGATCAAAACTACTCATCTCTCCCCTACCCTCCTCCAAGTCAACTTCCTCCATTTCACTTCTTTATTTCTGTCAATAGTATAACCTTATTCTAGTTTTCCAGGCTTGAAATCACAGTCATTATATGAATTTTGTTCTTTAATAAATCTGACTCAGTCTTTCCTTTAATCTGTCTCCTTAGTTATCAAGTGGTGCTATAACCAAAATACCACAAGCGGGTGACTTTAACAAAGAGAAATTTCTTTTCTCACAGGCTAGGAGCCTAGAAGTCCAAATTTAGGGTGCCAGCCCCAGGGGAAGGCTTTCTTTCTCTGTCAGCTCTGGGGGAAAGTCATTGTCATCAATTTTTCCCTGGTCTAGGAGTTTTTCAGCTCAGTGACCTCATGCCCAAAGGATGCACAGTCTTGGCTCTTCTTGCTTGGTGGTAATGAGGTCCCTGCACTGACAGTACACTGCATGGGAGTTGGCACAGACGGTGAGCAGCAGCAGAGAAATGGCAGCAGTAGAACCAGCAGATGAGCATGAGACAGCACTGGAGCTGACCCATGGAGCAAGAGAGCTGAGTACCTTCCAGCTGAAGTTTATTGGTAGACTGGGGTGCCTCCAATCACTTATTGGTGGAGCTACAGAGCTTTGGAACACTTGCCCCAGCCGGGCAGATGCAGGTGGTGAGGACTGAGGGGCCAAGAGGCCATGGAACCAGGGAGTAGAAGCTCAACAGACGAGGAATACAGGAAGCTGAAAGGGTAGGGCCATAATCTCTGGGATCTCAAAACGTGGAGTCGCCACTCAGATGGACTAGGATAATGGAGACCTCATACCACCAACAAAGTAGTGCCAGGAGCAGAGTGCGATCTTTGGACCTGGGATCCTTGTGTTGAGAAGCTCCTAGACCAGGGGAAGGCTGAGGACAAGGACCTTACCCCAGAGCGAACAGAGAGGGAAAGTCTTCTCCTGGAGGTGGTGCCTTGAATTTGGACTTCTAGCTTGGAGCCCTAGTGGCACAGTGGTAAAGCGTTCAACTGCTAACCAAAAGGTCAGCAGTTCAAATCCACCACCTGCTCCTTGGAAACCCTATGGGGCAGTTCTGCCCTTTCCTATAGAGTTGCTATGAGTTGGAATTGACTCTGCAGCAATGTTTTTTTTTGTTGTTGTTGTTAGACTGAGAGAATAAACTTCTGTTTGTTAAAGCCATCCACTGGTGGTATTACTTTACAGCAGCACTAGATAACTAAGACACCCCTGTATCCATTCAACTTTTCCACAGCTACCAAATCTAAATCCACAAAATCTCATACCAGGTTTAACGTAATTGATAAGGACTTGGATTTTGTGACACTAGCCTTCTCCTTGCCTCTCAACTAGTCTATGTAGTGAGAGTAAGCAGAGTGGTTGAGAACTTGATTCTGGACAGGCAAAGTCATTTTTTTGTCTATGCTAACTGTACGGCCTTGGGTAAGTGATGTAATCTTTCTGTACTTCAGTTTCCTTATGGGCATTTGGAGCTAATAATAGTACTAACTTTACAAATTAATACATGTAAAGTGTTTATGAGAATACCTGGTATGTAGTAAGTCAGCAATACGTGTTAACTGACTATAAATTGATACACTACCATTATTAGATCACAGATTACAGCATTCAGTGTGGATTGTACCTAAACATAAAGAAAGCAAATGTCCTTACAACTGGACCAACAAGCAACATCATGATAAATGGAGAAAATACTAAAGTTGTCAAGGATTTCATTTTACTAGGGTCCACAACCAATGCCCATGGAAGCAGCAGTCAGTAATTCAGTGATTTGCGTTGGGCAAATCTGCTGCAGAAGACCTCTTTCAAGTGTTAAAAGGCAAAGATGTTACTTTGAGGACTAAGGGGCACCTGACTGAAGCCTGGGTGTTTTCTTTAGAATTTCCATTGTACTTTAGATGAAGTTTACAGAACAAACTAGTTTCTCATTAAACAATCAGTACACATATTGGTTTATAACATTGGTTAACAGTCCCATGACATGTCAACACTCTCCTTTCTCAACCTTAGGTTCCCTGTTACCAGCTTTCCTGTCCCTCCTGCCTTCTAGTCTTCACCCCAGGGCTAGTGTGCCCTTTTAGTCTCATTTTGTTTTATGGGCCTGTCCAGTCTTTGGCTGAAGGGTAAACCTCAGGAATGACCTCATTAACTGAGCTGATAAGGTGTCCCGGGGCCATACTCTTAGAGTTTCTCCAGTCTGTCAGGCTAGCAAGTCTGGTCTTTCTTTTTGAGTTAGAATTTTGTTCTATATTTTTCTCCAGCTCTGCCTGGGACCCTCTATTGTGACCCATCTCAGAGCAGCCAGTGGTGGTAGCCAGGCATCATCCAGTTGTACTGGACTCAGTCTGGTGGAGGTGTGGTAGATGTGGTCCATTAGTCCTTTGGACTTATCTTTCTCTTGTATCTTTAGCTTTCTTCATTCTTCCTTGCTCCTGAAGGAATGAGACCAGTGGAGTATCCTAGATGGCCACTCACAAGCCTTAGTATTTTTATTCACCTCATATGCATGTGAAAGCTGGACAATGAATAAGGAAGACTGGAGGAGAATTGATGCATTTGAGTTATAGTGTTGATGAAAAATATTGACTGTACTGTGGACTGCCAGAAAAACAAACAAATCTGTCTTGGAAGAAGTACGGATGGAATGCTCCTTAAAAGGGAGGATGGCAAGACTTCGTCTCATGTCCTTTGGCATGTTATCAAGAGGGACCAGTCCCTGGAGAAGGACATCATGCTTGATAAAGTAGAGAGGGTCAGTGTAAAAGAGGAAGACCCTCAACAAGATGGGTTCAAACAGAGGCCACAATAATGGGCTCAAACATAGCAGTGATGTGAGGATGGCATAGGACTGGGCAGTGTTTCATTCTCTTCTACTATGAGTCAGAATTGACGTGATGGCACTTAACAACAACATTACTGTAGATTATGTTATTTCTAATATATTGCTTAAATCATGTAATTCCTTCCAGTGTCTACTGAATAAAACCCAAACCTCATAGCCAAATGTAATATTCAGAGGCCTCAGATGCTTCCCAACTATATTTCTCAAAACTCAACATTCTCAGACTTCAATGATAACAAAACTACTGTATGGACTATTCTCTTATGTGCAGTACCCTTTCATGCTCCATAGCTTTTCTTCTTAGTGTTCCATTTTTCTAGTGTGTTCTTTCCTGTACTTCCTTCCTATCCAGGATTCAGTTGTACTATATTATAGAATGTAAGATCCCTTAAGAGAAGGGTCTGTTTTGTTCACTGCTTTATCCTTAGTGCCTGCAGCAGTGCCTGGCACTTCAAAGGTGCTCAGATAGTTGTAGAACGGAATGAATGAATGAATTTATGCATATATGCCTTGAGGCCTTGGGTAAACTATTTAACCTCTCTGAACTTAAGGTTTTCCAGTGGTAAAATGAGAGTGATAAATTATATCTTTCTCACAGTGTCATTGGGAGAATTGAGAAATTGTGTATGAAAAGCAATGGAAATTATAAATCACTATATATATGTAAGTAAGCAGCCGTGGTGGCACATGGTTAAGTACTTGGTTGCTAACCAAAAGGTTGGTGGTTTAAATCCACCAGCGGCTCTGTAGGAGAAAAGACCTGGTGATCTGCTCTTGTGAAGATTACAACCTAGGAAACCCTATGGGGCAGTTTTACTCTGTCATATAGGGTTGCTGGGAGTCAGAATTGACTTGACGACACACAGCAGCAACATATACGTGTAAGGTATTTTTTCCTGCTGCTTAATTTTTATTGATCTTTCAAGATCCAGGTCAAGTTGTATTTTTTTTCCCAGTCAACATTTCTAGAATATCCCAATCTCGAATTCTTTGTCTTCTGAACTTTATAGAAATAAATTTTTTTTAATATTGTGTAGTAATAGTCATCAATTACCATACCAAAATTCTCCTAATTATTTTATTATTGTTTAACTTCTTCAGTCTTAGCTTTGTCTTGCCAGATGTCTTTTATACTCTTGTAAGACATGGATCATCTTTGAAAGCAATTTTTAATACCTAGACTCCTTACCTCAAATTTGGAATTTAACAAAGTTTCTCGATTTTAGTTAGGGTTAGTGATGGAATGAACTACAACTCAAGATTTCTAATTGTCCACCATTTTTCTCACCAAAGTATGTTGCCTCTTTTAAATATTTCATTAGGAGGCAGTTTGTGGGCATGTTTTACCCCAGAGGAGCACTTTGGAGTCAATGCCTTTGTGACCTTAAAATGGCAAAGATAAATGGTTCTGGGAGATAGATAGTAACTTAAGCCAAAGTAATCTTGTTGATGGCCACGTCAAATATGTTCTCCTGATGCCTCCTGTAATTTACTTGGTTGGCAACTAGCGTGTGTGTGTGTGTGTGCGCGCGCGCACGTATGTCTGCCTGCCTGTCTGCCTGCCTGTCTGCCCTGAATGTGCATGCTTATTTGTGCATATCTGTGACACAAAGAATTCGTCAGAGACTGAAAAGAAAAGAGATTGTCAAGCATGGTGGTGCTATTTAGCTAGATATTTAAATACAATGAAGAGCAAAACAGAAAAAAGTGCTTCTATAAGTGTAAACCTTCAAGTTTGGTTGAAGCGGGAAAGCAAATAAAATTTGAAAATGCTGTATTTAGAGCTACAGATGTAATTCTAAAGACAAAAACAAAAAAAATCAGTGAACATTTTCACCTTTACAGTATGCCTTTAGTCATGTGTTATGTTATTGGACCCAGTTCTACCAATTTCCTTTCTCACGTTAGCTTCCTTTGAAGATATTTTTATGGGCATATACATGCTCAGGAGTTAAGGGACCATTACTATTATTATTTTAAAATAACGTCTGTTTTTGATTTATATGGCTTAGAAATTGCGATTTCAGTACCTGCACTTACACTAAATAGAGAGCTACTTAAGTTATAAAACATCCTCTTTTAAAAGTGAAAATGCCTCTGGGTGCTAATTGGGCATCCCACCTTCAATCCTTGAGTGTGTATTGATTTAATCAGATTACATTCTCCAGGGCAATGGGGAATATCTATCTGAAGTCAGCTGTACTAAGGAGTAGAGAGCTGGGCTTTGATAGTTTCAGTCCAAGTTTTTCTGCTTATTCCTCTACCTCTCTCAATCTGTACTATCTCATTTGTAAAATCAGCCCCCCATCCTACCCACAACACTGGGTTAGTAGGAGAATCAAGTGAAATAAATTATTGTTAACAATTGGAACTATGATGTCCCAAACAATATACCACTTTTGTTCTTTTCTCCTGTGGCAGTGGTCCTGACGTATTTAAGCAAACATTTTTATGTACTCCCAGAGGGAATTGTCATGGTGTGAGAACACTGAAGCCAAGGGAGAGGATGAGAAAGGTTTGGAAGGAAGGTGACAACATGTGGAAAGGACACTCTTACTTTCTTGACGTACAATGAAGTTATTTGGGAAAGAAGGAATCTCTTTAACTAGGAAAGAGGGCAGAGGTAAGGATTATAGAAAGAGGTATGCTACTGAAAAGGAGCCCTGGTGGTACAGTGGTTAAGCACTTGGCTGCTAACCAAAGATCTGTAGCTAGAACCCACTGAGTGTCTCCATGGGAGAAAGATGTGGCAATCTCCTTCTGTAAAGATTACAGCCTTGGAAACCCTATGGGGCAGGCAGCTCATGGCAATGGGTTTTATGTTGCTGAAAGGAGATGGATTGAATTCACCTTTAGGAATTTAATGAGAGACAAGAAAGAATATTAGAGCTTCCACATACAAGCAAGTAAGGAAGATTAGAGCTATAGCACAACCACAGTTGCCAAGAACATCCCAAGATCCTGGAAGCTTGATAACATGATGTGTGTTCATTACCCAGTTCTTCCTATTAATGATAGTACTGGGTTTCTTAAAATGGGAAGGAGCTTGGTACTTCTCTGAGGGGGCTATCTCTGTCTTAGGCTGGTAGAAATCTCAATAAGGTAGGGAGGTATGAAAAGAAAAACTGCTGAATACCTGTGATTTAAGTGGAAACAAACAAAAAAAACAACAACAAGGGGTACTGCTTAGTGCTGATAAGGGACCCCTGAGACTTTACAGGAAACCCTGGTGGCATAATGGTTAACATGCCACAGCTGCTAACTAAGAGGTCAGCAGTTCAAATCCGCCAGGCGCTCCTTGGAAACTCCATGGGGGCAGTTCTGCTCCTTCTTATAGGGTCGCTATGAGTCGAAATTGACTTGACGGCAGTGGGTTTGGTTTGGAGGCTTTAGAAGAAACTCTAGTTCCTTGATAGTTTCACCAAGAGATACTTTGATATTCAAAGATTTCATGGAATTAACTGTGTACCAGACTGTTCATTAATCTTTTACTGTGCTGGTTCTTCTATTTCCAGGAGCTCAAACACAATTTGTATTATTAATTAGCTACATTGTGAATGAATTGGGCTTTTGGGAGGCTGGTGTTAGAATCAAGCTAGTGTTTATAACGTTTGTAGTCAGGTACTTGTTCCAAATTCCATATAAATACCTTATATTTATAGATATACTGTTAATAAGTAAAAAAATACTTAGTTTCTTTAAGCTTAGGCTTTTAAATTGTAGCTTTTAAAAAAGGACTATAAGTAGATAATCTTGTATTTACAAATTAAGTGTACTTTTCCAATCAAATGAATAGCAGAAGCTTTGTTTGCAGAATTTTGGCAGGGTCACAAAACTTTATATTTACTTCTTTAACTTTTTAAGTTTTCTTTTTACCTTTCTTTTGATGTTATGAATCAATTTTGAAGGATCAAGTGACATTTTCTTAGCAATAAAGAAGAAAGCCTTCTTGTGCTGACTTCATTCAGAGGAGCCAAATAGGATAGAAACCTGTTCATATATAGTATCTTTATTAATCTCAATCCAAAGTATGTTACAAGTGAAACACACATATTTATACAATACTTAACCATTAACAGACCAGGAAGACTGCAAGATAATATGATTTGAGATGATTCTAATAGCTTAACAATCTGAAATACGCAGTTATATATATATAAAGCTTTGTATACATACATATATATAAAAAGTTTTATGTATATATACGTATATCTGTGTGTGTAAATCTATGTGAACAAAAAGTTGAAGACTATCTTAGTTCTTAATTTATAAGAGTTAGAAGTTGATTTTCTAGACTACTAGTTTATGTATTAGTTTGAAATGAATACTGGTTTGAAAATGACCTTAACATGATGATATAACATAGTGTTCTAAGTAACCACCTGTAAATGGAAATTTTACAAATCTCTTGGTTGATTTATTTAAAATAGAATTACCTAACTTTGTTAAGACTGAAGAACCTGGGACTACACTTCAGTAGAGAGGGGTCAAGGGGAACCTTCTAACTCTTCTCATATATTTAGATGATCGTAGATAAGTAATAAATTCATTTTCTGTTGTCCAAGAAGTTTCATCAATGAAAAGTTTCAAGGAAGTATATATCAACTCGGTGTAAAGAATAGTTCTTCAATGAACCATAATCTGCTTTGCAAAAGCATGAACTCACAGTCATTGAGAGTATTTAAGTAATGGCTGAACAAACATTTGCAAGTAATTCCTCTTTTAGGTTAAGAGTTTTATTAGATGACCTCTACAGGCCAACTATCAGCCTATGAGTTATGCATTTCAATCTAGAAATACAGGGTTGTCTTATGTAGCCTATTGTAGTACTGTTTTGCTTGCTTCCCTAGCATTTATTCTCCTTCCTGGTAGAACCCCACCTTTTTTCTAGTATTCTGCCTTCAACATGAAGCCCGTATATCTTAGCCCATAGGCCCACCCACCGCCGAGGGTGAGTCTTGTTGGTCCTTCATCTGTGACGCAGCTCCCCTTGCCAGTGATTGCTTTGGGAATTGTCATGTGATTCAGTTTGTGCTGAAGATGCTGAAGGAGAGGTTTTCTGAGTCCTGGGAAAGTGAGCACTTTCTTTGTCTTGTGGGAGAGTATTCCTCAAATTTTACTCTGAGATTAGATTTAATAGGTAAGATTAATTTGAATTTTTCTATTTGGTGAGGATTATACTTTTTTATTTACAATTATTTAGTATTATCCATGACTGGTGACAGAATTTTTCCTAGAAGAAATAATTGATATTTTACTCTTAGATTTATTTGCTTGTCATAAACTCTCATTATTTCATTCATCCATTTTTTAAGAAATTTTATGTTGGCAGCCAATATCTGGGGGAATCAGAAAGAGTTCTGTTTTTAGTCTTTTAGAGACTTAAATCCTAAGTTGTTAAGTCAGTGTGTGCTGCTCCTACACAGGAACGCAGGAGGCCGTTTTACCGTGGACCTTTTCTTGGTCTGGTCTTCCTAATCTTTATTTTAACAACATGGAAGAAATATTTGTATTACTCTTGAAATGCTGAGATTTCTCTTTAACTAGTTGCAGTCTTATTTATATCAAGAAAGTTGAGCTATGTTTAAAGCAAATGAATTAAAAAACAAAAGCATAACACCTCAGGACAGTTTAAGAAGCTTGACAGAACTTGGAGTGAAGTAGTTATCCTCTAAATAATACCCCAAGGGCATGAGACAGTAATGTGGTCAGTACTCCAGCTTCTTCTTTGAAGTGAAGAACTTTTGTAATTATCAAGCTTTCCTTTTGATCAAGGGCTCAGAAGAGATGGAGCCCTTGGCCAGATGTATGGTCTTTCTCCGCCAATCTCTTCTTCAAATTATAAAGAGGAGCACGTGTGTCCTTGGTGTAGCAGGGGCAACCCCAGAGACTCCCAGAGATTCCCTGACCCTAGTTGGGTTCTTTAGTTAGGGTAGAATGAGGATTTTTCCTGTTGACCTAGGCTATGGGGGTGTTCACAGCTTAGATACTGGGAAGTTTTGTTTTGATCTAGTCAACACATTTTATATCTAAGTAATATAAGGATCTTTGAAAAGTAATATAAGGTCTTTTACTTTGTGACATTAAATCATGAGCATTCTTTTCTGAAGTAGCTATGTACATGGCAGTTGAAATCAGAGCTCGCTGAATTAGCTGTAAAACTTGTCCCCCAACCCCCAGTACATTTATAGCATATTTTGTTGTATTTATGGAAACTGGTGGTAAAAAAAAAAAAAAAAAAAAAATTTTTTTTTTTTTTTTTTTTTTTTGGTGGTTAGGTGAGGAAAAGACTCCAGAGGATTTGTAAGAACGCTTAGTAATTGTTAGGGGCAAGGGGACGATTGGTTAGAGAAGTCATTTGCAGATTCAGTGTTCTGAAGATTAAAAAAAAAAAAAGGTACTGTGATAAATGTCAAAATAAAACAAGCAGCAAAAGAATAATATGAACAAGAAAGTGATAGAAAATGATAAAATAATGCTGACATTTCCTTGGGGAGACCTAATGTCAAAGGCATAAACACTCAAACTGTTTAGCTGTCTCTTTTTCAAATGGAAATTTCTATTTAAGGAAGTTAAGTATTTAGCTGCAAGGATTGAACATTATGGATGAAATATTTTGCACTTGACAGAGACTTCATTCCGAGGTGAATCTTGTGCTCATATAAAATATATTACAATATGGAAGGCAACTTCTAGTTGGCTAAGTTAATTTTAAATTTTAGTGTCTTTTGTGTACGTATACACAAACAGAAAATTTATCAAGTTGGCATGTCTAAGAAAATCTAGATTGAGAACTTTTATATTTCATGCTACATCGATGTTTGAAATGAATATTCAAATAAAAGAAAATTAAAAAATGTTAAAGTGCTTCTTTTTTTAAAAAATTTTACTGTTCTTTGCAAGAAGTCAAAAATAAAAATGAATATCAGATTTATTGACATGAATACTCATGGAAGTCTGTATCTTGGTAATTTAGTTCAGTATATTGCTTAGATTTTTCCAAAATTAAGTATTTTTCTCTTAAATGGAAACCAAAAGTTTCTTTTATTCAACTATAGTATCTGGTGGCCTAACGTCACCAAAAGTAAACATGATAATTTGGGACTTGGGATTTAAAAAAAAAAAATTAGTTATAACCTTATTTGAAAATTTAATTTTTGTACAATGAAAATAATTATGGCTGAACTACTCTGAGCACGATTTTGACAGGAGTACAATTTATAGGAAACAAATAACATAGATTTCTAAAAACTTGATTGTGCTCCGTAAAAGGACAGGAATGCAGCTCTGGATTGAATTTTTGACACACAATCTTTTACTATGACATCTAGTTGATGAATGCTTCAGCCAGATCATTGGTTTAAAACATCTCCTCTCACTGTCCATTAGGTCTGGAGCCGTAGGCATGCATAAAAGCTGGCATCTGCTTTATACTCCTCATCATTTACTTTGGGGCACTGCCAGTGTCTTGGTTATAACATTTAAACTGTAGTCTAATTGCTTTAAGAGTCCTTTCTAAGGCCAAGCAGTTTTTATAACTTGACTTTCATGTTGTATTTGAGTGACACACAGATTGTTAGTGTCAAAACAAACTATTGTTTAAGAATAAAAGGTGGTAGGACAGGGTTTGTGAACAAGAGGCACTTTTGTGGATTTTTTTCCTTGGTTTTAAAATTATTTAAAAATATTTCTCTACTAAGAAAGTTAATAGCTATTAAATGTCAAAAATTTAAAAAGACAGGTAAAATTCAAAGAAGAATACCAAAATCATCTGTACTCATATCAAGCAAAGGCAGACATTAAAAATTGAGCATATAAATTTTGATAATGCCTACTTCAAAGATAAATGGACACATACATACTTTTTTATGTAAAATTGATATGGTAGCATGCTTTACTTTGACTTAATAGATCATTTCGCTATATGTTTATTCTTTCAAAGTATGACTTTTAATGTCTGCATAGTGTTCTATCCTTGTTTTGACGAAGCTAATTTTTTAAAAGAATCCTTACTTTCTGTTTGAAAATTTTGCTTTAATTATGGTCAGTAATTATTCTAGTTACTGTAATGATATTGGAAAAGCAATATTGTATATTTAGTGTAAGAACATCTTGGGGTATTTTGGGAAAATGATTTTCCACACTCTAAATACATAATAGAACTCGTGTCCAGAAAACCATCAGTCAATGGCCATGTTAATGGAAATTACTGGACTGGTTGTTCACCTGTTGTTGTTAGGTGCCATCAAGTTGGTTCCAACTCATAGCAACCCCATACATAACAAAACAAAACACTGGCCCAACCCTGCATCATCCCCATAGTCACTGCTACGTTCAAGCCCATTGTTGCAGCCATTGGATCAGTCTATCTTGTTGAGCGTCTTTCTCTTTTTTGCTGACTCTATACCTTACCAAGCATGATGTCCTTCTCCAGGGACTGGTCCCTGCTGATAACATGTCCAATCTCGCCATCCTTCCTTCTAGGAGCCTTCTGGCTGTACTTCTTGCAAGACAGATTTGTTTGTTCTTCTGGCAGTCCATGGTGTTTTCAGTATTCTTCGCCAACACCTTAATTCAAAGGCGTCAATTTTTTAGTCTTCCTTATTCATCATCTAGCTTTCTCATGCGTATGAGGCGATTAAGAGTACCATGGCTTGAGTTAGGAGCATCTTAGTCCTCAAAGTGCCATCTTTGATTTTTAATACTTCAAAGAGGTCTTTTGCAGCAGATTTGCCCATTGCGATACAATGCTTGATTTCTTGACTGCTGCTTCTGTGGATGTTGATTGTGGATCCAAGTAAAATGAAATCCTTGATAACTTCAATATTTTCTCCATTTATCATGATGTTGCTTATTGTTGTATTTGTGAGAATTTATGTTTCCTTTATGTTGAGGTGTAATCCATACTGAAGGCTGTAGTCTTTGATCTTCATCAGTAGGTCCTTCAAGTCCTCTTTACTTTCAGAAAGAAGGTTGTGTCACCTGCATATCACAGGTTGTTAATGAATGTTCCTCTAATTCTGATGCCGTGTTCTTTTTCATATAGTCCAGCTTCTCGGATTATTTGCTCAGCATACAGATTGAATAAGTATAGTGAAAGGACGCAACCTCAATGCATACCTTTCCTGATTTTCAGCCATGCAGTATCCCCTTTTCTGTTCAAATGACCGCCTCATGGTCTATGTACAGGTTCCACATGAGCACAATTAAGTGTTCTGGAATTTCCCATTCTTCACAATGTTATGCATAATTTATTGTGATCCACACAGTCGAATACCTTTGCAGAGTCAATAAAACACAGGTAAACATCTTTCTGGGATTCTCTGCTTTCAGCTAAGATCCATTGACATCAGCAAATGACATCCCTTGTTCCATTTCCTCTTCTGAACCTGGCTTGAATTTCTGGCAGTTCCCTGTCAATGCACTGCTACAACTGTTTTTGAATTATGTTCACCTAGGTAGCTACATATTGGTTCTGATCCCAGTTTTGGTGTTTGGAGAAAAATTTCAATTTGTTTTACAAGAGATAGTTAGCAAACTATTAGCTGTAGTTTGCTTTAAAAACATTTCTGCCTTGAAATGGGAATGTAAAAGGTTTAATGACTAGTCCAACTTTTTAAATTTTGAAATTCTAATTTATATTGAGTTTTATTTTGCATTTAATAGTTTTCCAGAATTGTATTAATGTCATAATACCGTCTGTCATCCACTGAATGCCTTCAAAGGCATTCAGTGGATGACAGACGGTATTATGACATTAATACAATTCTGGAAATCTGCTAAGGAGCAAACCCTGGTGGCATAGTGGTTAAGCGCTACGGCTGCTAACCAAAAGGTTGGCAGTTTGAATCCACCAGGTGCTTGTTGGAAACTCTATGGGACAGTTCTGACTCTCTCCTAATAGGGTTGCAGTAAGTCAGAATCAACTCTATGGCAATGGGTTTGGGTTTTTTTGGTTTCTACTAAGGAAACATTTTAAAACATGAAAATAGTTATTGTAGAGTTGTAAGATAGTAAATAGAATACTAGCAGTGATTCTAATTAGAATTTACCTTACTGCGAGTTTACCATAGATGAGGTACAGTGCTAAAAGCGTTACTTATATTACCTCATTGAATCTTTGGGATGCCCCAGTGTGATTGACTTATTATCTCCATTTTACAGAAGAGGGAACTAAGCCTTAGAGAACAGTGGTAAGTGGTTTGTCCACCATTCTAGAGCCAGTATGTGTGGCTGAGCAAGGAATCAAATTGATATCTAAAACCAGACTATTTAACCATTATGCTTAGAACCAGAGTTTATTTTTTCATTTTTGTATTTTTTTTGGAATGCTGTTGAACTATCTGTGCACTGGCTCATGTATAAAGTGTTTGTGCCATGAGCCATATCCAGTGTGTAGTTCCCGTAAAAAGAAATAACTGTTATTAACGAGATGGGGTGGGGAGCTTTGGCTGGGGAGTCTTGGAAGGAAGTGACAACTAATTTATTTCTGCTGCATTATGCTCTTGTAAAAATAAAAAAAATGGGTTGCGAATTTCTTTACTTTTATGAAATGTTTTAATTTCTGTAGCATTCGCATGCATTATTCAAGATTATAAAATGATTTGAATTTCAGGAGCAGACAGATTTTCTGATGAGGATTTCAAGCTGTGTAATTATGAAACCCATATAGGTTAAAAGTTCAGAACTCGTTAGTTTAATCATTAAGAAATAACCAGTTTATAAGCCTGACATTTCATTTTAGAGGGGTATGGTTACAATATCACATACAGGGTACTCCTGTATTCTGCCTCATTTCCTACCTTTCACACACTGTGTGTTCATGACTGCATAACACATAGCTTATCCTATATTACTGCATAATTTATTTAAAAAATTCATATTTTATGGTAGTAAATTGGATGCCATAATGTAAGGTACATTTCGAGTAATTTCTTTAACAGTTTTCTTGGCTTCTTAAAAATTCAAGGAAGTTAATGAATGAGTGCCAAATATCAAAAAGGGCCATTGGAACCTGTTACATGTCAGAGCATGCATTTAAGAAATGAATGGTAAAATTCTCTCAGATAAAGCATAAATATTTCAGAATAAAACATAAGCAAATCAATGTTCAAGCATGAGAAGTAGCTCAAAGAAGAATTATTTTGGCTCTAGTAATCCACTTATCGCTGAGAATGTGCTTGGGTTGTGTGAGATGCTTAGAACCTTAAAAGGTTTTGAGTTCAATATACAAAAAAAAAAAAATTAATTTTGAAATTGTAGCTCTTGTTAATTCAGGCACAACATATAGCATATACTGACACAACTTTAAAATATTGTCAGCGTCTTGCATATTTTCTTTGGGGTGCTAGGATATTGAGGGGAAAACTTTTTAAAAATAAAAACCATCTTTATAAAGAAAAAATGGAGATGATTAAAGATATGATCATCAAATAGTTAAAGATGTAAAATAAGATATGGTATTTATGAGATTTTTGACTGGCATGAAGATTTTAATGCATATTATCTTGCTTTGCTAATCAAGGTGATTGAGATGCACTTGCCTGTTAAATAGAACTTGCTCTCGGCTTTTAGTTATCAGATTTTACATTTATCATCTCTTCATTTGAATGCTACATAAACCCTCCCCATTGAATATGAGTGGGTCACCTTTTTTTTTTTTCTTCTTGGAGTACTACTGTTATATAGGGAGAATATTTTTTTCCCTTAATGCTTGGAGAATGATAACAAAAAAGAATTTTTTATTGGTTCATTTCATGCTTGGTAAGATTCCAACTGTCAAAACATTATAAAATTTTGAACCTAGAGGCACATTTCATCACCAGAGTACTAATTACTGCAGAGAACTGGAGCAAGTCATTATGTAGTAGTATTTATAAGAGCTGCCCAATTTTAATGTTTTTTGGACCAGAGACACTTAAATAAAAGGTTAAGCTGTTTCAGCACAAAAGTGGGAGGAAAAACTGCGCAGTGCATGCAACACGATCAAATATAATGTAGGAAGGGTGGAATTAATTGAAAATTATGCACCTACAAAAATTTTTTTTCCACTTTCCTTGAGACTCAGCATCTTATTTTCAGGGATGCCCTAAGCTTGGCAGATGTAATTCTTCATTTATTTTCATTGTGCTTAATGCTGGACACTTGTTAATGTCCTTGAGACTGACCACATGAGGGAAATGTCAGAAACAGTATCTCCCTTCATGAAGCCTGTATTCTTGTGGGGAAAAGAGCCAAGTAGAGAAGCTGCAGTCATGTAACAGGGAAGGCCAAGATAAGTGCTGTAAAGAAAAATACAGCAGGATAAGGGAATAGAGAGAGCAATGGGGGGAAGGAGACATTTTTAATAAAGTAGTTAAAGGAGGCTCTTTCGAGGACATGACATTTAGGAACAGCAGTGAATGAAGGTCACTTGAAATATTATGCATATAAAATTTTAATGGTAAGCACACATAATACCTCTCCCATACTTAACACGGTATGAATAAAAATAACTTGGAAACATGATTAAAAATGTTACAAGATAAAAATCTGTCATCAAAAAACACCTAAGCCATTAAATAAACAAATATAAGAATTCTGTTTAATAGATGTTTATTAAATATGTATCATGTGCATTTTTAATGCATTGACTAGATACTAGGAAAGAGACAAAGACAAAAGATGTGTATATACACTCGGGAAATTTGTCATTTAGTGTCAGTCCTTGCAGTTTGCTAAGAGTGCAGCAACCAAACAATTCAAAACAACAGTGTGTGTGGGAAATAGCAGGTATTTCTACTTGGCTGAACAATTGCCAAGTGTAGTGTTTGGTAATTGTCTACAGTCTTGTGTTGTCATCTGGACCTCTCCCCTTTCCAACCACTGTGAAGTTCTTCAGTGATGACCATATTTCATACCAAGTAACTAGTGTATAATAGGTGCTCAGTAAAGGTGCTTTGAATGGTTGGCTAGCTGAATGAATGTATAAGTACAGACTTTAAGCTTTTTTTTTTTCCTTTGAGTAGGAAACAAAAAGACAGAGGTGAAGAAGTAGTCAAGGTGCAAATGAGGGGATAAGTGGTAGAAGATGGCTCCAGAAAATTGGCTGGGGTATGACTGAAGTCCAGGTTCCAAAACCAAACTCATTGCTGTCCAGTCGATTCCAACTCATAGTGACCCTATAGGACAGAGTAGAACTCCCCCATAGGGTTTCTCCCTTAGTTATCTAGTGCTGCTATAAAACAAATACAAGTGGATGGCTTTAACTAAGAGAATTTTATTTTTCACAATAAAGTAGGCTGAAAGTCCAAATTCAGGGTGTCAGCTCTAGGGGAAGGCTTTGTCTTTCTCTCTCGGCCTTCTCATCAATCTTTTCTCAGAGTAGGAGCTTCTCTGTACAGGGACTCCAAGTCCAAAGGATGTGCTTTGCTCCTGGCACTGCTTTCTTGGTGGCATGAGGTCTCTACTGTCTGCTAGCTTACCTTTCCTTTTATATCTTGAGAGAGAAGAGGTGGAACAGGCCACACCCCAGGGAAACTTCCTTTATGTTGGGTCAGGGATGTGATCTGAGTAAGGCTGTTATAATCCCATCCTAATCCTCTTTGACATAAAATTACAATCACAAAATGGAGGACAACCACATAATACTGAGAATCATGGCCTAACCAAAGTAATACACACATTTTTGGGAGGACATAATTCAGTCCAAGACAGTTTCCAAGGAGCAGCTGGTGGATTCAAACACAAGTCCAGGTTAGGGGCTTGAAAAGCTTGGCATGACATTTTTAACTTCGAAGACAGGAGAAAAATAAGTGGGATTAGATAGGTGAAGAAAGATTTTGGGACATAGAAGAGAGAGACTGAAGATGATGATCTTGGTCACAGTTTTAATGAAGGAAAAAGGGAAGCCTTAAATAAAGAGGGACTAGAAGCTCTTGAAGACAGATGTGTTTCAGAATTTGAAAAATTTCAGATGTTAAGGTGATAAATGTGTGTATCACGTACAACACACCCCCGTATGCTCTCAGGAGGTGCCCCATAATTATACACATTAACATTTCTCTGACAAAACGTATTCATATTTACACTAAGTGGAATAAAGATGATAAATAACCTCCAGTTGATTTAGTTTATGCCAAATTTATGGAAAAAAAAATAGACAAAGTGGAAATCCAAATGAGTATTAAGAGTACTTTGGATTTTGGAATAGTGGAATAATGCATTGTCTAAATTTTTGTTTGCAAAGATAATTGCTGAGGATCAAGGTATTTAGAATTTGAAAAGGAGCAGGATTTTTATGAGTGGGGAAGCATTTGAGGATAGCTGCTGTAATGTCTGAGATGGGGAGGAAGCGGGATTAGCCAAGGGAGGATTGCCAAGCTCCTGGGAGAGTGGTTCCTTATTTAACTTAATCAACATGGTCCTGTGCCACACACACACGCACGCACGCACGCACGCACGCACGCACACACACACACATTCTCTCAGATGTTCAGCAGCCTTGGAGGTGATCCAGAGCTGATGAAACCAGAGCGGGACTGCAAGTTTACATTTTTTGTCATCAGTAATGATTGGACTAAGTTCCTTTGGCATCAAGGAGCGTAGATTGTGAGTTCAGCATGCATATTAAGGTCCAGCAGGTAAAGAAGATACAAAGTTACTGAGGTTTTTAGAACACTTTTTGAAGAAACCTTTGTTAATTGATTTTTTGTTTCATTATTATTACTCATATAGATTTGTTATCCATAAATTGGTATATTCTTAAAGATTTTCTTAGTATTTTATTTTTATCCCAAAGTCCAAGCACTATGCCTAGATATGCATAAAAGGTGGTGATGACTAAATAAGTGAATTACCACTTTTTTGTGTTTTTCGTGTGTGTATGTATATGAATGATATGCATATGATGTATATATACATATATGTATATACGTGTGTGCAGTTTGTATATACGCACATTTTTGGACTGCAGTCTTCCTCAGTATCTGCAGGGAATTGGCTCCAGGACTCTGGGGATACCAAAATCCTCGGAGGCTTGAGTCCCTTGTATAAAATGACGTAGTATTTACGTGTAACCTATGTACATCCTCCTGTATACTTTAAATCATCTCTAGACTACTTATAATACCTAATACAATGTAAATGCTATATAAAGAGTTGTTACACTGTATAGTTTAGGGAATAATCACAAGAAAAAAGTCTATACATGTTCAGTACAGACACAACCATTACAGGCCTAACTACGTTGTACACCTCAGATGCAAGACGAACAATGCTCAGTAGCAATGCTGGAGAGAGACTGAGGATCTGTGAAATGGCGGGAGGCTACAGCAGGGGCTGCCTGCATGCTACTTTTTTATTTTTTTAACATTTTGTATCCGCGGTTGGTTGAATCCATGGATGTGGAACCCTCGGATATGGAGGACCGATTTGTATATGTTTTCAACAGGATTACAATAAGCAATTTTCAATCTTGATGTAATTTAACACATAGAGTTTCCATATCAATAGAGATTTGTGCTAGTTGACATCATATAATCTCAAGTGAACACAATCTAAATGCCAAGTAATGAGCCCTTAATATTAAAAAAAAAAAGTTAATGGGAAGGATCAAACACTTTTATGGGTTTAATTCCTCCGGGCTTTTTATTTCACCTTGAAAGTATTTCATCTTGAAGGATGTGAAGCTCCACACTGAGGTTGTCACTGTAGGGTTGCTGGAGTCGGAGTCCAGGGAGGTCAGGGGACAGTCTGAAAGATCCCCAGGAGACTTAGACTCCTGATCATCTTCTTCCTTGTCAAAATACGACAGGGATATAATACAAGGCTCGAAGTCCCTAAAATGGGAGGAGTAAGAAAGTTTCCTTTTTGTAATTGGAGAAAACTGTTTGACTTTGTAAAAAGAGACATTCTTACTAAGGGGACATATTTTTTAATGTATACTTGTGTTTATGATACATGTGATTTGTGATTATGGAAGAATTTAAGAATATCCTTCATATAGAACAAACATGTATAACCTGCTATTTTGCTTTTGACATTGTAAATCATACACTTAAACATTTTAGTGGTTAGGTTTCAGAAATAGTCTTCCAGCATTAGAATGCAAAAACAGTGAAAGAATATTTGGACTTGGGAATTTGCTGATGAAATCATTATCATAGTGAAATAATGTAATTGTATCACCTTTACTTGTATAAAATATACTCTTTATAAATTCTCAGTATTTCTAAGAGCTTTGTATATTAATCACACCAGATAGTTTAATTTTAATTTTAATTTTTTTTGAGGAATTTAATTCCAAAGTCTAATGTAAAACTCTTAGTCCTTCAGAATCATATTAGAACAAATTCATATCTTAAAATGGGTCCTCATGGCTTTTAAGTTTCCAGTGTTGTTTTTTTAGGTCAGAAACTACAAAGTCTTTTCATGGTGGCATTTCTTTCAAGGGGCTATGATCAAATAATCAACATTGAAGTCATTTCTATGGAAATCTTAATTTTTTTTTAAGTTCTTTAATTTATGCATCTGGATTATTGAATATATATTTTAAAGTTCTTCCCAAATGTTTTTGAAGATGAAAACAAACTGAAAAAAAAAATCTTATTCTGATGAAGGAGGTTTTTTAATTTTGCATTGCATACCTTGAATGTATTAAGGAGGCTGAAACTCACTTAAAATAAAAATAATGTTGCTTTAGGGCAAGCTATTTGGCAGATATGGTGAATAGATTTCATTGCATTCCTATTATGTTTTATTTCTAAATTATCTTACCCATTTTCTAAAAAAAAGAAAAAAAATTAAGATCCCAGGGTTGTAAGGACATCCAGAAATGCTTAAATAGCCCCATTAATTCGATAGAGTCCTGATAGAAGAATTTAAGAACTTTTCAAGTTTGACCTGCCATCATGTGAGTAGTCAGTAATATATTTTCCATGTGTTACAGAATATATTACATTGTTTACTTGGGGAAAAAGTAAAGTGAAAAAGAGGGAAAACCTAAATGAAATGTTATTTGGGTGTTATGGATTTTCTCTGAGTTTGAGGCCCTTTTGTGGTTCCAGAATTGAGTTTTCTCATATGAAAAGAACCAATGAATAAAGAAAACTGAAGAAGAATTGAAGCCTTTGAATTGTGGTGTTGGTGAAGAATACTGAATATACCATGGACTGCCAAAAGAATGACCAAATCTGTCTTGGAAGAAGTACAACCAGAATGCTCCTTAGATGCAAGGGTGGCGAGACTGCGTCTTACATACTTTGGACATGTTTTCAGGAGGGATCATTCCCTGCAGAAGGACATCATGCTTGGTCAAGTACAGGGTCAGCAGAAAAGAAGAAGACCCTCAGCTAGATGGATTGACACAGTGGCTGCAACAGTAGGCTCAAGCATTGCAGTGATTGTGAGCATGGTGCAGGACCAGGCAGTGTTTTGTTCTGTAGTACATAGGGTTGCCATGCATTGGAACCAACTTGACCACACCTAACAACAACAACAGTCTTAGAATGTGTATACTTTTTCTACTTCTCTGTCTTATGATCCAGATTGTGGTATCACAGTACATGCTACTTCAGTTCTTTTTGAAGCTCAGCTACTGTTGAACCTTGCTTAAAGCCTGGAGAAGCTGAGGACTTCTCTGAGACAGTATCATATATTTGGGGTGTTCAGTTATTGAATATACATCTATATAGGTTAGGTCACGATTTACTGGGGGGTCAACACTGTGGCATCTTAAGGCAGTTGAAATCAGGCAAGATGTAATGATTTCTAAATTGAAATATTGTGAAGTTACAGGCTAAAACTTTAATGGTCATTAGACTTTTGCATGCTCAGAATTTTTTATTTGCCTCAGGATTAAGCACTTGCCAGCTTTAGGTAAAGGGTTATTAACTTTAAAAGATTTTCAGTGCTTAAAATGATCAAGGAATAAAAGGTAAGTACCTTTTTTAAAAAGTTGTATCTTTTTGTTATGAACAGGCTAACGAAATCATAATTCAGTATTTTTAAGCTCATGAGGAAAATAGATCTTTCCCAAAAGTAGAAAAAAAAGTTATCTATAGTTTTTGGTTTGGTTTTATAGTGAAATGATTGAGAGCTCTTTTAAAAGGGACTCTAGATTGATTTCTATTGTCTTTTAGGTAATATATGAAGGGATAGTGAAGTTTTTTCTAATGAAGGTGATATATTAATATGTTAAAACCTGCAAAAGCTGGAACCTGTGTAAGGTGGAAACCTGTCAGAGGAAAACTCAAATATTTTCCACTAAAATGAGCGGTAGAAAAGTGGTAAGACTGTCAAAGGTGGAAAACTTGCAAGACCAGAAAAATAGGGCAGTCCTTCTGAGTTCTGGGTCTCACAGATTTTGCTATAATATCTAACATTTACTAAAATTATATATAAGTGAGAGGTAAATACGGTATGTCTTATTTCATACCACTACATGTGAATCTATAATTATCTCAAAATAAAAAGGTGAAACATTATGTGTAGGCATTTTACATGTATAATGTCATTACTTCTCATAAAAACTGGTGAGACAGGCACTATTCTTACCTCTGTTTTTTGTGGGTAGGAAAACTGAATAACTTCAATTCCCCTAGTTAGAAAATGGCTGAACTGAGATGTGAACCCAGGTGGTCTGACTTCGGAGTCCCGGCTGGTAACCCCTGTGAACTGCATAATGTAGATCAGTTGAAAAGCCTCGTGGTTGGTGATGAAAATCAACACACTTGGATCCTTATTATGTGATAAATTCTGGCTGTACAGCAAATATTCTTTATCATTTAACTTTTTTAATGATGAAGTTTCCTTTTTATTACAGAGGATATTTATACTATATGTTTCTATGTTATGTTTTATTAAAAGAAAGTGATTACTAACAAAAATCTTTAAAGGTGTGTATTCTACAAAGAGGATTTGAAAATTCTGGTTTAAAAAAATTGTCTTATGACTTCTCTGCTTCATTGAAGATTAACATTTCCAGGAACTATAGAGTCATGCTGACATTGTTAAAATGGAATAATAGGCAAATGGCCTGGAAATTAGATATAGAAATAATTGTCCTAGTCTGTTCTCTTAAGGGCCTATCCTTTCAACTATAGAACTTTGGGGAAAGATGTAATAAAGGTCTTAGATTTTGTGAGCCAGAGGATAGACGGTTTAGGCTGGGGTGGAAAAGCATGACATATATCTAGAAAAATAAAGGTGTTTTCATTCATGATTCCTTAAAGAAAAAACCCTTTTTGTGCAGTGTCTTATGGTGCATACCATGTTTTTACTCAAATAACGTGCATCTTCTATGTCTGTTTGCCAACTGCACCCTCCTCTCCGTGAGGTTTTTTCCTAAGCTCTGCTATGCCGGTTTCTTTTACATGTTGCCATAAAAAAAGTCGCATAGCACACTTAGAAAAAATACCTTGTCGGGGAAGGGTGCAGTTGGCAAACAAACGTAGAATGTGTGTGTTATTTGAGTAAAAATACAGTATCTGTAACATGGAAGATGAGTATTTTTTCAAAATTTTCTTTTTAAAAATTATTTTCCTTTTTATTATGAGCTGTGTCATCTGTATAAGAATAGTTGTTTAATATAATTGATATGTAGAGAAATAAAGAAAAAATCGTGTATTTATTACACGATTAAAAAATTGAGTAATACTTTTTAAACCTCCTACATGATGCTCCCAAACCACATTTGTCTTCCATCCTAAGGAGATTTGAATTATATATATATATATATCCCTAAACAACATATTGTTAAGTTTTAAACATTTTAGGGCTTTATATGTATTGCGTTACTGTATGTATGCTTCTGTGAATTGGCTTTTTTACATTAGTATTTTTTTGAGATTCACTCCCATTCATGCACATAACTGTCTCATTCATTTTCACTGCTGTAGAATGTTTTGTAGTAGGAAT